>NC_134018.1:27740417-28085834 GCF_040712315.1 Castanea sativa
TTGAGGCTAGGGATTTTGATCATGAAATCTGAGGTTTCAAATTTTTTTTTTTGGGTTGACTCAGTCAAGCTTTTGGTTGAGTTTAAAGCGTGTTGGCCAGAATTTTGGCCCCCCACTTCTCTTTGTCTCCTTTTTTCTTTTTTGTTTCATCTTTCTCTACCTCTCTTCCTCCATTGTTACTATTCACTCTCTTCTTTCCCTTGGATTTTCTTCTTCATCTCATCATTTCTTCTCACAAAAAACACTTTTCTAAGCTTCTCAAGTTTCCCTCATCTATTTCCATCAATATTTCTTTAGATCCTTGTATTTCAAGCATTTTCATCACACACCCATTTTGGTGAAAACCCATCTTCCAAATACATTTTTCTTTACATCAAGATGACTTCTTCTTCCAAATGACCTTCTTTTCTTACTTTTCATGGTAAGAAATATGATCCAACATTTGATTAGCATAAGGAGGATGGACTTCTTCAAGACCCTAGGATCCATGCTCCATATTGTCATGTAGACACCAAGGTGAGTTTTTCTTTGGCTTCTTTGCTTAGAAAAATGTTGTTGCATGTTTTATTGAAAGTTTTATGGTGAGATATTGTCATTTGGTTGTTTGAAATTTGGGGCGTTGCTTGATTGGTTATGTTGGAAAATGTTGGCTTTGAAGCATTCTTGAATTATTATTTTTGTGATCATGGTGCAATTTGGATAATGTGTAAAACTGCATAGAATTGCATGAGTGTAGGACCGAGGGGCTGCGCGCCACTTAGCGAATGAGTAGTGCCATTCGGCACTTTTGGAGTGCCGAATTGCATTTAGCCATGACAAGAGGCTTAGGCCATGGTGGTCCGACTCCTCACATTTTTCAAATGTGAGTCCCACATTTTCGCGTTTTTTGAAAAACATTTACTTCGTTTGTGATCATGAAACACTTTCCTAGTCAACTACAAACTCTCTTAAACCTATTTCAAACCTAAATAGGAACTAATGCAGCTTATTTAAATGAATTCTCCTGCAACAAATCTATGCATAAAGGTTAGCAAAACACAATAATCGCAAGCAAAAGTCATCCGTGGCTAGCAATCAAAATTTTTCTCATCCAACAATTCATGATATCAACAGATGGGTTCGTAGCTTTGATTTCAGCACTAAAACCAATTTTACAACCTTCAAACTAGAAGGAATTAAGGCTTTGAGGAATGTCAAGATCAAGTGGGACCTCATTCTTGCAGTTGTGAAATTCTGGGATCCAAAAGATCATGTATTTCGGTTTAACACTGTTGAACTCTGTCCGCCAATTAAAGAGTTTTCTGCTTTCCTAGGCTATGATCCAAGCAAAAATCTGTAAGGGTTATTTTGATCCCAAGCATAAGGAATCTTTGTCTGTTGCCATTGGTCTTCCTACTTCTATTACTGATAGTATGATCGAAGACCATATGGTGAATCTTCGTGCAATTATCTCTCGGTTGATTGAAAAACGCACTTATGGGGTGGCCAAAAATATGCTGAAAAACTTCGGTTTGGCCTTATGCTTCATGGGAGAATTTTTATTTTGCTCTAGGAGGCACAGTTTTGTGGATGCTCGAGCCATGAGTTTTGTGAGCCAAATTAAGGATGGTGACAACTCTGTTTCTTTGATCTTGGCAGAATCCCTATTTGGAATAGATGTTGTATTTCATGGTGGAGAGACTCAGAACTTCTTAAGGAGTCCTTTGACTTAGCAGATATGGCTGACGGAGCAAATGGATATGATTGCAAAGCCTATAACTGGTAATTATGGACCTAGCAGCTTTCTTAGCAGGGCTATAATCAAAACTGAGTGTCAAATTGAGAATGATTGGGTGAAGTTCCTAGACAAGAAATCTAGTACTTCAATTTAATGGGACTATTATTGGCGGAAGTGCCCACCCCCTCTACTGCGATCTCTAGGGTCAGATCACATCTTCCTTGTTGGGTTACGGAGGGCAACTTTCTACAAGGCAGATAGACTCTAGAGGCAATTCAAATACGAACAAGGAATGCCAGGTGGCAAAAGAAGAAGACATTTCTCTCTTGTGGACACAAATCCTACTATTGTAAAGAACATGCTATTAGGTTTAGAGATGCCTGACCGGGTGGACCAGCCTTTTGTCAAGGTTCACTTTCACAGGATGACTACAGAATACTCTAATTGGCTGATAGACAAGACTGTTGACAAGGAAGCTGAGAGGGTTGCTATGAGAGAAAAATTTCTCAAAGACAATCGGGAAAAACTCGATAAAGACAACTA
Source organism: Castanea sativa (assembly GCF_040712315.1). Taxonomy (NCBI): domain Eukaryota; kingdom Viridiplantae; phylum Streptophyta; class Magnoliopsida; order Fagales; family Fagaceae; genus Castanea; species Castanea sativa. The sequence goes on from NC_134018.1 coordinate 27,742,678, forward strand.
TGAGTTCAAAAGAAGAGATAGGGATGATGAAACACCTAACACCAAAGAAATAAATGATCGGAAGAAAAAGAAAAGACTGAAGACAAAACGACCTCCTTATTCGTTTGGCTTTGAGCATGTTTATTTAGAAATTAATGAAAAAACTCTTATTTTTAAGAATTATTTAGGGTTTGCAAGTTAGGGGTTCTGTTTATGGTGTAGGCTTTTGGGGTTTGATTTTTTTTTATTTTTTTTATTTTATGGTTTGGCTTAGGATTTAGGTTTTTCTGTAATGACATGGTTTAATGGAATGGTTGAATTTTTGGAAAATTTCAGTTAATGGGCAAATGGTGGGTTTTGAGAAATTGTGACCGAACCAATGCATGGTTGCCTACGTACCCCCTTGGATAGAAGGATCAGGTCATCACGTAGTTCATTGATTTTTTTTATTCTCCTTAATTTTTTCCTAGGTCACCCTTTTGGGTTTTCAACCTAGCAGGCTCTCTCACTCTATCTCTTTTTCTTTTTACTCTCCTTTTGCATAGGCCGCCCTTTCGAGTTTTCAACCTACCTTTTTTCTTCTTCCCTTTTTTGTTTTGTTGCTTTAATTTTTACCTAGACCACCCTTTCAGGATTTTAGCCTAGCGAACTTTCTTTTTTTTTGGCTTGGTTTGCAACTACCACTTTAGACATGGTACTTCTTCAATTGATCCATGTTGGTTGGCTCAGTGAAAGGATTTGCATCTAAATCTATCAACCTTACTGCTCCTCTAGAGTATATCTAATTGATAATGTATGGGCCTGCCCAATTCTGCTTGAACTTCCTGTTTGCATCTTGAACCGGGGCTCGGATTTCTTTCAACACTAAATCTCCCAACTTCAAATCTCTCGTTCTTACTTTCTTATCAAAAGCTTTCCTAAGTCTCCTTTGGTATCCTTGAATGTGATACAAGGCTTTGAGTCTTTTCTCATCCAGCATGCATAACTGGTCATATCTGTTTTGCAACCAATCTGCTTCGGGGATTTCACTTTCTAGTGTTGTCCTTAGTGATCGAACACCCATGTTAATAGGAAGGACTGCTTCCATCCCATACACCAATGAATAAGGAGTGGCTCCTGTGGAAGACCGAATTGATGTTCTATGCCCCCAGAGTGCATAAGGCAACTATAGGTGCCAATCCTTATAATTCTCTGTGCTTTTCTTTAAGATTCGCCCTATATTTCTGGTAGCAACCTTAACTGCCCCATTAGTCTTAGGACGGTAGGGTGAAGATTTATGGTGCTGAATGTTGAATTGTCGGAGTAGCTTCTTTGTTTCCCCTTTGAAATGTAACCCATTATCAGAGATGATCTTATGTGGTACCCCATATCTGCAGATGATGTTGGTCTAAATGAATTGAGTAACTTTCCTTGAGTTTAGAACTTTGTAGGAGGTAGCTTCTATCCATTTGGTGAAATAGTCTATGGCTACGAGTATGAATTTGTGGCCATTGGATGCAATTGGATGAATCTTTCATATAATTTCTATCCCCCATGTAGAGAACGGCCAGGGTGATGTCATAGTAAGTAATGGCATGGGTGGCATGTGCTTCAGATCTCCATGGACTTGGCATTGATGACATTTTCGAACATGAGCCGCACAGTCGGCTTCCATAGTAGTCCAATAATAGTCTTGTCTTATTATCTTCTTTGATAGCATGTCTGCATTCATATGTGGCTCATAACTTGATTCATGAACCTCTTCAATTATCTACTATGCCTCTTTAGCGATTACACAAAGGAGATGAATTACATCATATGATCTTCTGTAAAGTCTTTCACCACAAAATGTAATCAGTGGACAACTTCCAGATGGTCAATTGATCATTCTTGTCTGCAGATGGTGGGTATGTCACATCCTTGAGGTATTGTAGGATGTCTGAATACCATTCACCTTCCCTATTCTTTCCTTCATCTTCTTCTATTGTCATGCAGTAGGCTGGTTCTTCTTTCTGTTCCAACACTACCGGCCTGGCTTTATCTTCTTTCGGCCCATACATCATGGATGCCATGGTTGCTAAAGCATCTGTAATTTGGTTCTGCATCCTAGGCACATACTGGTATTGGATCTTGCTAAATTTTGATGCCCATTTCTGAAGACATTCATGATAAGGCATAAGTCTTTCTTCTTTGATCTTCCATTTATTTTGAATCTGAGAGATTATTAAAGCTGATTCTCTGTATACCTCCAACTCCTTCACTCCTAGGCCTAAGGCTGCTTGTAAACCCATGATGCAAGCTTCATATTTTGTGGCATTAGTGGCATGAAAGTTAAGTTTGCCGGAAAATGGAATGTGTGTCCCTTTTGGTGAAATTAAGAGAACTCCATCAAAATACATCTTCCACGACTCTACCTGAATCCCCATGATATCTTCATCCGAAAAGCCTCCATGGATCTCTTCAGCTTCTTCTGGTGAACAATGAGCTAAATGATTAGCAATTGCTCCCCTTTTCACAGATTTCTAAGTCACATACTTAATATCAAATTCTGACAAAAGCAAGACCCATTTGGCAGTCTTCCCATCTTGCACGGGTTTTTCCATTAAGTACTTCAAAGGATCCATTCTTGCAATCAACAGAATCTTGTAAGCAAGCATATAATGCCTAAGTTTGCGGGTTGCCCAAACAAGTGCTACACATGTCTTCTCTAAGGGTGAGTACTTTTCTTCATAAGTCAATATCTTCTTGATAATGTAGTAGATTGCATTCTCCTTCTTAGTCTCTTCGAGGTATTGAGCAAGTAGTGCCCCCATTGTTGTATTTGTAGAGGTGAGATACAACAACAATGGCTTTTCAGGTGCTGGTGGAACAAGTATTGGGGGTTGCATTAGATAACTTGATCTTCTCAAAGGCTTCTTGACATTGTTCATTCCACACTGTAGGGACTTCCTTTTTAAGTAGTCTGAAGATTGGTTCACATGTCATGGTGAGCTAGGCTATGAACCTGTTGATGTATAGTATCCTCCCTAGAAATCCTCGGATCTCCTTTTTAGTTCTTGGAGGCTTCATCTCTACAATCGCCTTGATTAACTTCTATTCCTCTTTGGCCTACCATAAATTCTAACAATTTTCCGAATGTAACTCCGAAAGTGCATTTCTTGGGATTCAATCATAACTTGTAGAATCGGATCCTTTCAAAGAACTTCCCCATAGCTGATATGTGCCCTTCACGGTCTTTGGACTTCACTATCATGTCATCAAGATAAACTTCTATTTCTTTGTGGATCAAATCATGCAACAAAGTGGTGGCTACAGGTTGGTAAGTAGTGCCAGCATTTTTAAGGCCAAATGGCATGACCTTGTAGCAATATGTCCCCCATAGTTTAATGAAGGAGGTTTTCTCCATATCTTTTGGAGCCATCTTGATATGATTGTATCCCAAAAATCCATCCATAAACGATAGCAAAGCATGACTTGTTGTGTTTTCAACCAAGACGTCAATGTGAGGCAAAGGGAAATCATCTTTTGGGCTGGCCTTGTTAAGATCTCGAAAATCTACACACATTTTAACCTTCCCATCTTTCTTTGGTACCAGAACCACATTAGCTAACCATTCTGGATAGTTGACCACTCTTAGGAATCCAACATTGTACTGCTTCTCCACTTCTTCCTTGATCTTGAGAGTCCACTATGGCTTCTGTTGGAAAAATCTAGTTTTGTATCTCATACAAAACACATAGCGGAAGCAACAAACAAGGATCTATTTCATTCATGATTGACAACGTGTACTATGTAAATTTCATAATTTAAGAACAAGATAGCGTACCTTGGTGTGGAGAAATTCAAAGCAAAGATTAGAAGCACTTGAGAACACTTTTAATCTTCACTCCAATTCCACTTTACGCCCAAGATGTGTGGTCTCTCAATCAGTTTTCAAAGGGAGAATGAAAGTGTGTCTCACTCTCACATACACACCGTTTCCTATTTTCACTAATAAAAATTCTGTATGTTTATCCCTTTATAACTAACTGATTATCTAATTGGGCTGGCCTATTGGGCCTTTCCAATTAGGCTTTAGTGTGTGGCTTGGAGTGGGACCAAAAAAGGACTAATAAAACACTAGCTCCAATGGGCCTTGGGCTTTTCCGTCAACTCTTGACAAGTCCAAAGTTACCATTAATTATGTTTAATACCACTATATAAATATAATTACACTCTAGGCCTTATTAATAAATTATATATCAAGACTTTATTGTACATGCAACCCCTTTATAAAATATTCATAGTAATACAAAGTCATAAATGTAGACTGCCACTTTGTAAATTACTACATTTTATCCTTGAGTACCCAGTTTAATCCTTTTAAAGTTATTCATCATATATTTATAAAATCCAATTTCATAAATATATACTTTTGTAATTTCTTACCAAAGTGGTTAGGCCTAATATTCTGAATAACTGAACCCATTAAACTTATCTCAAGGGAATATTTTATATCTCCGTTAAGACAAATCATCCTAGTTGATACGTTATAGTCTTCGCAGATAAAATACTCAATTTCATCACCGACTACGAACTATAAATTCTAAGTTTACAAAGAACTTGTGATTTATATCTTCAGTGACTAAATCACATAAATCACATACTATGCATCTCATGGACTATATGATAATGTCAAAATATTCAAGTTACCATTATTTTCGATAATAATAAAACAACTTTATTAAACACAACATTAAGTCATACATAATGTCATACATAGCATCATACAATAGGATTTAAGGGCACAAATCCTAACAGCTTCATTCTTCTCAATTTTTACTTGACCGGCTTCATGATTGGATCTATGGGAATGTAGTGTTGTACTATATTTGTATCAATCCTAGGCATGTCTTCATATGACTAGGCAAAGACCTCCTTGAACTCTGACAATAGTGCCACTAATGCATCTTTCTCTGAAGTGGTTAGGGTATTGCCCACTTGGATTATTTTGGGCTCATCCTCAGTTCCCAGGTTAATGGGTTGGGTTTCTTCTTTTATAGGTTCTAAGTATCCATGTTTTAATTCCTTATTATTAAGAGTTTCTTTACCAATTTCATAAATTAAAACATTCAAAGCCAGCAAATAAGCAGAATCAGAAATCATATTAAAAGGAAAAGAGTTATCAATAGACTCAATAGACTCAACTAAAGCAGACTCAACTGGAAAAGTATCACAAACAAACTTAACAGGATTAGAAATACTATCAAAAGTAGACTCAATAGGTTTAGAAATAATGTTTTTGGCAGGGGTCACTGGCTCAGCGGTCTTGATCTTCTTGGCAAAAGTGACTGACTTGACGGTCTTGATCTTGCTCATAGAGTCCTCTATGGGGTGGGCGGTGTTGGGGTTTATGGCCTAAAAATCCAATTTTTGGCATGTCATAAATAATTAGGCGTAAATGCACTTTTAGTCCCTACATTTTGACTTTTTTCCATTTTAGTCCCTACATTTTATTTTTACCACTTTTAGTCCCTAAACCAATTTACGTGAGACATTTAAGTCCTTGAAGCACCATTCCGTCAGCCAACTAACGGAAAAACTAACGGATCAATAAAATAATAATAAAATTTCTAACCTTCTTATTTTTTAAAAAAGAAAAAAAAATTAAATTAATTTTTTTTCTCCTTTCTGGAAAGAACATGAAGAATCTAGAACATGTGTTCTTCCCATTAATCATGTTCTTCATTTTCTTCCCAGCAAACCTTGCCCAGAAATTTAAAAAATCAATTTTTTCTTCTCTCTTTTCTTATATTTCCTTGGCAACGAAACCCATAAAATCAGGCAGATTTACAAACATAAACTCATGCCCACAGATTTACAAAACACAAAGACATTCAACAATTACTCTTTCATTCTTTCACATTCCCATTACAAACACAAAGACCTGATTCAAAATACCTTCAACAAATCCAAAGTCCTTACACGCCTTAATTCAAATTTACAAACCCAAGCAAACCCAAATGGCAAAAAATAATAATAATAAGTCTGGTGGATGACATTTTTACACCATCCAAGATTTTTTTTATAGATCTGAAAATTTCCAAACTCACAGAGAGAGAGAGAGAGAGAGAGAGAGAGAGAGAGAGAGAGAGACCGAGAAATCTGTGAGCGAGTGTGAGTGAGAGATGGAGAGAAACACACCAGTGAGAAAGCCTCACACATCCATCGTCGATCTGCTTACCTGGTCGAAAGTCCCTCGGAATCTCCGACCACCGTTTCCAGCACTCGCTCTCACCAGGTACCAACTTTTTCTCTCTCTCTCAGGTGAAAAATGTATTGTTGGGTTTGTTTACATTTACTCATTATGTGTGGGTCTCTGTGTTTGTATTCTCAGCCGTCCGATAAGATCACCAGGTACCAACTGATCACAACATCTCTCTAACCCAGATCAAGCCGATCTCAGCCTCTTTCTATCTTAAACCCATCGCACCCGATCTCAGCCTCTTTGATTAAGGTTTGGTTTGGGAGTGGATGAGTTGGGTGCTTTGTTGGGTTTCTATTCTTTCAATGTTTTGGTTTGGGAGTGGTTTCGTTGATGTGTGGCAGTGGATGATTTGATTTGTGGTGGTGCTTTACTGCTTGCTGGGTTTCTATTATTTTGCTTGGGTTTGATCTTCATGTTCTTTGATTCGGTGGTGGTGATTTGGGGTTTTTTTTTCCAGTGGTTTTTTTTTTTCTGTGTTTGTTTGCCAAGAAAATTTATGGGTTTGAAGGCTAAGGTTTGCTTTACTAGGGATATGGGTTTGGGTTTTGGTTAGGATCTGAGTTTAGGATTTGTTTTTTGCTGGAGATTGATTATAGGGAGGAACACTAGGGAAGAACACAAAGAACATGAATATGTTCTTCTGAAAAAAATAATGAAAAGAAAATATGTTCTTATGTAAAATTTTTGTTTGATAGAAAATATATATATTTTTTTAATTAAAATTGAGTAATTAATTTTATTTTTTAATTTTGGCATTCAAAAAATATAAAATAATTTTTTTAATAATATTTTAATGTCTGCGTTAACCACATCAGCTTTTACTGTTAGTTGGCTGACGGAATAGTGCTTCAAGGACTTAAATGTCCCACGTAAATTGGTTTAGGGACTAAAAGTGGTAAAAATAAATTGTAGAGACTAAAATGGAAAAAAGTCAAAATGTAGGGACTAAAAGTGCATTTACGCCAAATAATTAAATTGTTTAATTATATGAGACTATTTATAAATGAAAAAATGAGACATTATCTTAGTCCATGAGATGCATAGTATGTGGTTTATGTGAAAAGTTGCAGAAGATATAAATCACAAGTTCTTTGTAAACTCATAATTATAGTTCGTAGTCGGTGATAAAATTGGGTGTTTCATCTACGAAGACTATAACATATCAACTAAGATGATTTGTCTTAATCATGGAAGTGAAGACTTCTAGTTGGTATGTTGATATGTTTTAAGAGTTAAGACATATTGAACTGGACCGCTGTGAGATTTATTATTCTCCTAACAACTGTCAAATAAATAATAAATCTTACAACTTCTTTTTACATGAACTCTTAATCTTGAGAGAATAATGGACCTGATCATGAGATGTAGGTTACTTTGATATATCAGGAGTGAGATCTATTAGTTATAGTCAAAACCTCAGTATTTTGGGCAGCCACATTTAGTGTTGATGGAACATATATTCTCAAGATGGAATTCATAGTCTCTTAACGGAGATACAAAATATTCCCTTGAGATAAGTTTAATGTGTTTGGTTATTCAGAGAGTTGGGCCCAACCACTTTAGTAAGGAGTTACTAAAGTATATATTTATGGAATTGGATTTCATAAATATATAATGAATAATATAAAGGATTAAACCGGGTACTCAAGAATTAAGATGTAGTAATCTTCAAAGTAGCAGTCTATATTCATGACTTTGTATTACTACGAATATTTTATGAAGGGGTTGCATGTACAATAAAGTCTTGGGATATAATTTATAGATAATGCCTAGAGTGCAACTATATTTATATAGTGGTATTAAATATAGTTAATAGTAACTTTGGACTTGTCAAGAGTTGACAAAAAAACCCAAGGCCTATTGGAGCTAGTGTTTTATTGGTCCCTTTTGGTCCCACTCCAAGTCACACACAAGAGCCCAATTGGAATGGCTCAAAAGGCTAGCCAAATTAGATAATCAATTATATATAAGGAGAGAAACATACAGAATTTTATTAAGGTTTTCATGAGACTTTTTCATAAGAGGTTTCATACAAGGAATGAAATGGCTTGTATGTGAGTGTTGGACACTCTCCTATTCTCTCTTTGATGAAAATTGATTGAGAGACCACACATCTTGGGCATTAAGTGGAATTGGAGTGAAGATTAAAAGTTTTTCCATGTGCTTCTGATCTTTGATTTTGAATTTCACCGCACCAAGGTACGCTTTCTTGTTCTCTAATTCTGAAACTTACATAATACATGTTATCAATTGCGAATAAAGTAGATCCGTTAAATTTTCCGTTACGCATGTTTTGTATGAGATACAAACAACTATTTTCATGTATTTTCCAATAGGCGGCTCCCTCCTACCCAGTTCTTCAACTCGGTCGTGGCTTCCTCAATGGCAAGTGGCTCCCAATAAGCTTCTTCTTCTTCCTTCAGCATCAGTATTGCAAGATCTACAGCCATATGATCTGTAGATTCTTCTTCAATCTCCATGTCTATAGGCTTGTCGGTCACAAAAGCATCTAGGCGCTCTATGTTATCCATCCATTCATCAAACAGGTGCTTGCCTCTGTTGCCCAAGTCAGTGGGTTAAGGGAGATGTTCTGGCTCGCTTTCTTCTTCCATCTCATCACTACGTTTAGCACTCTCAAGTGTCATGATTCCGAGACTGTGGACCATCAGTTTATGGTCTAGTGCGGCCAATCTGGCATCTATGTCATCTTCCTCATTAGTAGGTTAGGTTGGTGAACTTGGTTCTGAATCATAATATAACCCTAATTCTGGAACTTCTCTTCCATGCTTGTCATACCTTGGGCCAGACCTTGAGCTAACATTAGTGATATCACTCTAATCTGAAAGGTGCTGATAGAGATATTCTTCGTGGTACATTCAATTGGCTTGTGCATTCTCTTCTCTTGCATTCTCTAACACATTCACCAGTCTATATTAATCACTATCAATATCGCTCCCCGTGTTAGCCTCAATGTCGTCTTCAATGTCTTGATCATAATAGTCCATATCACTATCATATTCCTTGTAGAATAGGTCTGCATCCTCATCTTCTCTATCACTAGGGGGTTCACCCCAATCATCACCACTGTACGGGCTATCATAACTTCTGTTGCTGCTGTCATCACTATTGGTACTGCTGTCATCATCATCATGTCCACTATCATTGTTGTTGCTGTTACTACTACTATCACTCTTGTTGTCTCTTTCATCTTCTTCATCATCATTTGGGGCTGCTCCCCCTTCCTCATCTTTGTTATGGGCTCTTAGTTCATACGGACTCTTCAATGCATGCTGACTAGCCTCCCAATATTCTTCATCTTCTATGTTGCAAATATGATCTCCAAGGAGTGTGGTCATGACATCAGGATCCATGTAATTGGCCCAATTAGTAGAAACCCATGTTGTGTCTTCTTTCTTTAATTTTGGGGCCTTGTTGTAGCAATCAAGTATCATCTCGAACTCAGGTGCCACTGTCTTTGTCATAGGATCAAATCTTGGTTCGGGAAATCCCCAATAACATTGACTCTCTCGGGCTTTTACAAACCTCCCATTCAACGTAGAAGTGTAGGGCTTTAGAGGTTCTGAAGGACAAAGGAGTCATTTTGCTTTAGCTTTGGCTCGGGCCATCTTTCTAACTTCCATCTCTAGCAAATCATCATCAGTGGGCTTGTAGCCTAGCCCAAAAGGTGGTATGGTAGTGGAGATTGTCGCATCCTAAACAGTTGGCTTTTTCATAGTTTACCCCATATTCATCCTCGGAAAGTAGTTCATTCTCCTCATCATTGCTACCACATTGTTGTTACCATAAGAAGCAAAGTCCATTAGAATCTTCTCAACTTCTCCCTCTCTCTTTTCAAAAATAGGCCTTTCAATCACGAAGCCATCCAAGGCCAATGACTCTTTCTCGAAATCAATACCATTAACTGGTTTTGGCATAGTCAAAGTATCCCCATAGATGGTCATAATAGCTCCTTCATGTGGAAATCAAACTTTTTGATGTAAGGAAGAAGGTACGGCCTCTGTGTCATGAATCCATGGTCGCCCAAGGAGCATGTTAAAGCATGAAGCTATGTTTAGGACTTGAAAATCCACCATTTTGACCATTGGTCCTATGGTAAGCTCTAATGTTCTGGTCCCCAAGACCTCTTTTCTACTGTTGTCATATGCCCTCACATGTTGATCAATAGCCATAAAGTCTTCAATATTGAGGCCCAAACAGCTTGCAGTCTTTAATGGACACACATTTTCCATCATCTATCAAAACCATCGGTACTCTCTCCCCCATGGGATCTACAGTGATATGCAAAGGGTAATTGTGGTGCTTCCCCTTCTTGGTCAAATCCTTGTCGGAATAGAAGATGGTGAGTTCCCTATTTATGGACCCAATCATGGCATTCAGATCCTGGGAGGTTGTGGTTGTAGGGACTTGAATTTGGTTAAGAAGGTCTACTAGGTTTTGACGGTGTTTGTATGAGGCCATAAGTAAACCCCATAAAGATATGTTGATTTGTGTATTCTATTGGTTTGTGTATTCTATAATTGCTTAAGGACTTCATCTTCTTCGACAAGTGCTTGTTGGATAGATCTGATAGGCCAATACGTATTGACCCCTTATGATGGATTAAGTTGATTAATTAGCCAAGTTTATTAATTAATCAAATTAACATGCAAACGCGTGGTAACACAAACAAATCACCAATAAACTAAAGTGCAATGAAAAATAAATAGCAGAAAATAAATTGACACGGTGATTTGTTTACGAATGGGGAAAACCTCCAAGGCTAAAACCCCACCGAGTGATTTTAAGGTCACCACTCCTGAGAATCCACTATTATCACAACAAGCGGTTACAAGTAAAGGAATCCCAGTACCTTATACCAACCTACAGTTGAACCCTTACCCCAATACCTAATTGGACTTGTTCTGTAGTGACAATCTCTCATTTTCAATGCACGCCTCCCAGTACGTGACTAACCAATTGCGCGGATCCCAGTACGCGACTTCAATCACCAACTTGAGAAAAATATTAGCTGCAAAGTTCTTCAGTTCATCCTTACAATGAAGAACAAGAAGATGCTTGGTTACAAAACCCTGCAGTGTAAAGATACAGCAGCTTCTTCACAAAGAGATGAACTAGGGCAAACTTTATCTCCGGTCACAAATTACTTGAACAGATTTTGCTCAATGCTTGTGCAACTTGTGCTTACTTTGACGGCCCTTAAAATAATTTTTTTATATGTCTTATGAGAAAAGAAGGCCCAAAGACATATCCACGGATTAGAATAAAAAAAGTACTGAAAAACTGTTTTTCTTAAATCTCAACAGCTAGAGGTGTCGAGGTGCTGTCGAGCAACTGTTGAGCCATAGGGTTGGAACAGCTTCTTAAAGCTCGATAGATGCAGTTGTCAAGCTTTAATGAAGAGCACTTCTCAGCTTATTTCTTGGACAGACTTGCATGGCTTTAACACTTGATCTTGAAACCTTGTTTCTTGAAGTATCAAAAACATCCTAGATCTACCCAATTACAAGTAAAGTACATTTTGTCAAAGGATTAGCCAATTACATAAAAGAATGACATATGTTCATATCAAGTGAACCACATATGTCCTAACAAGATCTATTCAAGGCTTCCACAGGGTTGTCGATCTCCAAATGTGGTGGTTTGAAGTGTTTCTCTCCTTATGATGTGGGCATTTTTTGTTGGATCATCGAGGTTAGTGTCTTGGGGTTTGATGTATCTCCCCCCGTTTGTGGGTATGTGGTTATTTATTTGGGGTTTGAAGTGCCTCCCCCCATTTGTTAGTGTTAGGCTGTTTTCTTGGGGTTTGAAGTGTCTCCCCCTATTTGTCGGTTTGGTTGTTTATTTGGGGTTTGAAGTGTCTCCCCCCATTTTTTGGTGTTTGGTAATCCTCGGGTTTTGATTCATCATTCCATATGTCACATCCTGTGGTAGTGGTAGATGTCCTATCCATTAATTCTTCTCATGTCATCATGAAGCATTCGGGTAGGTCACAAAGTAGGTCAGATGGATCCTCCTTGTTCTCCTCTCCAGTCATCAAGCAATTAATCCTTAGTCCTTTGCCAAAATTGTGATTGGGTAAGGGATTATTAGCGATGCTAGGCCTTGTAGGCGGCGCAATCGCTTTGTTGTCTATTAGGTCTTGAATTGCATGACGAAGGGTGAAACAACAATCAGTGTCATGACTAGGGACTTGGTGGTAAGCACATCTTTTATTTACATCAAACCTTGAGGGCAAGGGGTTTGGAATTGGTCTTGGGTCTAAGGGCTTTAGTAACCCTTTCACTTTTAGCTTATCAAACACTTGGCTCATGGGTATGTACAACTCATGAAATTCTCTTTTAAGCCTAGGCCCTTGTTGTACTTGCACAGATGTAACGGGTGCAATCAATTGATATGAATCATTTTTATGAATATTAGAAATTTCTGCAGCCTTGGAATTAGATCCTATACTCCTTCTAAACCTTGGTGGGTCATCAGTTTTTATGGTTCCATTATTCAAAGCATCCTCAATTTGGGTTCCAGCAGCAATTAGACCTTAAAATTGGGAAAGTATGGTGCAAACAAATATTTATGATACACAAATAATAAATTCTTTACAACCATGGCTAATTTTTCTTCCTCACTAGGCCTACTCATCATCTGTGCGGCCTTAGCTCTCCACTTGGTAATAAAAGTGGAGAAGGACTCCTTTGGCTCTTGGTTGGTAGTCTCAAGATCTCTTCTTGTGATGTCAACTTCCGTATTGTACTTTTATTGCTAGTGGAACTCTTGGCAGATGTCTTCTTAACTTCTTGCTCTTGCATCTTCCATGTTGAGGAACCACCTAAGAGCAACTCTGGTTAGTGTGCTTTGGGACATTTGAGCAAGTACTTCCTCGGTCGCACCTAAGGGCTGCATAGCCCTCATATACATCTTTAGATGGGACTTAGGGCAACCAGTCCCATCAAACTTGTCGAGGGTTAGCATCTTGAACTTGGGTGGCAACCTTGCATTAAGGAACAATGAGAGAGAATCGTAGTCCATAAGGTCTTCCATCTTATGGGCTCTTCTAATCATATCCTCCATTGTATTCATCCTCTCATTGATCTTTTTCTCGCTTTCTACGGTTGGTGGATCATGATCAATTTTGTCTTCCTCTTGACTACTCTTTAAATTCTGGAATTGTTGCATCATACGATTCACGTCTTCCCTCAGCTAAATCTGACTAGCGACCATAGTGTTAAGTAGCTCTTGGGTGTTCATAGGTTCCTTTGTGTTTGGGTGTTCTCCTTCCTCAGCCATTGTGTGGGGAGCTTCAAACTTTTGGTGGCTTAAACTATCTTAGAGGTCGAAGATGGGGTTGTGATGTTGCAGTAGTAGAGTTTCTTCTATGCTTGACGGCTTCAGTATGGTGATGGGAGTGATTGGCTTGGAACTGGAGCCACTAACTTGAGTGTCGGACTTATGTTCTCTTTGTAGCCTTCCTTCAGATCTTGACCAAATTCTCCCCTAATGACAAGCTTGGTCGGGTTAATCAAAGCTAAGACCCCATCCACATCCATCAATCAACCAAAACAAACATACATAGCATGCAATGCAAGTTTAACGGGAACGACCTAAGGATAGGTTCTAAGTCATTAGGTTGTAGGGTGGGTTTGTTGTTTCATTGTTTCCCATAGCTAAGATGTTAAACCTTCCAACTTGTAATGTAATAAACATTGCATTGGTCCAAACGACATGGTTTGTCCTTTACAGTCAACAGGAAATGATCCAGTGACTTTGGGCTATGAGTTGGTAAGTTTGCCACTAGGTACCTGAATCTAATGAAGACCGGTGATCCAGGGTTATACTACCACAAAGTTGTTAAAAATGGGTGCATACATATTGTTTGAATGGCACGCACTATGACAGTTAGGGAAAGACTTTAACAAACAATACACACAACAGAATATCATACAACAAAATATCATACAACATCCCATTAAACATAAATAAACAAACAACAACTATATCATGCAAGACCATGCAAAATAATGGTACATATTTGGTCACTTAATTCTAATACAAAGTTTAGCCATCGATATCCCCAGCAAAGTCGCCACTGTGAGAGACTGGGCTAAAAAAAGAGAGATTTTTGGAGTGCTTTTTGGGACACCTCTCTTTTTGGGTAAGTGATATGGAGTCGCCACTTATTTTTTATGTATAAAAAATAAGAAAAACTAAATACAATATACATGACTGAATTGCTTCGTTCCATCCATTGATTGAATAAATAAAAATACAAGTTCCAAAATTTGAACTTTACATGGCTTTGGGTCCTAGTTACAATCTACCAAAAATACATTGCCTTTTGTCCTAGTTACAATCTACCCAAAACAAAAACAAAGATAAAGCTAGATCTACTTAGCCAAAGACCTAAATCCGGAGGCTAGGTTACGGAATGAGAAGGTGTTAGGCACCCATTCTGCCTAGACAGAGTCTGGTCTTCTAGACTCTTGTGACCAATATACCATTTTATGCATGTTATGTATGATATGTTGAACCTGTGAAATAAACTAAATACATAAAACCAGTTATGAATGCATCCTCTTTTTTATTTTAAAAAAACTCAAATCTATTTTTATGATTAGAAGAAATTGATTCTGGCATAAAAAAAAATCAGATTTGTTTTTGTATGTGGAAAAGATTTTTGAAGAGAAAATTCAGATCTTTTTCTACTTAATAAAAACAAAGTCTTTTGATTGGTTTTAAAAAATTCAGATCTATTTTTATATTTGAAAAAAAGACTTTTTTATGTGAAAAGGATCCCATTCACAAAATAGTTTCATGCTTCATGAGGCAAACCAAACAAACAACAATATATGATCTCCTTCTATATTTCAAAAATCTACATGCATTAAAAAGACAGATATGTATCTAAAGAATATACAAAATCCGTTTTTATTTTAAGAAAAGCTCAGATCTACATCTAAGAAAGATGTAGATCCGTTTTGTTTTGAAGAGAATTCAGATCCACATCCAAGAAAGATGTAGATCTGTTTTATTTTGAAGAAAAAGAATTAATTGCATGCAAATCTTTAAGACTAAGAAACAAATTATAATAACAATAAAAAAAACAAGATCATATTTTCACAATCTACATTAACAAGTCAGAATATGAACGTTTAAAAAACAAGAGAGCTTTCATCATCATGATTAGAGAAATATAAGAACAAAAGGGTTAGAGAACAACCTCTTGCATGGGCACACTTTGTTCTTGAAAGGATGTTTTAGGGTTCAAAGAACTTTTTTCAATTCTCTTTGAAACCTAAAAACCCTAATTTAGGCAGCCACACTCAAAAACGGGATCAGAAAATATGAGTGATTTGAAAGCCTAAAACGTATGTATCTTAGAGCGTAACAAAAAGGTGCTGAATTATAAGGTTCAACCTCTATTTATAGAGGTCGAAGGACTCTAAAAAATAGGTACGGATGATTAGGGTTTAAATCCGGACGCATCCTTTTGCGAAAAGGTCGAAAATGGTGTGCATTATCGTCACCTGAAGGCCATTGGACCAAAGCCCCAACAAGATGCAATTCAGCACTTTTAAAGTGCTGTTCGGCACTCCAAATGTGCCAAATTGGCTCTTGGAGGCCGAACGCGCTTTCATGTTCAGGTGCCATTTGGACTCCTCTTTTAGGGTTTTTTGGCCAGTCCTTGTACCTAGACACGTTTTCATCCTCCGTCCATGATTTTTTTTTTTTTTTAGCTCTTTTCTAGATAATTTAGGCTTTTTAAGAACAATTATCTTGACCCATTATCTTGTGGATAAATTCCTTAATAAATCTTGATAAAGTTCAGATTATCCACAATTTTATTGTTATCCAATCATCCCTTTTATTCCTATGCATGCATCCCTATCTTAAACACTAATTATCAACCAATCACAAAATTATTTAATTAATTTCAATTTTTTGACCAATCAAAATTAATTTAAATTAATCCTGTGTGGTCGACTCTTCCTAGACACAATGCATATGGACCATGTAAACTTGATCATGCGATATCTTTCGATCCAATGGTCTGATTGAAAACTGGAAACACCGTTGCGACCGTTAGAATTTCAAGATCATTTCCATGATATGTAATAAATGACATGATGCATGTAATGCAATAACAAATTGTTGCATGTGATGCAAGAACAAAATGATGAATGTGATGCAAGAATGATTTTTTTTTTGGGTACATGGATGGTCACTCCAGTTGTCTTCCTTGACTAAATCATGGGTGCAAAATTGAGTGTCTACACCTGTCATGTTTATACAGGAGTTTTACTCCAATATACACGGCATCGATACCTCTGTACCTCAATTTGCTACTACATTCAGAGGCACATATATCGTAGTTACTCCAGATCTTATATCCGAGGTACTACATGTTCCCAGGGTAGCGCATCTTGACTACCCTAGCTGTGAGCATCTCCAGACAATGTCTAGAGATGAGCTTCTCTCTCACTTTTATGAGACTTCTTCCACGTAGGGTGGTAAGCTAAACACCCTATGCTCGGGCTTTGCTAAAGGCATGAGGTTCCTTAACATGGTGATGACATTTACTCTTACTCCTTTGTCTCACTATAACTCTATCACTGAGCCTCATGCTTGTTTTCTTCTTGCTTTGATGGAGGATCTCTTTATAAACTTTACCTCTCACTTCATCACATCTATTCTAGATGTGTACTTGGACACCGCTACCCGTGATAAGCTCATCTTTCCTTCGGCTATCAAGCGAATCTTTCAGCACTTCTACATTCCCATTCCTTCCTCTCCATTCTTCAATACCATGGGTGCCATCAGTGCCGTTTCTGTTCGGCAGAGAGAGGCCCAGCTTTGACCAAAGCGGCCACGAGTGGCAACGATCGATCCTGCAACTTTCGCTATTCCTCCGTCTTCTTCGGCTCCTTCTACCTCTTTAGTGGTTGGAGGCTAACTATGATGGTTGTCTTGAATATCTCACCGATGAGATGTGTCAGATGAACACCCTAGTTGGTCGCATTGCCCGCCGACAGGCTCACATGGCTGGCTTTACACCTTCTCCCTCTCCTTCTCTAGAGGCCTCGCCCGATGATGGTGATAATGATGATCAGGATGATGCTAGCTCTTCTAGTGATGACGAGATGACAACCTTTCAATGACTTGGCCTTTGTCATTCATGACAAAGAGGGAAAGTAGTTTTGGGTTAGAGAGTAGTCTTGTACTTAGGGGGTAATGGAAAAATGCATGTACGCAGCGGAAAAATAACGGATCTACTTCATTCATAAATGTTAACATGTACTATGTAAGTTTCATAATTTGAGAACAAGAGAGTGTACTTTGGAGCGGTGAATTTCAAAAACAAAGATCAAAATTGCTTGGGAACACTTTCAATCTTCACTCCAATTCCACTAACGCCCAAGATGTGTGGTCTCTCAATCAATTCCAAAGGGAGAATATCAAGGAGTGTCTAACACTTCTTACACCATTTCGAAATAGTGTTCTTACAATTCTCTACAGAAAATTCTATATATTTCTCCCTTTGTATCTAACTGATTATCTAATTGGGCTAGCCTTTTGGGCTTTTCCAATTGGGCTTAAGTGTGTGGCTTGGAGTGGGACCAAAAAGGATCAATAAGACACTAGCTCCAATGGGCTTGGGCTTCTCTGTCAACTCTTAACAAGTCCAAAGTTACCATTAACTATATTTAATACCACTATATAAATATAGTTGCACTCTAGGCATTATTTATAAATTATATCCTAAGACTTTATTGTACATGCAACCCCTTCATAAAATACTCGTAGAAATACAAAGTCATGAAAAAAGACTGCCACTTTGTAGATTACTACATCTTAATTCCTTGAGTACACGGTTTAATCCTTTAAAGTTATTCATTATATATTTATGAAATTCAATTCCATAAATATATATACTTTAGTAACTCTTTACAAAAGTGGTTAGGTCTAACTCTGTAAATAACAATCGCATTAAACTTATCTCAAGGGAATATTTTGTATCTCCAGGGAATATTTTGTATCTCCGTTAAGAGACTATGAATTCCATCTTGAGAATATATGTTTTATCAACACTAAATGTGGTTGCCTAACATACTGAGGTTTTGACCGTTACTCTAGATCTCACTCTTGATATATCAAAGCAACCTACACCTCATGATTAAGTCCATTATTCTCTCAGGATTAAGAGTTCATGCAAATATAAATCGTGAGTTTATTATTCATTTGACAGTCGTTGGAATAATAATAAATCTCACACGGTCCAGTTCAATATGTTTTAACTCTTAAAACATATCAACATACCAACTAGAAATCTCAATTTCCATGATCAAGACAAATCATCTTAGTTGATATGTTATAGTCTTCGCAGATGAAACGCTCAATTTTCATCACCGACTACGAACTACATTTTGAGTTTACAAGGAACTTGTGATTTACATCTTCTGTGACTAAATCACATAAATCACATACAATGCATCTCATAGACTATATGATAATGTCCCAATATTCATGTTACCACTATTCATAGATAATAATAAAACAACTTTATTAAACACAACATTAAGTCATACATACGTCATAAATAATAACACACATAGCATAATACAATAGAATTTAAGGGCACTAATCCTAACAATCTCCCACTTGCCCTAAAGACTATTGTGCACTAATCTAACTCCCATCTCCTCCAAATGTGACTCGAAAGTCCTTTGGGGGAAGGCTTTGGTAAAGGGATCCGCTAGATTCTTTGCACCATTAATTTTTGCTACAACCACATCTCCACGAGCAACAATGTCTCGAATGATGTGATACTTTCTCTCTATGTGCTTTCCTTTCTTGTGATTCCTTAGATCCTTGGATTGTAGAAGCGGTCCACTATTGTCGCAGAACAATGTAATGGGAACTTACTCAATTCTCATAACACCAAGATTAGAAAGGAATTTCTTGAGCCAAACAACCTCTTTTGCTGCTTCACAAGTAGCAACATACTCAGCTTCCATGGTGGAGTCAGCAATACAAGATTGCTTAACATTCCTCCAACTTATGGCTCCACCTCCCAAGGTGAAAACACAGCCTGACGTGGATTTTCTGAAATCTAGATCTGACTGAAAATCTGAATCTATATAGCCAATGGGAATCAAATCCTCACAACAGTAATCAAGCATATAATCCCTCGTTCTCCTTAGATACTTGAGAATATGTTTTACAGTTTGCCAATGTTTAGGTCTTGGATTTGATTGATATCGGCTGACCATGCCAACTGAATAACAAATATCCAGTCTAGTACAAAGCATGGCATACACGAGACTTCCCACAGCAGAAGCTTAGGGAACTTGTCTCATCATGTTTTCTTTCTCTTGAGTCTTAGGCCTTTGGTCATCAGACAGAGGAACTCCATGTCTAAAAGGAAGTAATCATTTCTTGGAGTTTTGCATGCTAAGCCGTTCTAGAACCTTATCTATATATCTAGCTTGTGACAAATCCAACATCCTATTCTTTCGATCTCGCCAAAGCTTGATCCCTAGAATATAGTTAGCTTCACCCAAGTCCTTCATATCAAATTGGCTTGACAACCAAACTTTAACCGATGACATTACCCCTACATCATTTTCAATGAGTAGAATGTCATCTACATAAAGCACTAAGAACATTACTACTTTATCTTGATGTCTTTTATACACACATAGTTCATCAAGATTTTGTTCAAAACCAAATGATTTGATTGCCTGATCAAATCTGATGTTCCATGACCTAGATGCTTGTTTAAGTTCATAAATGGACATTTTCAGCTTGCATACCATATGCTATTGGTTCTTTGCTATGAAACCTTCCGGTTGCAACATATAGATTTCTTCTTCAAGATTGCTATTAAGTAATGCAGTCTTGACATCCATTTACCAAATATCATAATCATAATGAGCAGCAATGGATAAGAGAATTCTGATAGATTTAAGCATGGCTACTAGCGAAAAAGTTTCATCATAGTCAATGCCTTCTTTTTGTGTATACCCTTTCGCCACTAGTCTTGCTTTAAAAGTTTCAACCTTTCCATCTATCCCTCTCTTCCTCTTGTAAACCCATTTGCAACCAACAGGTTTAATGCCGTTAGGCGCTTCTACAAGATCCCACACATGATTGGAATACATAGAATCCAATTCAGATTTCGTAACTTGGACCCAATGATGTGCATCTATATCATTTATTGCTTCATCATAAGTGTAAGGATCCGATTCAGCCTCTTCTGAGATAGCTTCATAATTTTCTCTAAAACCTATGAATCTCACAAGAGGCTGAACAATTCTCCCACTACAATGAGGCACCTGTGTAGTAGACATCTTACGAGTAGTATCTTGTGGTGTATCTAATACAACCACATCATCCCTAGTTTTATCCAACGGTTGTTGATTTACATTTTCATTCATTTCAGCCAATACAACTCTACTTCTAGGAGTAAAATTATTCATATAGTCATTTTTCAAAAATCTAGCATTTGTACTAACAAAAACTTTGTTATCATTTCGACTATAGAATAAATAACCCCTAGTTTCTTTTAGATAACCCACAAGTGAACATACTTCTGATTTTGGTTCCAACTTATCAAGCTTCCCTTTTAGCACATGTGCTTGACAACCCCAAATGTGGAGATACCTCATACTAGGCTTACGCCCATTCCACAATTCCATGGGTGTTTTGGGAACAGATTTTGATGGAACTAAATTCAAAAGATGTATTGATGTATCTAAGGCATACCCCCAAAAAGAAATTGGTAAAGTCGAATAACTCATCATGGATCTAACCATTTCTAAAAGAGTCCTATTCCTTCTCTCCGCTACACCATTTTTTTGAGGAGTTCCAGGTGTAGTTAATTGGGATATAATCCCATTATGAATTTAGTAATCCTTGAAATCCCTAAGAAGGTATTCGCCACCTCGATCAGATCGAATGGCCTTTATGCGTTTGCCTAATTGATTCTCAACTTCAGCCCTAAACTTTTTGAACTTTTCAAAGGCTTCGGACTTCTGTCTCATTAGGTACACATAACTATATCTTGAGTAATCATCCGTGAAAGTGATGAAATACTCATAACCTCATTTTGCTTGGGTTGACATAGGACTACATACATCTGTATGAACTAATTCAAGCAACTCTTGGGCTCTTCTACCTTTTGCATTAAAAGGTTGTTTGGTTATTTTACCTTCCAAACAAGATTCAGAAACTAGAAATTCATCAAAGTCCATGGGCTCTAAGAGTCCATCTTTGATCAGTCTTTGAATTCTATTTGAATTAATATGACCTAAACGAAAGTGCCAAAGATATACATCACTAGAAGGAAACTTTCTCTTTAATGATTTTACATGAGAGTTATCATCTAATTCAAAATTATGTAATTCATGCTTACCAGGAATTAAAATATAAAGACCATCCACAATATTTCCAGAACAGATAAACATTTTATTCTTCTTTATTACAACATTGTCTTTTAGGATAATACAATACCCATGTTTACCCAAATATGTTGTAGAAATTAAATTCCTACGAACATTAGGTACAAACAGACAATCTTGCAATATTAAAACCCCAGACTCAAAACACAAATTAACAACACCAACAACTTCAACTGAAATTCTGCTCCCATCAGCCAAAGTAAGAAACAATTCCCCTTCACTCAGCTTTCTGGTCTCCTAAATCTCCTGCAAATAATTGTAGATATGATTAGTACAACCTGAATCCACACACCAGAAATCCGTGGGATTTTGTACTAAACATATTTCAAGAAGAAAGGAAGTTTTCATACCCTTGTTCTTGGCAGCTTTAAACTTTGGACAATTTCTCTTGCAATGTCCTTTCTCCCCACAATGAAAACACTTTCCTTTGAGCTTCTTTCCTTTATCGGCAACCCCTAAGGCAATTTGCTTACCCTCTTGCTTAATGAAGTCCTTTTTCTTCTTCTTTTTACCCTTGCCTTTCAACTTAGGTTGAGAAGTAGAAGCTTCACCCACATTGGCTTCAACACTAGAAGTACCAAGGATGCCTTCTGCCGCCACTAACTCATTCATTAACTCAGACAAAGAATAAATCTTTTTGTTCATATTGTAATTGAGTTTGAATTCCTTAAATGATTTCGGTAGTGATTGGAGTATCATATCCACTTGGGATTCTCCATCAATGTCGGCACCTAAAACCTCTAAAGTATTCAGGTTAGAGATCATTGTAAGACAGTGCTCTCTCACTGAAGTACCTTAAGCCATTTTGGTATTATATATTTGCCTCATGGTTTCTTGCCTTGCTGAACGGCCTTGCTCACCAAACATCTCCTTCAGACTATGCATAATGTCCGAAGCTAGTTCTACATCTTGCATTTGATGCTGTAGAACATTTGAGATGGATGCTAGGATATAGCACTTGGCCATTTCATTAGATTTCTGTCAACGATCATATCGTTGTTTTTCCTCAGAAGGAGCATCTAATGAAGGAAAGCTAGGACATGGTGGAGTAAGCACATATTTGTGCTTTTCAGCAGTTAAAACAATGTCCAAATTTCTTTTCCAATCAACATAGTTAGATCCAGTCAGTTTGTTTTGATTAAGAATAGAAACAAGTGGGCTAAATGATACCATGTTCAAATCTGAAAATAATAAACATGAATATAATAAGTAAAATGGACATTATCAATTTAATATATAAGCATATAATATGGAACCTTAACAAAACCATAAAATAATATATACGACGGAAACCCAATCCCATGTTTAAAATTCCTTGGAAGCAAGTAAATTATAAACACTATGATTGATTGAGAACTATTCTCATTATTAGTGATATCATAACTCTTATCAAACACTAATAATATGTTGTTTTTCCTTTAGCCTCTAAGTAATAATGACATAGCTCCGAAGAGAGATTAACATTAAACTTAGCCTAGTGTACACCATTGGTTGAATTCTATGTGCGTCATTAAGTAACTCCACGGTAGCGTGGTCGTTTTTAATGTAAAAACACATATTATTCATCATTAAGAAGTTTAACTTGTAGTACCATGAATTAAACACTCTCCGAAGGGAGCAAGGCATATACGCCAAGGCGAGGTGCTTAATCACACTACCATAAACCGTCAATGGAGGCCATAAGATCCAACCCTTGCATCTCTCTCCCACTAGATGTTTTAACATAAAGGTTTTTAAAATTAAAACCTGCATAAACTAATTACACATTGCCTTGCTTTTTATATATGTAAAAACACTTAAAAATAATTCTGAATCCACAGTCCTCGATCGATCAACGACAAATTCTCGATCGATCGAGAATAAGTTCTACGAAGCTCGATCGATACTCGACGGATCCTCGATCGATCGAGAGATCTTCTGTCAGCTCAATAGATGCTTGACAGATCCTCGATCAATCGAGCGTCGCGAATTTTGAATTTTTCAGAATTTTTCTAAGACAGTTTTTCTACGTTTTCATGTACAAAACAACCAACATACGATCATAATGAACTTAAATTGATATCAAAACTAAATTACATTGATGCTATAGCCTTAAAGCTTAGTTTAACATACTTAAACTAAAAATTAAACAACATCATAGCATCAAAATCAGTTTTTATCAATCAATAATTTCAACAATCATGCAGAAAACAAATTTCTAACAACATGAAACTATTGTCTATAATTCCAAAACTATAAACATGTTAAACAGATATGAAATGAAGACCGCTCTGATACCATTTGATGGAAAAATGCATGTACGCAGCGGAAAAATAACGGATCTACTTCATTCAAAATGTTAACATGTACTACGTAAGTTTCAAAATTTGAGAACAAGAGAGTGTACCTTGGAGCGGTGAATTTCAAAAACGAATATCAAAATTGCTTGGGAACACTTTCAATCTTCACTCCAATTCTACTAACGCCCAAGATGTGTAGTCTCTCAATTAGTTCCAAAGGAAGAATGTCAAGGAGTGTCTAACACTTCTTACACCACTTTGAAATAGTATTCTTACAATTCTCTACAGAAAATTTTGTATGTTTCTCCCTTTGTATCTAACTGATTATCTAATTGGGTTGGCCTTTTGGGCATTTCCAATTGGGCTTAAGTGTGTGGCTTGGAGTGGGACCAAAAGGGACCAATAAGACACTAGCTCCAATGGGTCTTGGGCTTTTCTGTCAACTCTTGACAAGTCCAAAGTTACCATTAACTATATTGAATACCACTATATAAATATAATTGCACTCTAGGCCTTATTTATAAATTATATTCCAAGACTTTATTGTACATGCAACCCCTTCATAAAATATTCGTAGAAATACAAAGTCATGAAAGAAGACTGCCACTTTGTAAATTACTACATCCTAATTCCTTGAGTACCTAGTTTAATCCTTTAAAGTTATTCATTATATATTTATGAAATCCAATTCCATAAATATATGTACTTTAGTAACTCCTTACGAAAGTGGTTAGGCCTAACTCCCTGAATAACAATCCCATTAAACTTATCTCAAGAGAATATTTTGTATCTCTGTTAAGAGATTATGAATTTCATCTTGAGAATATATGTTCTATCAACACTAAATGTGGTTGCCTAACATATTGATATTTTGATCGTTACTCTAGATCTCACTCCTGATATATCAAAGCAACCTACACCTTATGATCAAGTTCATTATTCTCTCAGGATTAAGAGTTCATGCAAATATAAGTCGTGAGTTTATTATTCATTTGACAGTCGTTGGAAGAATAATAAATCTCACACGGTCTAGTTCAATATGTTTTAACTCTTAAAACATATCAACATACCAACTAGAAATCTCCATTTTCATGATCAAGACAAATCATCTTAATTGATATGTTATAGTCTTCGCAGATGAAACGCTCAATTTTCATCACCGACTACGAACTACATTTTGAGTTTACAAGGAACTTGTGATTTACATCTTCTGCGACTAAATCACATACAATACATCTCATGGACTATATGATAATGTCTCAATATTCTTGTTACTATTATTTTTAGATAATAATAAAAAACTTTATTAAACACAACATTAAGTCATACATATGTCATAAATAATAACATACATAGCATCATACAATAGGGTTGAAGGGCACTAATCCTAACAGGAGGAATAGGACATTTTGTTAGGGATAGTGTGTATTTTTTTTTTTTTTTTGAGGTATGTAGTGAGGTTTACATGTATTTTATTACTTTTTACATTAGCCTCTTGTATACTGGTCTTGTGATCGTTTATGACATACTGTGTACTCTATTTTCATATATATGATGATGTATGTTTTTCTTCATCTATCTCTTCATGTGTTATTTCTTTTCTCTCTTTATATACATGTTTCTTTATGTATGCAATCTTTATTTCTGTTTTACACATGATGCCTTGATGAATTTTGTTTAAGTGTTTCAGGAAGATAGGTTATGAAAGTCTATCTTGCCATAAACTCTCTTCTTGTAATGTTTTTTAAGAGTTTATGTTAAGGTTAGATTTATGTTGTATTTCAACAAGTGGTTATGAGTTGAGTGATTTAAGACTTCTCTCATGATTATTTGTTTTGTTGTGGTTTTGTCACGGAAATTTAAAGGGGGAGATTGTTAGGAACATATTTATGTAATGAGCTAATCTTTTGACAAAACACACTTTACTTATAGTTGGGTAGATCCATGATAGGTTTAGTACTTTAGGAAACAAGCGTTCAAGTTAAGTATTGAAGTCATGCAAGTCTGACCATGAAACAAGTGTTATTCATTAAAGCTCGACAGAAGTCTCGACAGAATCCTTTCTATCAAGATTTAATGTTGAAGCTCAACACAAGCTGTATTTGTCGAGAATTACAAAATCAGACTTTTTTAGATCTGATTACATGCATATGCTTATGTATTTGTGTAGGGTTTCTTTTCTCACAACCCTAGACATATATAAGGTTTATTTTTAAGGCCGTTGCAAAGGGTATGCACTAACATATGCATTGTGTGACTGAATGCAAAAAGAGGCCTAATTCATTATTCTCTTAATAGAAGTTACTGCGTCTTTGAGCCAAGAGTTTTGTGACCAAGGAGCTTCCTAATCTTCATTGTTGATAAACTGAAGAACTTTGCAGCTAACAATCTTCTTCAAGTTGGTGAGTTAGTCACGTACTGGGATCCGTACATCATTGGTTAGTCACGTACTGGGATTCGTGCATTGAACTACGAGATTACTGCTACAATAAAAGTCCAATTAGGTATTAGGGTAAGGGTTCAACTGTAGGTTGGTATTTCAGGATAAGCCATAGGGTTTGGTAAGATTCCTTATACTTGTAACCGCTTGTGATTGATAATAGTGGATTCTCGAGAGTGGTGGCCTTAAATTAATCCGGTGGAGTTTTGCCTAGGTGGTTTTCCCCATTCATAAACAAATCACCTATGTCAAATTTAATTTCCGTTGCATTTAGTTATTTGGTTATTTATTTTTGCTACCATGCTATTGCATATAATTTGACTAATTAATTAACTTGGGTAATTAATTAATTGCAAGAGGGTCAAATTCATTTTAACCCAACACCGAGTATATCCTTCATTATGGATTACAAATGTAGCTAATTGCTTTACTTTCACCTTTGCATTATGGATTAGAATAGTTATGTGACTATAATAGCGTTGCTGATTGATAGGATACAATGATAATCAATTAAAAAAGTTTTGAAAATGATACAAATAAAATAATATGCAAGCCAATCTTATGCAGTAATGTGAAGAAGTAATGCCGTTCTGATCATGCATTCAACTTTCAAATTATATGCAATTAAGAAAAGTCCTAAAAATAATTGTACAGAGTCACACAAAGGGTAAATCTTTTTATATATCTCATACTGCTAAATATTTCATCTGTTCATTTCATATAATTTCTCTATTACCTGCTAAAAAATTGTAATCCAATTTTATGGATGACTTACTTTTTTGAAGTAATTTATGGCATTGTACATCAAGGTCATGACTTTTTATTTTATTTTAATTTTTTTTTGCAATATTCTTGTTTTAGCTTGTTGATTTTTTTTTCTTTGCTTTGCTTTTTGTCCCCTTACAAGATGATGGACAATTTTTGTCAAAACAATTATCCCATGGTTGGAAGTATTGGGAAAAATATGGAAATGGATGGGCAAAGTGTTTAAAAGAATTATTTAAATAAAAGTAAAATAGATGGAAAATAATATTAAAAAGATTTGGGTAACTTTCACAAACACCAGAGAGTTGGATTAATACCAATCAAGTCCATAACATTTAAAAGCTCACCATCTTAGTCCCTATCCCCCAACGGCTTGTAATGCTATTACATCCCAAGTCTCTCTTCCCTTTCTCTAAAGAGAGAAAAAAAAGGAAGAACATAAACTTTCTCAGTAAAACAAACAGAAGAAAAAAAAAAATCTTAACCATCGATGCAACAATGCGCACAAACCCAGCGACCACCAATCCCTAGCAAAACCCACAAACACAACAATGGCATCAGCAAAACCCACAAACACCATCAACAAAACCCATAAACCCATCAGCAAAACCCATCCACAAACCTAGCACATGCTTCAGGTGGTTGATGACGGCGTCCTTGCCGACGGCGCTGGGGTTGCTAATAACGACTATCAGCGGTCTCGGAGTTAGGGCGATTGGGTTGGACCTGAAATGTGACCCAATAAACCCATCCACAAACCCAGTAATAAGAGACCAAAGACCACTGTTATCAACAAAAATTCACAAACATGTCAAACCCACAACATCTTCATCACATCTCTTCTTTATGGCTTTGTGATAATCCGCCATCGACCACCCCACAATAAACCCAGAACCAACGATCCAAACCAAAACCAACCACCACAGCACCACCGAAAATAAGAAGAGAGAAGAAAGATCATCGAACCCACCACCAGGACGCCACCGGAAAGACGAAGAGAGAGATGAGATAGTCAAAGGTTATGAAATGAGATGGTTAGAGGAAGAAAGAGAAATAGAAATCTGGGAAAGAGGTGAGAGGGCTAGAGGAATAGAGGGAGAGAGGAGAGAAGAGAAAGAAAGTAGAAATCGGAGAGAGAGAGAGAGAGAGAGAGAGAGAGAGAGAGAGAGAGAAAGAGAGGATCAGAGGAAGAAAGAACTCAAAGAAAAAAAGAAAAAAAGAAAAAAAAAGAGAAACTAAAAAAATAATAAGTAACGGCGTTACAACCGTTTGGGGTATTGGACTGAGATGATAAGTTTTTAAATGTTATGGACTTAATTGTCATTAGCTCAAACCTCAAGTATGTTTGTGAAATTTATCCAAAAGATTTTTGTGTTCTAAAGATGGTGCTCTAAGAGCATCCACAACAGATGTGGTATAAAAAATGTCATTTTGCAACACCAAAAGCATACTTTATTATTTTATCACATCATTTTACAACATCTCATGTATCAGATGTTCTATCATTCAATTCTATACATTAAAATAATATTTACTACACATTAAAATAATATATTATCTCCCCTATCATCACCATCAACAACAACAGCACATCCACCACTACTGCAACAACGGCCACCAACAGCAACAACACCAACCAGCCACCACCGACACTAACCCACATCCACCAACGCCATCTTAAAAAAAAAAAAAACAAAAAAACAAAACAACCAGAGAGATCGGCACAACCACAAATCCCAAAATCAACCAATCACCGCTCAAATTAGCCAACCACGGCTCAAATTAACCAAACACAACCCACTACAACCATCCAAAAACACAAAACCACCAAATCGACTTGCCTTTTCGTTGATTGAAACATATGAACTTTTATTGATGGTGGGATTTATCTGTGAATTCCCATGCTTGAAACTCACATCAAATCTGATCCAATTCTCCAAAACCACTGTCTATAAAAATAAAAAGTACTATCAACCCATCAACCACCCATAACGCATATTCATTCTACCCATATTCACAAATCTAGAGAAACCAAACCCAGCCTCTGCCTGCCGTTGAACCAAACTCAGTCTCGATCGCATCAATGCTCTAGCCACAAGACTCATCGCCACATCAGTCTCAACTGCCACAGTTTCTTAGGTGTGTCCCTCGCAGTCGCACGCAACGAAAAATTTGCACTCATTGCCGGCATGTTTTAAACTGAGCACCTCTGATGCTCAGACCATGAGAGTGCTGACGGGAGAAAGAGGAAAAGAAGGAAAAAACAAGAGACAAAAAAAAATTGAGAGACAGATTGTGAGGAGAGAGAAAAAATCAATTAAAGAAGTGAGAGGAGAGAGAAAGATGAATAAAAAAATAATAAACCACATGCCATTTTCTGTCCATACCGTGCCAAAATTGTAAGGGTACTGTTTAATATTGCAAAAATTTGGCACATTTAACACATTTGATAAAGCTACGTTTTTGGTATTTGGTGTGCCAAATGTGCCATATTATGGCATTTAGCACATATACCACATCTGCTGTGGATGCTCTAAAAGTAGATAAATGAGATCATTTAACTAGTCATACTTGACTAAAAACAAGGAACAATGACTAATTGTTCTGTAAAATTGGGTTTTTCAGTAGTTCGAGAGACTGAAAATTATTAGATGTATGAGTTTGTATTATTTATTTATTTATTTTGAGGAAGTATGAGTTTGTATATAAGCACAACCATATTCTTCATCTTGCAATAACTACATCCATGATGGACAAGATGTTGCCACCTCATTATATTAGAATCCGAATCCTCTAAATTTCCTACCTACAAGATTGAGAAATTAAATTAAATTACTATTTGACAAAATGACCTAAATCCTACGTTGATGAGGTGGCATCATCTTGTTGCATCATGTAAGCAATTGTTATAAGATAAAGAATATGGTTGTGCTTAGATACAAAAACATATGCCTTATACTTTTCGGTCTTCCAAACTAATGAAACACCCAATAGTACTAAACAATTAGGGCACGAGCAATGGATGTGCTTTACAAATGCTATTTTAACACACAAAAACTTAATTTTGCTACCTTATGCTCTATTTGTTTTAAAATAAGATATTTTAAGTGTTTGGTATAACAAGTAAAATGTTTCAAGCAAATCACCAAAATTGGTGGCTCAGCCACCAAAGTTACTCGTATCTGAGGTCTGGTGACTGAACCACTGCAATTGGTAGCCAAAACAGTTGCTTCGAGGAAAAACTACCAGTGACCACCGCTGAAGTGATATCTTCTATGACCATACTATCAACACTAATGGTCGAAACGATGTTTTTGGCCAACATACCACTAGCACCAGTGGCCAGAATGACGTCTTCGACCAACGGACTATCAGCATTGATGCCTAGAGTGGGGGCTCTAGCCAACAGGCAGATTATCTAGCCACCAGATAGGGTGAGAGGAAGCCATTGTGTGCTTATGTAAAATGTTTTACGAAGTTTTTAAAGGTAAAACATTATAAAGGATTTTAAGGTCAACAAAAATATTTTTCATTTACATGCAAACAAACACCTTAAAATGAGAAAATATATTCTAAAAAATATTTTACTTCAAAATAAATAGAGCTTTAATATAGCATTTGAAAATACACTCTACAATTACAAAGGTTAGGCCTTTTTTTAGTTGTACTATAGTTATATAATGTATTGTAAACCCAGTTTAAAACACTAGTATTATTATTTTCGTGTGTATTCTAATAAGTATTACTGTTTACTAAATAAACAAATACACTCTCCATCTTATGTTCTATTTTCACATGTTATTCATTTATTCATTCATCTCTCTCTCTCTCTCTCTTTGAAAACTTAACACCACCAAAAAAACAAAACCATCACCAGCTTAAACTACCACCCCATAATCCATCACCACCTCAAACCCACAACTCACTACTACCACCACCATCAAAACCCACCCCCAAGGACACCAAATTCATCCCAAACCCATTTCAAACGCACCATTTGTAATCACAACTCTCAAAACTCATTCCAAAACAAAAAAAAAAAAAAAAAATCAACAATCCACCACACTGGCCTCCAAGGAGAGAGAGAGAGAGAGAGAGAGAGAGTTGAATAAAAAAATGAGTTTAAGTTTTAGCATTTGATACATTTGATGTAAGGGTTCTTAATCCTTGTTTCCTATAAAGAATAACTAGTTAGGTGATCTTGTTTATCTACGTTTTCAAGTATATTCTTTAGAACACAAAAATCTTCTAGATTTTTTCTTCCCAACTATTGTACTTAATTTTTTTTTTTTTTTTTTTGATTTGGAATAGGGGAAGGGGAACGACTCAATACTTTATTTAAATAATGCTTTTGAAGACTAAAGTAAAACCCATTGGTTTCCATAATTTTCCCAATACTTCCAAGCCAAGCCGCGGCTAACTTATCAAACTCCATACAAATCTTTGAGATCCAACCATCCTTGTTTTGATAAGAACTGTCCAGCATCCCGTGAATTAAATATATATATTTTTTAAATCACCACCTTAATATATATAATGCCATACAGTACTCTATAAAATAAGCCATCCTGAAAATTATATTGAAAACTTTTAGCAAGTATTAGAGAAACTATATGAATGAACAAACAAAATAATTCGCATGATGAGATATGACAAAAGATTTATTTTTTGTGTATACAAATATATGTAGAACTTTTCTTAATTGCATTTCATTTGAAAGTTAAATGCATGATCAAAACTACATTAGTTCATCATGTAATAAAAGATTGGCCTGCATATTATTTGTATCCTTTTCAAAATTCTTAAATTGATTATCATTGTGTCCTCTTAATCATCATTCATCAATTCCATTATGCTCGCGTTACTATTTTGATCCATAATGCCTGGGTGAAAGTTAAGCAATTCGCTCTATTTGTAATCCATAATGAACAGGTCATGCTTGAAATCTGTACTTTTCTTAGGCTTCTTAAGAGAGCACTATATTGTAGTTTTAATGTTATTGTATTCGTTTCAGACTGGAATTGAAGTTGAGCAATTGAACGCTCTGGATATTACAACATCATTATGGAGGAGGAATTAGAATCCAATTTGGCTAAATTACAAACTATATCTCTAAAGTTTGCGGTTGTTTGGATTTTACACTCTGAAATTTCAGAATTTGGATTTTACCCCCTGAAGTTTCAGAATTTGAATTTTACCACTTAAGTTTGCGGTTGTTTGGATTTTACACTTCAAAGTTTTACCTCTTAAAACTTTACCACTTTACCTCCTAAAAGTTCTATTTCGTTTGCATCAGCAACCCCTCTGTCCATATTTTTTATTAAGTGCCACATAAACTTGTCACACATGTTTAGTTAATCCAATATAATGATGCCACATCATTTTTGTAGCCTAAAAATATTAAATAATTAAAAATGGCATAACATAATAAAAATGACATAGCATCATTTTATTGAATGAACTAAACACGCATGACAAGTTATGTGACACTTAACAGAAAATATGGACGGATAGGCTGTTGATGCAAACATAATAAAACTTCAGGGGGCTAAAATCCAAATTTTAAAACTTTAAGGTATAAAATCCAAACATTCTCAAAATTTATGGGATAAAATCCAAATTCTAGAACTTTAAGGTATAAAATCCAAATATCCCAAAACTTTTGAAGTAAAATCTAAGTTCTAAAATTTTAAGGTATAAAATCCAAACACCCCAAATTTTAGAGGTGTAGTTTGCAATTTAGCCACCCAATTTTAATAAGCTGAAACTAAATATTTTAGAGAGCACTAATATGCTCAAACTATATATCAAGTCAATTCTAATATACTCAAGTGTGCCCAAAAAAAAGGTACATATTGCTCCAACAAGAGGCTTATGGCAAGGGGACCTGTTGTCTCCCTATCTCTTTTTGTTTTGTGCAGAAGGGTCGTTAGCTCTTATCAACAAAGCATCTATTAATGGGGAGCTAACTAGTGTAGCAGCTTGCAGGAGTGGTCCAAGAATTTCCCATCTTTTTTTCGCCGATGACAACCTAATTTTCTGCTGTGCCACCACTAGGGAGTGTGAAATTCTCCAAAGAATCTTGGAAGTGTATGAAGGGACGTTAGAGCAGCAACTTAGTAGGGAGAAAACTTCCCTATTCTTCGGTCGTAACACCCCATCCAATGTCTAAGAAGAAATAAAAACCATATTTGGAGCTCAAATAATTAAACAACATGAGAAATACCTAGGGCTTTCATTCCTTGTTGGGAAATCAAGAAGAAACACTTTCAAGGTGCTGAAGGAAAGAGTAGCGAATAAATTATCCAGGTGGAAAGAGAAACTATTGTCAAAAGTTGATAAGGAGATTCTCATCAAAGCAGTGGCACAAACTATACCAGCCTATACCATGAGTTGCTTCCTTCTACTCATGGCTCTCTGTAATGATATCTAGAATGATATAAATAGGATGATCAGTAATTTTTGGTGGGGTCAGAAAAAAGATGAGAGGAGAATGGCGTGGATAAGTTGGGAAAAACTTTGCAAGCAAGAAAAACAATGGGGGAATGGGCTTTAGAGATATCCATGCCTTCAACATGGCTTTGCTAGCAAAACAGGGATGGCATCTCCAACAAAATCATGAATCGCTATTCTACAAAGTTTTCAAGGAGAAATACTTCCTAGAAGGAGATTTTCTTAATGCTAATTTGGGTTCCAACCCATGTTACGCATGAGATGGTTGGTCGGAAATGGAAGGAGAATCAAAATATCCCCAGCCCGACCACATTTAGAGTGGTCTCCCCCCAATATGTCCTTGACCCAGATGCAAAGGTTAGTGAATTAATTAATGAGGAAAGGGGTGCGTGGAACCGGAGCTTAGTGAATAGAACCTTTCTAAGCTTTGAAGCGGAAACAATTTTGGGCATTCCCCTTAGCCTTTTGCTCCCTGAAGATAGTATGATTTGGTCAAACACAATTGATGGTAAATTCACTGTAACGAGTGCGTATAAGTTGGCTCCTGAAAGAAATGCCATCAGTAAGGGGGAAAGCTTAAACAATTCAAACATTTAAGGCTGCAAATCCCAAGCAACTTACTCCCTCATACAATGCAGAAGTGAAATGAAGGCCACCAACACAAGGATGGTACAAGATAAATGTTGATGGCGCCGTGTTTGCTGCTCAAAAAGAGGCTAGTGTGGGAGTGATAATTAGGGTTGAATTGGGAAGGGTAGTTGCTGCCCTCAACAAGAAAATTGAAGCACCATTGGGAGCTCTTGGTATTAAGGCAAAAGCTTTGGAGGAGGCTGTCATCTTCATGAGAGACATGGGCATAAGTGGTATTATTCTAGAAAGTGATTCACAAATCATTATCAATGCTTTATCTAGCAATAGGAGCTATCCAGCAAGTATCTCCAATGACCTTCAAGGTGTCGAGGTGGACTTTTTGCAGGTCTGCAATCTCACATACCAGAAGGAAGGCAATAAGGCAGCCCACTTGCTAGCGCATCATGCTAAGGGATTGTCTGTTTTTAGAACTTGGATAGAGGAAGACCCATGCTTCTTTATTTCTGTACTAAGGGTTCGTTTGAATAGAACTTATTGCTAAAAATTGAAAACACTATAATAAAATAATTTTAAAATGCTTGAATAGTGCTGTGGGACCAATTTTTAATATTTTTTCTAATGAACAATGCACAAACAATGCATAAACAGTGCACTGTCTCCTCCTAAAAGCTGTTGCGCGTGAATAAAAAAAAAAAAGAAGGGAAAACTGAAACGTGAAACGCAGCTCAAATGTGGATCCAAACGGGCAATAAATGAGGATGCCTCTAATGTAATATGACTATTTTTTTTTTTTTTCTCGAGTAATATGACTATTTTGTTGTATGAAATGCGGTTTTCTTATCAAAAAAAATAATAATAAAAAGAAAAAAAATAAAAAAAAAAGAAGAAAATTTGACTAGTAGGAGTGGTTTTTATTATTATTATTCTTATTTATTTTTTTTTTTTTTAATTTTTGGGTGAGAAGATGACTAGGAATGGATTGATTGGCCTTTTCAACAACCGAAAGGGCAATTATATATTGGTGAGTAGTAGATAGGCTGAGGCCGCCAGATATCTATTATCTATTATCCAATATATATATATATTGATGAAAATCCATTATCTAATATACTATTTTGTTCACCAGACCAGACCAGATAATAGATATTTCATATTTGTAGAAAGTAGAAAGTAGAAAGTAGAAAGGTACATTCGTTCTTTCGTGGACATCACTCATCACTTTCACTGCTAAAGCCTGAACTCTGAAGCTTCGTTTTCCAATTACATGGCTACACCTACACATTTGAATTCTTGTTCTTCAACGACCTTCACAGCCTCTTCTTCATTCAACAATGACACGCATCATCTGTCCAGTAGATTCGTCATTGTGCCAAGAAAACCTCATTCCTTCACATGGGTCTCTCACTCTCAGACCCGTCTCAGAATTCATTCCAAAACACACTTTCACCTCAAATCCTCAAATGGGCATCCACTAAATACTGTTTCTTTGCAAGATGGTGAGTTCTTGTTCTTTTCTATGTGTGATTCTCAGTTTTGTGTTTCCCACTTCCTAGTATTGTTCTTCTTCTATTCTATGTGAAAGACATGTGTGCGCATAATCCGGAAGGGCTTCTCTTATTTATGGTTGTTGAATTGGTTTCAGAGTGTCAGTTAATTTAGAATTTTCTTTTAGTTGCCTCTTTTTTTTTTTTTTTTTTTTTTTTTTTGAGGAACTTCTTTTAGTTGCTTTTATGTGTACTCTGTCACCCATAAATAAGCATGCTTGTATTGAATGCTGTCTTCAACCTTAGGATATATAGAAAACTTTAAATTCACATGACATGATAATGGGAATTCTTTTTCGATTACTAATTATTTGCTATATGTAGGTATAGTGGTTACGGTTTTGCGAGAAATGATTGAACTTGTAAAGTTAGCTAATTTTTTTTTTTTTTTTTCCATAGATATTGGTAAGTGTCCAAAAGAACTGTTTATCGACATGATTAAAGTTATCTAACAGTAACAATTGCTGCACGTGATCACAAAGTTAAATGGTTTGGAGGATTAGGCATATTTGGTTTTTCAACCCACCTCTTCTTTATGTTGCCGTTTGATTACTGCGTCTGTAATCTGTTCTATACCACTCTTTTTCTTTGTTTAGTTTCTTAATGTTCAATCTTAGAATGGATTTTGGAGTAGGTTCAGCTGGAACTCCTCTGCCCAAAAAACATGTGGAGAGTCGAAGGAAAGAGGGATCTCTTCCCTTGCCTGAATCTGAAAATTCAGAATCTACTCTCAGCATAACTGTCGTTGGAGCTTCAGGAGACCTTGCCAAAAAGAAGATATTTCCAGCACTTTTTGCTCTTTATTATGAAGATTTTCTGCCCAAGGTTCCATTCTTCATTGCTTTATAAATTAATGTTTTGTAACATTATCAGTAGTTTTGGAATTTCAGATGGTGAAAATTCAGCAATGGTTAACCAATTCTAACTTCATATCTTTATTATTTACTCGTATTTATACAGAATTTTGTAGTGTTTGGATATGCTCGGACTAAAATGACTGATGAGGAGCTAAGGAACATGATTAGCAGAACTCTAACCTGCAGAATTGATAAGAGGTATTATATTGCTCAACCATCATTCACATGCAAAAACATACTTCTGTTTTTTGTATGAAAAGTGCTACGTCCATAACATTTTCACAATACTTTCACAACAAATCATAGGTGGTAAGTTGTTATTGGTTCTAATTTGAATCCACAACTTAAATTACCTTTTTACCCACCCATAACAACCAATAAACAACTTGCCACTTAGGATTTGTTGTGAAAATGTTGTGGAGATAGCATTTCTTTTTTTTGTATTGTATATATTGATATGTGGCAACAACTTACAGGGAAAATTGTGAAGACAAAATGGATCAGTTCTTGAAAAGATGCTTTTACCATTCAGGGCAGTATAATTCTGAGGAGCATTTTGTAGAATTAAATAAAAAGATGAAAGAAAAAGAGGTAATTATTTTGTCTTTACTGTATTATTAAGTATAGAATGTTGTAATTGTGATGGATAGAGCTTCATTTTTAGCAGTTGATGTAATTTGCTATCCTATTCCTGTTTACTACCTGGGAGAGACAGGAGCCCAATTATATTGTATGGTAATTAAAACTTAGCAGAACCCCAAGCGATAGGTCTAATGGTTCCTTGGTCTCAAGATTCTCACCACAAGGTCCTGAGTTTTGACTCACCCCACAAACATCCAACCAACTCCTTGGAGCTAATTGGGGCCATCCCTTGGGAGTAATCTTAGTAATTACCTGGTATGCTTGAGACAAGGTGACTGCACATGCCC
Organism: Castanea sativa; assembly: GCF_040712315.1. NCBI lineage: Eukaryota > Viridiplantae > Streptophyta > Magnoliopsida > Fagales > Fagaceae > Castanea > Castanea sativa. The sequence continues at coordinate 27,780,214 of NC_134018.1, forward strand.
AAGGATTAGTCAGATCTCAAAAAGCTTTGGACACCCAGTGAGCCAATAATAAATATATAAAACTTAGTAGAAACAAGATCTTTATTTGGGTACACTATAGTCCACCTCCTTGATTCTTTCCATTGGTTCTGCTATTCCTTGACTATTCTTGTAACTCTGATCCAAGAAAGAACATGCCTCACAGAAGGCACTGATATTCAAATGAAGTTACATTGAAAAGGTTAGAGAAGCTCTTTCTAACTACATAGATGTTGTTGCAGAAGTCTTGATTTCTATGACAGATCTTTTATGGAGGTCCAACTGGGATAAGTGTGGCTAGCTAAATTTTTATGTTGCACAAATGTGGTAGATTTTCATTGACATGGAATCAAACTTTGAAGTAATACATGGCTTGGTACTGAAGCTTACGCTTTAATTCTCTAGTAATGCTCTTTTCAGGCTGGAAAACTGTCAAATAGGTTGTTTTACTTGTCTGTACCTCCAAACATATTTGTTGATGTCGTGAGATGTGCTAGCCTTAGAGCTTCTTCAGCAAATGGGTGGATGAGGGTCATTGTTGAAAAGCCATTTGGTCGTGACTCGAAGTCATCTGGTGAACTAACAAGATGCTTGAAGCAGTACCTTACTGAAGATCAAATATTCAGGTTCATCTTTATTTGTTAGTTTTTTATTAAATGCACAGAGCTAGCGAGAAAATCTTGATCTTTTAGATAATTTTCAGGATTGACCATTACTTGGGGAAGGAGCTTGTTGAGAATCTATCAGTGCTTCGATTCTCAAATCTTGTTTTTGAGCCTCTTTGGTCCCGGAACTACATCCGCAATGTGCAACTGATATTTTCTGAAGATTTTGGCACTGAAGGTCGAGGGGGGTGAGTTTCATATGTATCTATATATATCTAAAAACTAAAATGTAGCATTTATTGTTGCTATACTTATATTGTGCCACCTCATCCACCCTGTCATTGACTACATAATCATTCTTTTTCTTATTTAATTTTTATTCCTAAATTTCGTTGACAATATTAAATATATAAATATTTTTTTGAAAAATATATATATATATATATATATATATATATATATATATATATTTAGATTGACTTTAGACATTCATCTTGAGCGGTTTTAACTTTATATATAACTTTGCCTTTACACATTCATTTACTTTAATTTAGATGTTATAACTAAGCAATAAAATCAATGAAGAATCTAAAATAAAAAACAATGTCTATACATATCTATCTATACTATTATATAATAATGGAAGCTTTAAAATAAATTTTACAAAAGCTCTTTTTGTGCCATGTCATTAGCAGCCTTTTTTATTTATTTATTTTTTAAGTTTTGCAATTTTTACTTTGTTTAATCTTTCATCTTTTTCAACCATTGTCCTCTTAGTTCAATTTCTCATCATCTCTGATCATTGGCTTCTCAAATTTTTAATTTGATTTCCTTTATAAATTTTTAAATTTTCTCCTTTATATCTTCATAAATTCTACAATTTCACTTTTTTGAACCTTTCATCTACTTCCACTCTTCCAACCTTTCATCTTCATAATTTCTATGGTTTCACTTTTTTGAACCTTTCATTTGCTTTCAGTCTTTCTCTTCCAACTTGATTTTCTTATAAATTTCTTTTACTTCATTTCCACTTCTCTCCCTTATTCCTTCCAAGTTGTTCACATCAAAAAAGGTAAATTCTCTCTCTCTCCCTCCAATTTTGTCTCTTTTGATGCTTTTTTTTTTTTCAACCACTTTTTCCCCCTAATAGTTCTTTTTGTTATTTTTGATTTAATTGTCACTTCACATTTGTTTCTTTTTTTGGCAAATATGTATCGACTTTTATGCATATATAGGTATTTTGGTATTCCAATTTCCACTAAAAAAAAAAAAAAATCCTTTTTTTTTAGTGATTCAATTAGATGTTAAACTATAAGACTTTACTAAGTTTTGTTTATTTTTAAATCATTTTGGGTGAACAAAAGTGTAGTTTTTGTAGAAAAAGTACTCTTATTAATTGTGTTAGAAATACTCTATAGTGCCACTTATTTAGATAAAACAAAGGTTAAACAAATGGAAATAATTGAATGAGTGACATATTTTAGCTTTCGCAATTTTATTTTCATTATTAATTTTGTTGTTATTATTATTAATTATTATAATGATGCACATAGAAACTTAATTATGAGATTTTGCTAATATTTGTTTATTCTATAATCTTTTTGAGTGGATAAATTTTCTGTAGAGAAAATAATCTTAATAGATTATCAATAAAAAATTATTTTCCTAATCGACCAAATTAATCATTGTTTTTTTTTTTTAGAATACTAAGTATTTTTAACACATACATGGGGAGAGGGCAAAAATGTCTTAAAAAAACTGACAGTAATGTATATTCAAAAAGGCCTAACTCTTAGATACATAGTCTAAACTTTAATCATTGTTAAGCGATGGTTGATATGACATTTTGCAAAATGATGATTGATGAGACATTTTGTTTGTTTGCAAAGCATTTTCATATAGGTATGTTTTGATTCGATGTATTTTTATGGATGTATTGAGATAAGTAATGTATTCAACAAGAGAGATCATGATTATACTTTGTATACTTCAAAAGAGATAGATTGGTTTGAAATTAAAGATAACATTAAAATATGATGCTACAAGTTGAAATTTATTAATGGTGGGAAAAAGCTGTTTTTCTCATTCTTTTCTAAATGTCATAATTGGAAAATTTTAATCCACACTATATTCTATCACTAACAAATTCGCTCATAATATGAATCGATGAAAATAATCTTAATATAAAATAAAATAAAATAAATATATAATTTATTTATTTATCTATAAGGAACACAAAATTCATTACTTAAAAAAAAAAAAAAAAAACCCTTGCCCTTTGTTGGTTTCTTAAATAGTTATATAAAAAAAAATTTCTTAGTTAATAATTTAAAATGAAATTCTCTTATGAGAAAACGCTATGTTAGTCCTAATATATAATTTTATGAATATTTTAAAAAATAAATTATATATTACATTTTATTTTAAAATAATTAGATATTCTCCCGCATCGCGGGGTTGTGACTAGTGTTTCCTAATAACAGACCAAGTCAAAAGAAATCCATTTTCAAGGGGAGCTAGGGTTGTATGATGATGTGAAAAATTCTATAGTTAAACGTTATATAAATAGTAATCAGTATTGAGAAATCACGTTCTATTGAATTCTATCTTCAGATTGCCAATTAGAGAATCACTAAAGACCTTTCAGCGATTTGATGCACCCTTCTATACTATTATTTCCTACTTTAAAAGAAAAAATACAAATACAAACAAATGTGAGACTAGAGTTTCTTGAAAATATGTGAAATGCATATGAACGAGTAAGAGTTTGTAGCTATACTATTAGAATTTAGTAGTTCTATGTCTAAATTGGTAAGTCACATGACACAAGTAATGACACAGGATTTTATTAAACATCCAAGGGAGGCCAAAAAAACTTCTAATTTAAGAATATAATGAGAGAGGGAATGGAAAAGTCAAGACCCCCTCCCTCTACCACTTCCTGATAATACCTATTAAATCACCAATTGTTCCAAAAGTTTAAGCTATTGGAATATGGTAAATTTAATTATTTAAACACATACTTCTAACAATACATATAATGAAATTACTTATCCTTTCACAAACAATGATCACCTGCTTGTTTTTGTTCATGTTCCCAGATATTTTGATAACTATGGAATCATACGAGATATAATGCAAAATCATCTTCTGCAAATACTAGCTCTTTTTGCGATGGAGACTCCTGTCAGCTTAGATGCCGAGGATATCAGGAATGAAAAGGTATTATTATGCTTTCTTTTTTACTGTCTTTACTAGCAAGATTGCAGTGATAATTATTTATCTGATAATTTACCACTTGCTTTTTGAAAACCTAGCTAAAATTCAGTTAAAAAAACTGTTGACTGAATTTAGAATTTTTTTTTCAGAAAGGTCTTATGAAAGATTGGTTTCATTTATGAGGATATTGTAACGTAATGATGAGTTGCAAATGGCCTTGATTCAGGTTAAGGTCCTAAGGTCAATGAGACCACTGCAGCTTGAAGATGTAGTTGTTGGTCAATATAAGGGCCACAGCAAGGGTGGGAAATCATATCCTGCTTATACAGATGACCCCACAGTGCCAAAAGACAGTCTTACTGCAACCTTTGCAGCTGCAGCTCTCTTTATTAATAATGCCAGATGGGATGGGGTTCCTTTCCTGATGAAAGCTGGCAAGGCTCTCCATACTAAGCGGTATGTAGGATTTCTTCTTAATTAGAGAGAATCTTCTCCTTAAGCATCCCCTGTATGTTGTTGGGATGTAATTATTAATGATCTGAAAATGTTGTTGCAATGGTACGCCAGAGCAGAAATTCGAGTTCAGTTCAGACATGTACCTGGTAACTTGTACAAGCGAAAGTTTGGAACTGACTTAGACAAGGCTACAAATGAGCTTGTGCTTCGTGTGCAACCTGATGAAGCCATTTATTTGAAGATCAACAACAAAGTTCCTGGTCTTGGAATGAGATTAGATCGCAGTGACTTAAATTTGCTTTACCGTGCAAGGTATGAGAATCATAAATACATTTTTTTGACTGTGTCGGTTCTCTTAATTTCTTAACGTAGTGTAAGTGATATGTGGATGATATCAAAAATACAATTTCTTCTGCCTTAATAACTATGGTTTCGACTTTGATAACCTTGGTGCCTTCTAGACATTCAAAGACATTTATTATCTTGAGTAGATGCTTTAATGTGATTTTGCTCATTCTTTGAATTAAGTCCTCATCTCTAGATCTGTTCTTAGACATGGAATTCTTGCTGTGAGCAATATTTTATAAAATTATAAACCACAAATCATGAATGACAAGTAACAGTTATATAGCCAAAAAAAAATAAAAAATTGATTAGTAATGGTTAAAGTTAGGAGTAAATGATACAGGATATATGGGTAAAAAATAGTGCAACCACATTAAAGCATCTATGTTGCACTATGGACTTTGCAGTTCCTGTGCAGGCATTGTTTTAAGACTCTGGTTCCATTGTGCAGGTATCCCACAGAAATACCAGATGCATATGAGCGGCTGCTTTTAGATGCAATAGAAGGGGAGCGAAGGTTGTTCATTAGAAGTGATGAGCTTGATGCTGCTTGGACGCTATTCACACCATTGTTAAATGAGCTTGAAGAGAAGAAGATAGTTCCGGAGCTCTATCCATATGGTAGTAGAGGACCAGTTGGAGCACATTATCTTGCCGCCAATCACAATGTTCGATGGGGAGATCTCAGTGGTGACGATTCATGAGTAGCAAAGAGTTCTCCTCTCTGATTATGTTGGATGCTTACATTGGACTCCTGTTTTTATACAAGGTTTTGTTTTGTTTTGTTTTTATTATTATTCTTAAGTGCATGATATGCTGTGTTAGCATGCAATTTTTTTTGTCACCTTGCATAGCAAAAGGTTAGTATAGAATGAGTGCAGAGCATTTGATATTGTGAATGTAAATTGACTGAATAATATGTAAAGGACAGATGAAAATGGAGTAAACTCAGATCAATGAATAAATGGACAGTTGATCTTTGGTTCACCAATTTTATGTTCGTTCTTAGCCTATTAATAAGTCTAACTGAATTATATTGTGGAGTATACTGCATGTCATGAGCATTTGCTCTAAATGGTGTAGGACACTAATATTTAGAATAAAAACTGCCAAAAAATATATCTTTTTTATAAAATAAAATTAAAAAAAAAAAATTCAAATAAGCGGAATATAACGCACACTTGGTGGAATGTCTAGAGAAAACTATTTCAGAAACCCATCATTGTAAGTTTAGTTGGACATGCATGTAAAGTCTTGGAAGGACTGCATGGCAGTTGGCAGAAACTGGCAAAGCCAAAAACCTAAATGATACCCTTCTTAATTAATTAACTATCCCCATCTGAAGTCTCTGGTGTCAAAAGAAAGTATTGCCCTTGGGGGCTTTAGCAGTAAACTACTGGGAATTAAAACAAAGCCTTTATAGCCTATTTTACCTCAATAGGCTGTTTAGCTTCCAAATTCCAATAACGTACTCCATCCTACATTTCGCATTTTGATGCTCTTTGTTTAGGTCAAAAATTTTATGTTACAGGTTGCCATGAATTGCTTCAAAAAAAAAAGGTAATTTTATGCGTTCCATGATAATCTTGCCATTGATCTTAGCGGGTGATAATGAACCAAAAGATTAGCCAAGGCTTGTTATGTAATGTTCTCACTGCTTTTCTAATTATATAGCTTGAAACAGATTTTTTTACATCCCTCTCTCGTAAACACCTTATTTTTGAGCCAACCACAAACACAAGTGAGAGGGGGAAGTCAGAAACGTGAAATTGCTATACCATTAGCCATACCATGTTTAAATTGCTATAGCATTAGCAATTTAGCATAAGGCCGTTCAAAACAATTTTTAACCCAAATTGATGATCACCATCAACAATCACACACCAAATATATATATATATATATATAAAAGACAAGACTTAAGTACACAACTTAGGTATTGTTCTTTAAGTTCCATTCTTAAGATTTTGCCATGTTACTTTTTTCTTATAAGATGGAAATGTATTTTTTTAATTAAGTGACCACATGACAAAAACTTAAGAAGCGAATTTAAGGAATAACACCTAAGATACTGCATATAAGTTGTCCACACACACACATTATATAAAAGACAAGACTTAAGTACACAACTTAGGTACTGTTCTTTAAGTTCCATTCTTAAGATTTTGCCATGTTACTTTTTTCTTATAAGATGGAAATGTATTTTTTAATTAAGTGACCACATGACAAAAACTTAAGAAGCGAATTTAAGGAATAACACCTAAGATACTGCATATAAGTTGTCCACACACACACATAAATATAAATATAAATATATATATATATATATATATATATATATATATATATATATCGACACACATACATGGGCGAGCCAAGGGGGTCAAAGGGGTGCAGTTGTTTGCCCTGGTTCCTTGAAAAATAAATTCTTGAAGTAGGGGTATATCATGAACTATTCTTTGATACTATACCCTGACAAAAAAAAAAAAAAAAAACCCTCCTATTTTAATACATGTACAAACCCTTAATACCAAGTGTGGTAGGCCTTTCTATACTTTTTAAGCTAGACTATTTCCTGCTGCGTTATGGCCCAATAGTTCTAGGGTAAGAGAGTCAGGATTGACTTGACTGGAACTCACCTCAAGTCTTCTTGTGCACAAGCAAGGACCCCTTTACTGGGATTTTGGTCATGTGCCCATGGCAGAAAGTGTTGTCAACAAAATGTTATAGCAGGAGGATATATTATGATAAAATAAGAGGAATACATTTGCTGTTAGTCAAAGGCGAGGATTAAACCATTTTCTTGGTAAAGAGAAAGAACACAATGATATGAACACGACAAAAGAAAGGTTAATAATGACAATAAAAGAAAAGGAAGTGGTATTAATGCTTTATCAAAAAAGAAAAAGGTAAGTCTGCTGTGCTTGTTTTCCTAGGAGTCTTAAGTCTAAGAAGGGAACCACTCCTCAATGTGGGCAATCTCACAAGGGGAATCTAGCCACGAAAATTTCTCACTTTGAAAGAATGGACCTAGGTGGCTTATCCTCGAATTCTTTGATCTTCACTAGAGAGCAGACTAGTAGAGGGAGAGAAGGAATAGCCTATTGGTGCATGCCCACTATCACACTTTAGCTTACTCTCAGTTTTTCCTTTATGATTTCTATGTTACCTATTTTCTTTCCTATCTTTCACTCCTTTTCTTACTTGTTTTTCTCTTATTTATCTCTCGTGCTTGCCTCCCCCCGTTGTTTACAGTGGATAGCTAAGGCCTTTTTATACTGCTTGTTGTGATGGGTTTTACTATTTTACCCCTCAACTGCTTTTGTCCTGGTATGGGTGTCCTTCCCAAACCACCTACTGGTTTGTCGGCTGCCCAGCCATCACCACTTCCCTGTGCTGGCCCTGCCATGTTCCATTCCCAAACAAAAGAGTTTTGCTTTGTTTTCTTGCTCTCTGTGGCATTCCCATCTAGATAAGGGTTGGACATTCTCTTTTCCTAACTCCTATGGCATGCACCTAGTGATTCTAGTTCATCTTTCCCTCTTTGGGGTGGCATTCCATCATAGCAGGACATTTCCCCCAAAACAGCTTGAGCGGGAACCCTAGAATAGACTCCCCCCTTCCCTCCACTGCCAGACCATACCCTTTCTTACCTCTGACCCATGATCCACCGCTCCTGATTTGGATAGGTATAAGTGGGTGGTGCCTGAGCCTTGCGCGTGCTCCACTTCCATTTGAGTCTGTGGCTTGTCTGCTGTTCATGCATTTCCTTGGCCTGGGGGCTTGTCTGGTCTTTGCTACATGTTTTGCTACTCATTCTCAACCTCTTGTGGCGTGGATGAGTCACTGGGCCTTCGTTCTTTACATCTTGCTTCCTCCCTAGGCTGGGTTTTTCTTGGGCATGGGCCTTTCCCTCTTTAATCCAGCCCTTGCCTCCTCCGTGGGTCGGTTGACACTTCTGCCATGCTGCCCCATTGCTTTTGCCATGCCGCCCCATTACTTCTACCATGTTATCATTTAACTTGTGCTTGCTGAGCCTCTTTTAGTCCTGTTGTACACTTTCCTTTTACTCAGTTCCCGTAGCCCAGTACTACTGCTGTACTTGTTCTCATACTATTTTGAGGCTTCCTTGGCCTACTTTATTCCTTTGGGCATCCTCGACCAGCTTCATTCCTTTAGGCATCCTCGACCCATTCCAATCCTTCATTCCCATGGGCTTTTGCTAAATCTTTTGGGCTTCCTTGGCCCAATTACCATCCCTTTTACTTTTAGGGTTTATCGGCCTTTCTACCAACCCCATTTACTAATTCTTTCCTTTGAGCTCCTTCGGCCCATTTTTGCTTGCTTGCCATTTCTCACAGTTCCCATGGGTTTACTACTTCTTTCATTGGGCTCCCTCAGGTCTGCTTGCTTTCTTTGGGGCTTTTTACTATCTTACAAGCCCATGGACAATTATTCCTGCCATTCAGGCTTAATGGTTTTCTTCTCACTTTGCTAATTCTTCTTCCTTATTATCTTTCATATTGTTGGGCTTTTTTCTTGTTATTGGGACTTCTTGCCAAAGTGGGCCTTAACATTCAGCCCCCTAAGCATATGAGGTGCTATTGCGGTTCATATGTGAAAAGTGTTGTCTCTTTGAAAAGTTTTTTTTTTTTTTCGCGGGTTTTTTTCGAACAGTGGGCCCCGTTTCATTTTCTTTCTTGCTGTGAACAGTGTTCTCTTTAAATTTCCCAGTTTAACAATTATTTTGAAACACAACTTCTGCTTCATTAATGCGATGCCTTTTTTGATGGGTGAACCATTTTATCCTTTCGCGTCATCGTTCATTTCACCAGTACTTAAACTTATTCCCTTCACATTACTGACACAAAACTCCTTTTCATTGATCTTTTTCTTCACTGCATCTTCTTTCTCAAATACCCTTGTCCATCTGTTTTGATCAAACATCCCACCATGATGTCAGCGAAATGCGAGAGTTCTTCCCGTCGTAAGGGGAAGGAAATTGTCACTGACGATCCTACCACAAAAACCAAAGGCGAAGACGCCCCTCTCTCCAAATTAGAACGTTTTGAGAAGGAAGAAGGGAGCCGCGACCCCAACAGTGAGTGTGCTCCTCTCATTGACCCCTTATGATACCCATGCCCATTTTCCAACGGTGCTCGACGATTACTTGCCTCCACCGCTGGGTCGCATGTGGCTCTCTATTTGCCGTCGCGACACGGAGGTGTCTTGGACCCCTTTGGCTTCTTCAATCCCTAATCTTGACATACGCCAAGGTACTTCACTCCCCATGCCCGTTCTCTTTGAATTTGGGTCGGGACTTCTTTAGGTTGGAAAGAGTGGGTAGACGGAGAGTTGTCCGACACGGGTTTCATGGCGGCATTACAGCATGTGTTGAAGGCCATTGTCTCATCGCGTTGCTTTTCTAACTATGGGGACTTGTTCAATCTCTGCCATTTGGTCCGCTGATGGTGCACCACTACCCATAACTTCTGTCTTTCCTATGGCGAGATCACCGTGACTTTGGAAGATGTGGCAAACCAGCTACTGTTGCCCATTCTTGGTGATGTTGACTCGAGTGCTATGGAACTCTCTCCCGAGGAGGAGGCCGTGGAGGCTGAATTGAAGAAAGGAATGAGTGGCAATGCGAAGTTGTCACATTGGGTTGAGGCTTTCTCCAAGGCTTCCGATGTAGTTCACCACGCGGCCTTTGTTGCATTTTGGCTCTATAAGTTCATTTTTGGCTCTCAACCTTATTATGTTGTAAAACCTCTTCATTTTCGATTGTCCATAAAGATATCTACCGGGGTGAGTCTACCATTGGCCCCTATGTTTCTAGGTCATCTATATGTGCAATTTGATATCTTGCGGAGTAATGAGAAGCAGGCGGGTTCCTGCCATATAGTCACCACTTCCGCCCACAGCACTATCTTGCAGCATCTACTATGGGAGTGTTGTGCTAGGCACTTGGCAAAGTGTAAGTATGTTTGTTTTGCTAAGGAGAAGTATCGTTCATGTTCAAAGGTTATTACTGATTTTTGTGATCGTTTCGTGTCTAATTTCCCGTCGGCTTACCATTGGGTTGGGTTGAAGCCGTTTGGGCATCCTGTTGTGGAGTTTTTTTTGATAAAGGAATTAGTTTTTATTGGAGAGCATATAGAAGTCTAGGTTCTGGTTATACATGTGCTGATTCAATTATGGGTCCCTTTGTTGATATTCCTGGGACCACCGCCCCGTTGACTGCTGTTAATGGGAGAGGGATTATGTACTTGGCAGCCACTAATGCTGGATGGCTACCTTATCTTGCTGATTAGGGGGTTCAGTTTGTGCACTATTCCGCCAATAGAGTGAGGAGGTAGTTTAGGCTAGATCAAGAAATTCCTGATGATTTTTCTTTTATCATGGAGTCTGCTACTTCTGTCTAGCCATTCCTACAACATGGTGCTTTTATGTTTTGGAGCAAGCGTTTTACAGCAGTCACCATTCTAGGTTCACAAAGGAAGGGTATTTGCACTGCAACCATGCATGGGTACTGGCAAGCCGTGATGACTTTGTTTGAGCAGGAGTTGTTGGGTAGCCGTGGGTTTCTCTCATTCCACTTGATGGTCTCCATGCAATTATTTCTGACAACCCTCAATTACTTCTTCCCACTCAAATATAGCAGAGTTAGTCTACTATATTTGAGTGGCAGGCAAAGGAAAATGGATGGTCCTTGTATGCTGGTGAGTACCCTATGGGTTGGGAGAAGAGAGTGAAGGTGGTGAACCTTCCCATGCCTGCAAAGAAAGGTTCCGTGTCTTGGTCTGCCAAAAAATGTGATGATTCCTCTGAGACTTGCTCCGATATTGTTTCGTATGAGAGTAGCCTTCCCTCCATAGGCAATATAGTCCAAGAGAGTTCCCACCTCTTTCGTCTACTACCACTGAGAGGAGAGTATGTTATCTCCAACTCTTCTTCTTCTTCATTTTTTCTTATTCATGAGGCCTTGCTGCGGCCAACCTCACATGCATACTTATTTATTTCCACTCTTATTGCCTTTTTTTTTTTTTTTTTTTTTTTTTTTGTGTGTGCAGTCTAAGCGTAAGGAGGATACTTCTACCACCCACCCCATCTTCCTTGATGAGTCTGAGTTAGAGGTATATCCCTTCCTTTTGCATGCATTCTTGTTGCCATGTGTCACCATGTGCCTCGTTTCTCTCTCTCTCTCTCTCTCTTTTTTTTTTTTTTTTTTTTTTTTTTTTTTTTCAAGCCTACCCCAAGCCCCTCTCTGTTTATCACCCTAAGACTGAGGAGATCTTTGCTGCCATGGGCACACCTATGGAAGGTTTCTTTGATGGGGCGGGCATAGTGGCCGAGGCCATGGCCTCCGCTCTTGCTGTTGTATAGAGAGCTCCTGCCGAGACCCCTATCCCTTCACCCAAGCCTGACCCTGTTTAGGAGACTGCCCAAACTGAGAGGGTTAGCGAGCCTGCTTCTATCCTTACCGACATCCCTACTCCTCAGAAAGGAGTTACTCCTGCTGCTGCTTCTCAGACTGGGAGCACTTCTCCTGCTACCCCTCTTGTCATTTCAGCTAGTGATCCTTTTGTGGCTTTGTCTCAGGCCGTGAAAGATGGTTCTTCCCTAATGGTCACTCCCTCATCCATTCCTAGCTCTGTACCTATGGGCTTGATGCGGATTTACCTTCCGATGAAGGATCCGAGGAGGTTCTCGAGGATTGTGAGGATGAGCCTACCATGAAGAAGAGGGTCTCCGATTTTGACGAGGAGGATAGTGGTGAGCATGAGACCGAGGCCATGGCTATGTATCTCTTGCCCCTATTAGGCCTTCTCTTATCTCCCACCTTTTATTATTATTAGCTTCTCTCTTTTTTCTTAAACTTTCTGTTGCGATTTTTTAATCACTCTGCATGTTTATTCCTTTAGCCATAGATATTCTCGAGGAGCTTGAGGCTGCAACAAACACTACAATGCCTACAGCCCCCATTTCTACCACACCTGCAGCCACCATTTCTGCAGGTCTTGGTACTTTTTCTTTCTCCCATCTTTTCTCTAATCTTTGTTATGAATTCATTTTCTTCATTTCATCCGTCCCTCATGTTGTACTTTATGTTTCTCCTCAAGTCCGATTCCTACCGATGTGGCTCCGCCCTCTCGGTTTGAGATAGGCAATAGTTCTACCACAGTCCTCGACCCCGCGGGTGAGGCTGTCGCTTTCTTCACTCGGTTTGACCAACTTGAGGTCAATGTCCTTGATCCTGCAAACTTCTGGGGTGCTAAAGCTCCCTACATTGATTTTCATGGCTTCCAGGTTCCAAGGGAGTGCATTCCCCATTTGGAGGCAGTTTATAGTAGCCACGGGGACTTCATGCAAGGGTTTCTATTAGGATTAGTGCCCTTAAATCCTATTGTATGATGCTATGTATGATATTATGTATGACTTTATGTTGTATTTAATAATTTTTTTATTATCTAAAATAATGGTAATATGTGAGTAAGTCACAAAAGACATAAGTCACAAGTTCTTTGTAAACTCAGAATTTAAGTTCGTAGTTGGTGATGAAATTGGGCATTTCATCTGTGAAGACTATAACATATCAACTAAGATGATTTGTCTTGATCATGGAAGTGAAGACTTCTAGTTGGTATGTTGATATGTTTTAAGAGTTAAGACATATTGAACTAGACCGCTGTGAGATTTATTATTTTCCTAACGACTGTCAAATAAATAATAAATCTCATAACTTCTATTTGCATGAACTCTTAATCCTGAGAGAAAAATGGACTTGATCATAAGGTGTAGGTTGCTTTGATATATCAGGAGTGAGATCTAAAGTCATGATCAAAACCTCAGTATGTTAGGCAACAACATTTAGTGTTGATGGAACGTATATTCTTAAGATGGAATTCATAATCTCTTAATGGAGATATAAAATATTCCCTTGAGATAAGTTTAATGGGTTTAGTTATTCAGAGTGTTAGGCCTAACCACTTTAGGAAGGAGTTACTAAAGTATATATTTATGAAATTGGATTTTATAAATATATGATGAATAACTTAAAATGATTAAACCAGGTACTCAAAGATTAAGATGTAGTAATTTTTAAATTGGCAGTCTATATTCATGACTTTATATTACTATGAATATTTTATGAAGGGGTTGCATGTATAATAAAGTCTTGGGCGTAAAGTGGAATTGGAGTGAAGATTAAAAGTGTTTCCAAGTACTTCTAATCTTTTGTTTTGAATTTCTCCACACCAAGGTACGCTATCTTGTTCTTAAATTTTAAAATTTACATAATGCATGTTATCAATCATGAATGATATATATCCATGTTTGTTGCTTCTGCTGTGTGTTTTGTATGAGATACAAAACTAGATTTTCCATCAGTTTCTTCTTGGACAATTTGCGAGGGAGCATTTTCTCAAGTTGCTAGGGAGCGTGATGAATGATATTGAGCACAACCTTATTGATACCGTTTTTGCCGAGAGGATTTTGCACTGGAGGGCGGCAGTCCAGGAGTTGATTAGAGTTGGCTTTGCCGTGGAGTTCATGCTAGACCACCTACGAGAGATTGCTCGAGCTTTCTTCACGAAGAAGGTTCAGCCTGCTGTGGATGCTATAGATATGCACACTGAGGCTTTGAAGAAGGAGGTGGCAGACCTGAAGGCACGTCGTGAGCGCTTTCTTTCTGGTGTCGCTGGCCCTAGCCGTTTTAGAGATCGGACCCTTATTTCTAGCCTTCGATGAGATTATGTAGTTTCCCCTTTTTATCTCCTTCCCCCATTTTTCCCTTTTTAGTACACTTTTTATTTTCTCTAGTACTTATTTGGCAAGTTTGACATGAATTCTATATTTTGGGTTTGTAATCTATGATGCCACATTTGCTACTACTATCAGTATTACTATGACTATGATGCAGTATGTTTTCTTTTGCTAATGCCTCATAGTTTTTTTTTTTTCCATTACTTTCCGAATAGAAGCATGCTACAACATTTTCTTATGACATCATCCCTTGCAAGGGTGGTCACTTGGAGGAAAGGAAAAAAAAAGAAACTAACTAGATAGGAAAGGGGACAACTACACAATGTTTCTTAGGCATAATATTGCTTTAACCATTTGCCATTAATGGGGTCCATTAAATCTTTTCCATCCATCTGAGCCAAATGGTAATACCCACTTGCGTGTGCTTCCCTTATCAAAAGTGATCCTTCTCATTTTGGTGAGAACTTAGATGGTCCTGCCATATCTCACCCGACGTGGTCTACTGCTTTTAGTACAAGTTGCCCCTTTGAAAACACCCTTTCTCTAGTCATCCTACCAGAAGCTTTAGTCATTCTTTGTCTGTATCTGTGGCTACGTTCCTAGGCCTCTTCCCTTTTCTCATCCAATCCTTCTAGGTCTTCACACCTTTCTACCCTGAAGATTTCCTTATCCTTTTCTTTCTTCTGTGCTTGCATGACTTTTAAGGAAAGGATCATCACTTCAGCTGGGCTCATCAACTCTGTTCCGTAGACTAAAGAGAAGGGTGAGAACCCTGTGGCAGACTTTGGTGAGTTTCGGTAGGCCCAAAGGGCATTTGGAAAATGCGTCGCCCATCCCTCGGTATATTCTTGGTTCATCTTGCTAATAATTTTTATATGAGTCTTGTTCGTCGCCTCTGCCTACCCATTCCCTTGAAAGTAATAGGGTGATGACCGGTGGTGTTTGACTTGGTAGAACTCTAACATCTTCCTCACCTCACTATTGACAAATGGTGTGTCATTGTCACTGATGATTCTGTGAGGCACTCCAAACTTGATAATTATGTTTTCTTTGATAAAATTTGTCACTGCCCTCCTATGGCTTTACAGAGTGGTATGGTTTCCATCCACTTGGTAAAGTACTCTGTGGCCACTAGAATCCATATGTACCCACATGATGGTGGATTAATTGGTCCTACTAAATCTAGCCCCCAAGTGTGGAAGGGCCACGGGGTGAACATGCTATACAAGTTCTGTGGGTGAGTGTGAATCAGATTGGCTTGTACTTGGCAGTTGTGGCACTTCTTACTGAATTTTGTTATGTCTCTTTTCATAGTGGGTTAGTAATAACCTATTTGCAGTAGACACCTGTACAACGTTTTCCTTCCTTGGTGCTCCCCGCATTCTCCTGCTTGTACCTCCTTTACCATTTCCCCTGCTTCTTCGGGACCCAAACATTGTAATGGGTCTCCGTCATATCCTTTCTTGAAAATGACTCCTTCATGCAAGAAGTAGCATACTGCCAAACTTTTAAGCTTATATCTTTCACTATGCTTCTACGGCAGGATACCCTTTGCTAGGTATTGCACAAACGAACTCCTCTAGTCTTCAATGGTGAAGACAGCATAGCTTTCCTCTCTGTTTGCCGCAAATTAATAGGCTTCGCATTGGGTTTGGACTTGGCCTGCATCCTTACCCATGCTTGGCCAATAGAAACCTACCCTCTAGAGTCTGTGGTAGAGGCTGATTTCTATGCAGAACCCGCAGGTTTCGTCATGTACTTCCCTCAATTTTCTTTGGGCCTCCTTTTGCCCTACACATCTCGACAAGATCCCTCCCGGCATCCCGCAGTACAATTCTCCTTCCACCAAGGCGTAGTCTTTCAACGCTTTGAATTCTGCCACATCTTCTTCCTTCATCAAGGCTTCCTTTATGGGAATCCTCCAATCCTCTTCACATCTTTCTTCTTGGAATCTTTTCTTTAGTACTTCGATGATGGACTCCTCTTGCTTGCTGACTTCCACCCTGGTTTTGCTTCCTTTAAATGCTATTTGTGATCCTAATGCGGCCAACGCGTCCGTCTACCGATTCGTGCTCCTCAGAGTGTGCTCTATCTCAAATGTTGAGAATTTTTCCTCCAAAGAGAAACTTCCTTTGGCCTAGCAAACCACTAGATTGGAGTCACCTATCACTTTCAAATGTTTGACCCCCATTTCTGCGGTGTTGTTTGAACAAGGAAATTCCAACTTGAACGAAAGTGCCACGGCTTCGTTCCCTTCATGATATAGGAATATTCCCATGCCTCCTAAGTAGGTAGTCAAAGAACCATCAAACTTCATTACCCATTACTCTGTAATTACTTTTGCCATGGCTACCTCACCTGGAACTTTTTCATCCAGTAGGAATTCCTCTTCTCTTGGAAATTGTGCTAATAAATCCGTTATAGCCTGACTCTTTACTGCTTTAGGTGTTCCTACCTTCAAATCATATTGTGACAACTGTAACAACCACTAGGATATCCTCCCAGAGAGGATTAGCTGTAGCAGCAGAGCTTTGATTGCGTGGGACTTCGTCATTAGCCACACCTCATAGGCTAGGAAGTAACGGCGTAACCTTTGTGATGCATATACTATTGCCAAGCACGCTCTTTTTGCCCTAGAATAGCAAGTTTCCGCATCTCTTAGAGCACAGCTTATGTAATAGACTGGTTGCTCAACACTGTTTCCATCTTCTTGGGCGATCAATGCACCTATGGCGTACGAGCTGGTGGCTAAGTAGAGCAGTAGCGGCCTTTTGCGGATCGGGGCTTGTACCATAGGGAGATTCGTCATAATCTGCTGTAACCTTCTAAAGGTTGTCTACTGAGCCTCTCCCCACTCGAAGCTTTGTCCCTTCTTAAGTAGCTTGGTGAAGGCTGAAGTGATTAATGCTAAGCTTGGGATGAACCTTCGAATGTAAGAGACTTTCCCCAGAAAACTCTTCAATTCCTTCATCGTGGCAGGCGGCTTCATGCTTGCTATGGTTGTGGCTTTAGTTAGGTCTACTTCTATTTCTCTACTGTAGACTAAGAACCCTAAAAATTTCCCAGAAGATACTCCAAAGGCACACTTGAGGGGATTCATTCTTAGCTTAAAGGTCCTGCATCTTTCAAACATCTTTCTCAATACTTTGACATGATCATCTTGTCTCTTTGACTTCACAACTATGTCGTCCACATAGTCTTCTAACTCATGATGCATCATGTCATGGAATATGGCGCTTATGGTGCGTTGATAAGTTGCGCCCACATTCTTCAACCCAAAGGGCATCACAATATAGTAGAAATGGCCTATGGGAGTCTTGAAAGCAATCTTCTTTGCGTCTTTTGTCGCCATCTGAATCTAATTGTATCCACTGAATCCATCCATAAAAGAAAACATGGCGTTTCATGCTACCAAGTCTATTAGCAGGTCCATGTTTGGCAGGAGGAACTCGTCTTTTGGGCAGACCTGATTGAGATTTCTGAAGTCTACACAGTACCTTATCTGTCCATTCTTCTTCTTTACTAGTATGATATTGGATAGCCATTGCGTGTTTTGGATAGGTTTAATGAAACTAGTGGCCAACAGCTTTTGTACCTCATTTACTATATACTATTCTATTTCATTGTGAAATACTTTGGCAGGTTGAGCCACTAGCTTAGCTTCAGGATCAACATTGAGCATATGCACCACCAATCTCGGGTCTAGCCCAAGCATCTCGTTGTAGTACCATGTGAAGACATCATTGAATTCTTTCAACACCAATTTCAATTCTAACTTTTCTTCTTTTGATAGTTTTGAACTAATAAAGATGGGTCTTGGCTTCTGTGGATCAGTCCCCAGATCAACTTCTTCCAATCCTTCTTCTGTTGCTACCTGTGTATCCCTTTCTACTGTAATTTCCTTCTCTTTTTTCGTATTGCTTTCTTCTTCTAAACTTTCCTGGGCCACACAGCATACCAAGCTTTTATGCTGCGACCCTTGTCTGGGGCCCCTTTGCGTATCTCATGCGAGCCCCGCAGACCTTCATAGCTTGTAGTTAATTCTGCTGTTAGGGTTCTAAACCCTGACGCATCGCGGTACACCATCTGACTCCAAAGTGGGTGCTTCTTTCCTTTTCTTTCTTTACATTAGCAGTCACCTCAAATCAGGCATTGGGTCGTCTCAAATGTCCTCCCACTTAGGGACGAAGGTGCTTTGTGGTTTTGACACTATGCTTTCTCCAGATGGCACCTACTCATTGTAGAACATAGTTTCTACCAGATGAGCCCCCGCTTGTTCGAAGGACAATAGGTTTGGCCATTATCTGTATCATTCTGCCGTTCAACCTTCCCTTTACACATTGATGGTAAGTAGATGGTACCAACAGGTGCTTGTGCGACCACGGCCTTCCTAACAGTATGTGGTATGAGACCTCTGTTTTCACCTCGTGGAAGTGGGCCAAAGAGGCCATTGGCCCCACTTTCAACTACAACTAAATATGGCTTGCGGTATACTCACATCTTCCCCCAAATCCTGTTACCTCCATTGGGCATCCCTGTATTTTCTTTCTGAAATTCCTGCTGCTTGCAATGCACTCAGCAGGATGAGGTTTACGAAAACGCCCGTACTAACCAAGGCTTTCTTGATGGGGATTTGATTTATGGATGCTGCCAAGTAAAAGGGCCTCCTATGATCTAAATACCCCACTTCCATATCTTCATCATTGAAAGTGATCTCATTTGCCTCCTGTAAGAGATCCTTGTCATCTACAGTTTTTGCTATTAAGCACTTTACTCCTGCTCCTAAGGCAATGCTCACAAAAGCCACTGTGGCAATCCTTCGCTTGTTTACTGTGAGCCCCAACTGATCAAATAAATTTTTGAACTTTGAACTTTTTGCAAGGTGGTAATTTCTGCAGCAGGCAGGGCTGGCCTTTCCTCCTCGTCTTCCCCTAGATCTACATAAATGACAACTACTGCTACTCCCTTCCCCTTGGGGTTTAGGAATGGGTTTCTTTAGACTTCCGGCTGAGATAACTCGAGAGTAGGATGTTGTACATAATTGGTTTTAGAATGGGTTTAGGAATGGGTTTCTTTAGACTTCCGCCAAACATTCCGCAGTACGATGTTGCACAGAATTGTGCAAGCAACAAAAACGTGGATCTTTCCGCTTTTCTTCGATGGGCTCTCTAGAAACTTGGTTAGGCATAAAGATCCCATCTGTGATCCATTTGGCTCGGAGCACATCTAACTATTCCGGTGTACATGGTAATGGTGGAGGGGTCTCGTACTCCCTCCCATCAGACTTTCTCTTCCGTTTACCAGTGGACGCTGCCATGGCCTGTGGAGTGTTCCTTTGTTCTTTGGTCTTGTCAAAACTTGGCCTTATTGATTGGGCAGTCTTTTTGGGTTTCTGCAATAACTGTATGAATTAGGAGATTTCTAGATTCTCAAAAATAGCTCTGTATTCCATGATTATTGAAAGCTCAAATTTGTGTTAAAAACACAAGAGCTGTTTAGACCCCAAATTAATAAATTACGGCTCAGTTGATTTTACTCTAACTTAAACTAAGTGCAGAATAGAGTAAATGCGAGCGAACAAACAATACAACCACTCTAACCATATTCATAAAAACACAGCAGTAAAATGAAAGCTAAAAGAGTAGGGAAGAGAGATGCAAACACAAGATAACACGCCGATGTGTTATGGAAGAGGAAACCGAAGAACTCGGTGAAAAACCTCTCCAACGCTCTCCAAGCGGTAAATCGATCCACTAGACAATAAGTTGGGATACACAGATAGCAAGAGGCCCTCCAAGCCTAGTCTACCCAATGCACCTAAGCCCTCCAAGCTCCTACTCCAACTAGGCTTCTCGGATCCCAGAATGCGCCCAATTGCATCCGCCAAAGTTTGACTTCTTCCAAAGCTTCCCAGCAGCACCAAAAACTCACTGGACACTCAGTATGGGTGTGGTAAGTGTTTAGGCTATCAACCTCTCAAGGATTTGGAAATGGAGAGGTAGGAGTAGAGGAAAACCACAATGGATGGTGTAGAGAATCGTGGGTATGACAATCTCACACTTTCAAGGGTTTGTGGCTAGGGTTTTCTCTCTGAAAATCTCTCTACTCAATATGTGGGTAATGATGGTATATATAGTGTGTATGAGGATGTAGTGGAGCAGATAGGACAAAATAGCAAAACAAAGTGTTTCACAGGTATCTTGTGGGAAGGCCTTATCTGCGAGACACTCGCGAAAACTTGCTGTCTCCATTCTGTCCTGACTCTTCACATTCCAGTCATGTGCTGGGCACATGCATCACTTCGCGAGATGGCTAGTCACGAGCTACCCATGAAAACTTCTTTTGTCTTCAATAGATGCCTTGAGTCTTCACACACTCTCTCTCTCTCTCGCACACAACCCTTACAAATAAATCCCACATAAAATACAGGGTACAAAGATTGAACAAAATTACAATCAAATTTGGCACAGAAATAAAGCCAACACAAAATAGTTGTAAATTACAACTCTAAAATCTCCTTTTTTGGCTATTCCGTGACAAAACACCCTATAACAAACTCTAGACTTAAACGTGAGTTTAGGAACAATGGAAAAACTCATTCACACCTAATCTAGAAGCTGTGAAGCACTTGCATGAATACACCTGAATCTTGAAACACTTGCACACAAACAAAACTTTCATTAAGCTCATGACAAGTTGAATACAAGGTACGCATAGGAGCAAGTATAATGCGATCAAGGTAACATCAAGATATAAACTATGAAGCATAACTTCGAGGAATTCTTGGATTGGGTCTCTTGTAATCATAAATTCCTTGTGACGCACCCAACAGTTAATGTGGTCTCCATCCACACTAGCATTCGAAAAGAACTCTTAGATGATTTTGGTGTACACATTGCCACTTGGATTCAGCAGCTTCATCCATGTTCTCTCCTTGAACACATCAGGAATGCAGGTGTCCTCAAGAGTCTCCATTCTAACAACTCTTTCCATAATGATTGTGGCTCGTTTGTAGCAGTCGTTATAAGCCATGTCTGTGTCAATGGTCTTGAAGTTGTCAGAGTCCATGCAAGGACGTTTGGAGGATTTCTTGGAAGCAGCATGCTTGGTGGGAGACATCTGCAAGACAGATATAGAGCATAAAGAGAAAACAAGTGCAAAAACACAAAGACAAGAACACAAACTTGATTTGCGTCAAGTTAGTCCAAAAAAATAAGCACAAAGACTTAGAAACAGAACATAACAGTGTTAAAACTACATGCTTCAAGTGCTAAGCCATGTAAACACTAACAAAATGCACAAAATTAGCAACTGAGCATGTGTGTGCATCTAGTGTGCATGTGGTGTTCATGATGTGTGCATGGTGTGTGCCTAGGTGATGCATGGCAAGGCAAGATAAGGCACACGTGGGTCAAAATGTGTAAAACACACACCCAAAGATCAAAACATGTTAAACAAGTTCAATCAAGGGTAAACCCAAAAGTTGGAACTCATTGGAGTCCAAAACAACTCAAAAATGCCACTTGAGCATTTTATCAAACACATGGAATGCACCATTACACTACACAAATGAGCAATGCATGAACAGATTAAAATGTGCCTAGATACAAGATCAGAATGCCACAAAGGGCCAACACAAACACACAAAAAACAAGTGGGACAAAGCCCAATCAAAATTTTGAAATTTTTTTTGCCTAAAATCATAGTTCCCAACCCCTTTTTTGAAATACCCCAATTCAAGAACCCTAAAACAAATTTTGCATAATCTAGAATGAAAAACTGAAAAGAAAGTCAAGAAACATACCTTTGAAGAGATTTTGCAGAGATTTGGACTTGAAATTGAAGGGTTTTGAGTGAAAAAGATTAGTTTTGGGTTGAGAGAGATTCTAGTAAGGCAAAGGAGGCAACTCAAGTGTGTTTTAAAAGTCAGTCACATCAGCCCTATAAAACTGAAAACAAGCTTTTTTTGCGGGTTAAACAGTCGTGAAATTACTCGCGAAAAACACCACTGAAGCACAAACACTTTCGTGGGAAGCTTTTAGTCGCGAAACATTCATTAGACAGTCGCAAAAGTCTCTGTCTGAAATTTGTGTTTTCTAGTTTTTGCCTTTACTACTTTATCCGAGAAGTGCTTAGTCGCGAGCTTCTTGCGAAAATGCCTCTGAACAAGATTTTGAAGAACAAAACAAAAAATGCATTTTGAACAAAAACTTAAAGCACGAAAGTATAAAATCACTTTAAAAAACATATAATATCCTCAAAATCTTTTTGGGTTTGATCGACAGAAAATTGAGCATACACATCACATTTGAACACGTACAATCACCGAATGAAATAAGCATTCATTGCACAAAGTCTTGTGTGTTGTGTGTGAGTATCAAATGTGGAATGGTCCTTAGTCTAGAGTGAAGCTTCAATGATCAATTCAATCAAGTCATACACAACTAGTACTAAGTCAAGTGGACTATCTCAATTATAGAAATGAACATATATGATCTCCCACAAGAAAGTGATTACATTTCTTTGAAGCTTTTCATTTGGCTTCTTTACAAATCATAACATTTGATCATTTTTGAACAAAATACATCTCATTTTGAGATTGATGCCTGAACGTTTTGATATTTCAACTTTGAGAATGAGTCTTTGGCTTTTTGAGGCACCATACATTTCAATACAAGTCGCTTTCCCTTTTTCTTAGTCAAATACTAGTATGTGCGACGGTTTTTGCAACTCAATATCTCTTTTCATTTTGAGATTTACATTTGTTGAGCTCTTTAAGCAAAAACATAGAAACGTGGGAAAAGATATAGGCACAAGTCTATGTATGTATCAAGACCAACAAGACTATTGACTAATCATTCATGACAAGCTTGAAGATCAATTTACAACAATCACACATAGATTTCAAGAATTTTCCCACAAAGATAGATTTACATACAAAATAAGCTAAGCTCGTAAATGCACTACGCCATTAGTACGAAGGTACTAGGCCAAACTCACATGTGATATACACAAAACAAGCGATCAAACTTTTTGGAGATTTTTCAATTTTTTATGAGTTTTTGAATTTTTCAACACACGCAAAAACAAAATAAGAAAAGTAAGATCAACAAAAAAACAAAATGCAACTAGCAAAAGAAACATGTAATTCTATACGCGAGACCTATAAGCAAGCATGCAACAATGAACAACAGAAGGTCACACAAAGGATGGAAATCAAGGAATGATACCGACACCGATGGTCTTACGAAGATACTCAAATCATGGACCATCAAGGGGTTTGGTGAAGATGTCTGCCTTTTGGTTGTCGGTGTTGATAAATTCCAACCACACAGTCTTGTTCTCCATTAGATCCCGAATAAAATGATACCGAATCTCGATATGTTTCGATTTTGAGTGTTGAGCAGGATTTTTTGACAGGTTTATGGCACTTGTGTTATCACAGAACATACACATAGTGTCTTAAGTGATTCCATAATCATGTAAAAGTTTCTTCATCCACAATAGTTGCGCACAACAACTTCCTAATGCGATGTATTCAGCTTCAGCTATTGAAAGAGAGACTGAATTTTGCTTTTTGCTCATCCATGACACCAAGTTATTCCCAAGATAAAAACAACCACCGGAGGTGATTTTCCTATCATCAATGCACTCGGCCTAGTCAGCATCTGAATATCCAGCTAAGCACTCATTAGAGTCTTTTGAATACCAAATTCCGTAATCAGAATTGTCATTGATATAGCGGATAATTCGTTTTACCGCAGATAGATGTGATTCTTTGGGTGCTGCCTGAAATTGAGCACATACCCCTACACTAAAGGTGATGTCCGGCCTACTTGCCATGAGGTAGAGAAGACTACTGATCATGCTCCAATAGAGTGTTGGATCTACTTCCACATCGGCTGGATCAAGACTTAGTTTTGCCGATGAACTCATAGGGGTGGATGCATGCTTTTTGGAGTCTAAATCAAATCTCTTTACCAAATTTTTGGCATACTTCTCTTGAGAGATAAATATCCCATCTTTTTGTTGTTTCACTGGAAACCCTAAGAAGTTGTTTAGCTCCCCTACCATGCTCATTTCAAACTCCTTTTTCATTTCTTCTGAAAATTCTTGAGCAAAGTGATCAATTGTGGATCCGAAGACAATGTCATCCACATATACTTGAGCGACAATGAGGAATTTCTCATCTCTTTTAAGAAACAATGTTCTATCAGCTTGACCTCTCTTGAAACCATGATCTACAAGATATGCGGTGAGGCGATCATACCATGCTCTTGGTGCTTGCTTCAACCCGTATAAAGCTTTTTTCAATCTTAGCAAATGGTTCGGAAAGTGAGGGTCTTGAAACCCTTTTGGTTGCTCAACAAAAACTTCTTCGTTCAAAAATCCATTCAAGAAGGCACTCTTCACATCCATTTGGTATAGCTTGAAGTTCATAACACACGCTATGGAGAGAAGAATTCGGATTGACTCTAATCTTGCTACTGGAGCAAATGACTCATCGAAGTCTATGCCTTCAACTTGAGTATATCCTTGAGCCACCAATCTAGACTTGTTTCGAACGACCTCACCATCTTCATTGGTCTTGTTCTTAAATATCCACTTGGTGCTGATTACATGTGTATCCTTGGGCCTTGGTACCAACTCCCATACATCATTTCTAACAAATTGATGTAACTCTTGATGCATGGATTCCACCCAATTCTCATCTTTCAACGCTTCTTCCACTTTCTTGGGTTCAAATTGAGCAAGATAGCAATTGTATGTTGCATGATTCAAGCTATAGCTCAGTCCTCTTCTCAACCAAAGTCCCTAATCTAAGTCACCAATGATGTTGCTTGTGGGATGATTGAGCCTTACTCTTGATGATGATTTCTTGGCTGTAGAGGGTTCCTCATCTCATGAAATTGGAGGTTGAACTTCCGGAGGGGTGGGTGGACTTAAAGGCCTTTGCATTGATCTAGTCTCCCTTCTTGATGTAGGAGGTGTTAACTCCTTTTCCGGTGATTCTTTCTCACCCTCATCACTTTGAGACATGATATCATCACCCTCATTTTTCTTAAGGGTTGGTTCTTCACCATCCTCACCAACATCCTTTTCAAATATGGTGCCATCTATGACCACATTTATTGACTCTATCACCATCTTAGTGCACTTATTGTACACTCTATATGCCCGGCTATTTGAGGAATAACCTAGGAAGATGCCTTCATCACTCTTCGCATCAAACTTCCTAAGATTCTCCCTATCATTGAGAATGTAGCATTTGCTTCCAAATACTCAGAAGTAGTTTACTTTTGGCTTCTTTTCCCTCCAAATCTCATACGATGTCTTCTTTGTTCCAACCCGAAAGAAAATCCTACTCCCAATGTGACATGATGTGTTCATTACTTCAGCCCAAAATTTTTGTGGAATGTTTTTATTAAGAAGCATCACTCTTGCCATCTCTTAGATCACTCGGTTCTTTCTTTTCACCACACCATTCTGTTGTGGCGTCTTTAGAGCAGAGAATTCCTTTTTGATACCGTGCTCATTGAAAAATGCGTCAAATTTTGCATTTTCAAACTCTTTCCCATAATCACTCCTGATTTTGACTATGGTAACTCCTTTTTCATTTTGGAGCTTCTTGCATAACCTTTCCATCTTGTCGCATGCCTCCGACTTCTCTTTAAGGAACTCCACCCAATATCTGGAGAAATCATCAACCACCACCATGATATATCGTTTTCCACCCAAGCTTTCTATGTTTATTGGACCCATTAGATCCACATGGAGTAACTCCAAAGGATGAGAAGTAGCCACTACATTAACTTTGGGATGGGTTGATTTTGTTTGTTTTCCCAATTAACATTGTCCACAAACGGTTCCCTTTCCAAGAACTTGTGAATGGCTACCATCTCCAAAAGTCACAAAGCCGTCTTCCTTCTCCTTAAGAGTTTTGAACAGTGTTTTATTTCTGGTGATGTTCCTTCAACATCCGCTGTCAAGATACCACAAACACGAATTAAACACTTTCAATGTGGTATGAACGAAAAGACAAGCATGAGATAAACACTCTTGCCCCTTAAAGATACACTCCTCTTCTTTTACTTCATTCATAGATGAGTAAAGCTTTCTTTTCAAACCATCAAGTTTATCACAAAAATGTCTATTCCTTCTCTTGTATTCAACAATTAAGGAATTCGACTCACACAAGCTATTATGAATATCATGATTCCTTTATTCTAAGGATTTCAGCATGTGTACAAAAATTCTAGCATGTTTCTTAGATTTGAATAACTCTAAAAGCTCATTGCTAGGACAATCTTCATAGATGCTCATAGAGTCATTGTCACAAACACATGAACTACGCTTCATGTTGTAACACTATCCATAGCAAGGCAAGGGGTCTAGGATCGCACTTAGGTAATAAAACCACAGCAAGTGCAGCCGCTCTGATACCAATTGAAAGCTCGGATTTGTGTTAAAAATATAAGAGTTGTTTAGACCCCAAATTAATAAATTACAGCTTGGTTGATTTTACTCTAACTTAAACTAAGTGCGGAATAGAGTAAATGCGAGCAAACAAACAATACAACCACTCTAAGCCATATTCATAAAAACACAACAGTAAAATAAAAGCTAAAAGAGTAGGGAAGAGAGATGCAAACACAAGATAACACACCGATGTGTTATCGAAGAGGAAACCGAAGAACTCGGCGAAAAACCTCTCCAACGCCCTCTAAGCGGTAAATCGATCCACTAGACAATAAGTTGGGATACACGAATAGCAAGAGACCCTCCAAGCCTAGTCTACCTAGTGCACCTAAGCCATCCAAGCTCCTACTCCAACAAGGCTTCTCGGAACCGTGTCTTGTCTAGCTTTCCGGATCCCGCAATGTGCCCGATTGCATACGTCAAAGTTTGGCTTCTTCCAATGCTTCCCAACAGCACCAAAAACTCACTAGACACTCAGTATGGGTGTCGTAAGTGTTTGGGCTATCAACCTCTCAAGGATTTGGAAATGGAGAGGTAGGAGGAAAGGAAAACCACAATGGATGGTGTATAGAATTGTAGGTATGACAATCTCACACTCTCAAGGGTTTGTGGCTAGGGTTTTCTCTCTTAAAAGCTTTCTATTCAATATGTGCGTAATGATGGTATATATAATGTGTATGAGGATGTAGTGGAGCAGATAGGACAAAATAGTAAAACAAATTGTTTCGCAGGTATCTCGCGGGAAGGCCTTACCTGCGAGACACTCATGAAAACCAGCTGTCTCCATCTTGTCTTGACTCTTCGAATTCCAGTTATGTGCTGGGCACATGCATCAATTCACACACAACCCTTACAAATAAATCCCACATAAAATATAGGGCACAAAAATTGAACAAAATTACAATCAAATTTGGCACGGAAATAAAGCCAACACAAAAGAGTAATACATTACAACTTTAAAATTATGTTACCTATACACACTTCTACTAACGTCTTTCCTTCATAATGGTCATAGCAGCCGAATGCTATGTCTCTGAACCTCTTGATGAAGGACATATGCATGTTTGTATCACATACAAAACATATACAGCGGAAAAATAACGGATCTACTTCATTCATAAATGTTAACATGCACTATGTAAGTTTTAGAATTTGAGAACAAGAGAGTGTACCTTGGAGCGGTGAATTTCAAAACCGAAGATCAGAAAAACTTGGGAACACTTTCAATCTTTACTCCAATTCCACTAACGCCCAAGATGTGTGGTCTCTCAATCAGTTCCAAAGGGAGAATATCAAAGTGTCTAACACCCTTGCACCACTTCGCAATAGTGTTCTTTCAATTCTCTCTACAGAAAATTCTGTATATTTTTCCCTTTGTATCTAACTGATTATCTAATTGGGCTGGCCTTTTGGGCCTTTCCAATTGGGCTTAAGTGTGTAGCTTGGAGTGGGACCAAAAGGGACCAATAAGACAATAGCTCCAATGGACCTTAGGCTTTTCTGTCAACTCTTGACAAGTCCAAAGTTATCATTAACTATATTTAATACCACTATATAAATATAGTTGCATTCTAGGCCTTATTTATAAATTATATCCCAAGACTTTATTGTTCATGCAACCCTTTCATAAAATATTCATAGTAACACAAAGTCATGAATGTAGACTGCCACTTTGTAAATTACTACATCTTATCCTTGAGTACCCGGTTTAATCCTTTAAGTTATTCATCATATATTTATGAAATCCAATTTCATAAATATATACTCTAGCAACAATTTACTAAAGTAGTTAGGCCTAACATTCTGAATAACAAACCCATTAAACTTATCTCAAGGGAATATTTTGTATCTCCTTTAAGAGACTATGAATTCCATCTTGAGAATATATGTTCCATCAACATTAAATGTGGTTGCCCAACATACTGAGGTTTTGACCGTAACTCAAGATCTCACTCCTGATATATTAAAGCAACCTACACCTCATGATCAAGTTCATTATTCTCTCAGGATTAAGAGTTCATGCAAATATAAGTCGTGAGTTTATTATTCATTTGACAGTCGTTAGGAGAATAATAAATCTCACACCGGTCCAGTTCAATATGTTTTAACTCTTAAAACATATCAACATATCAACTAGAAATCTCTATTTCCATGATCAAGACAAATAATCTTAGTTGATATGTTATAGTCTTCGGAGATGAAATGCCCAATTTCATCACCGACTACGAACTACAATTTTTAGTTTACAAAGAACTTGTGATTTATATCTTCTGTGACTTTTCACATAAATCACATACTATGCATCTCATGGATTATATGATAATGTCTCAATATTCATGTTACCATTATGTTTAGATAATAATAAAACAACTTTATTAATTACAACATTAAGTCATATATAATGTCATACATAATAACATACATAGTATCATATAATAGGATTTAAGGGCACTAATTCTAACACTTGATGTATTCCATCAAATCATCGCCGCTTATTTGCTTCGTTGCTTGCAAAGTTGCGAGCATTACTGTCTCTTCTTCGTGAAAGTATTTAGTACAAAATACGTCCACCATGTCATCCCACGTTGGAATTGACCTTGGTTTCAAACCGGTGTACCAAGTGTACGCACGGTCACATAGTAACTTGGAAAATTCCCAAAGACACAAGTCCTCATCTACTGCATAAGGGCCGAAGGTGTCAATAAACTTGCTTACATGTTCGATGGCACTTCCCTATCTGCCATCGTATTGGGCAAAAGTTCATGGTTCATACCTTTCAGGGTATGGCTTGCTAAGAATTCTCAGTGGATAAGGAGGTGCACGTAAAACCTTTCCTTAGGCGCTTTGCCTCTTTTCTTGTTCTAGAAGCACTGCAACTTCGGGCATGGTGATGAAACACTGCTCTGTTTGCCAAGGTTTCCTCCTTGTCTGCTGCATGCTCTGGGTCATGCTAGCTCCCTTTTTATTTTGTCTTATCTGCCTTTATTTGGCGTATTTCTTCTATTATCTGCTACTGTGAATACTGCAATGACTGCAACACCTTGATAAAAACATTGACATTGTCAGTAGGAACTCTTTGCTGTTGTTGAGGTTCAGCCCCCGCTCCATTGACACCTTTCGCCAGGTTGGGCTAGTGTTGATGGGGCGTCGTTGGCCTTGATTCCACCTGCGAGGGCACAGTATTCATGTTTCATGTTGTCTTTGATCTCGGGGGCATAGCTTGCAAGGGCTTTTGTCTAGCTTCCTTGTCTTTTTCCCAACTCTCCAGTGGAGTTGCAAATTTAAATGTGGTGGGCCTTTTTGTACTTTTTGGGCTGGACTACTTCCTACCACATTATGGCCCAATAGTTTTGGGGTAGGAGAGCCGAGACTAACTTGATTGGAACTCACCTCAAGTCATCTTGTGCATAAGCTCGGACCCCTTTACTGCGATTTTGGTCACGTGACCATGGCAGAAAGTGCTGTCAACAAAATGTTATAGCAGGAGGATATAATAAGATAAAATAAGAGGAATATATTTGCTGTTAGTCAGAGGCGAGGATTAAACCATTGCCTTGGTAAAGAGAAAGAACACAATGATATGAATACGGCGAAAGAATGTGTTAGGACATATGTGATTCATGTTAGAAACATATATCAACATTCTATGTAATTGGCTAATCCTTTAACAAAATGCACTTGTATTTGGGTAGATCTAGGATGTGTTTAATGCTTCAAAAAACAAGGTTTCAAGTTCAAGTGCTAAAACTATGCAAGTCGGTCCAAGAATCAAATGAAGAAGTGCTGTTCATTAAAGCCCGACAGCTAGTATCTATCGAGGTTTAAAAGAGTTGTGTCAGCCCGAGGCTTGACAGCTGCGCGATAGATAGGGTATCTGTCGAGATTTATGAAGTTTATTTTTTCAGAGCTGATTTTCATCCAATCCGTGAATGTATGTTTGGGCTTTCTTTTCTCACAACCCTAAACATATATAAGGATTATTTTAAGGGCTGTCACAGGTGGCACAGTTGCACAAGAGTGCACAACTCCACAAGTGTGAAGAAAAGTGTGACCGGAAACATAGTTTGTCGTAGTTCATTTTGAAGAAGCTGTTGCGTTTGTACACCGTAGGGTTTTGTGACCAAGCAACTTCATGATCTTCATCATGTGATGAACAGAAGAACTTTGCAGCCAACATCCTTCTCAAGTTGGTGATCAAGTCGCATACTGGGATCCGCGCATCTATTGGTTAGTCACGTACTAGGAGTCGTACAATACAAGAAGAGATTATCACTACAGAACAAATCCAATTAGGTATTGGGGTAAGGGTTCAACTGTAGGTTGGTATAAAGTACTGAGATTCCTTTACTTGTAACCGCTTGTTGTGATAATAGTGAATTCTCGGGAGTGGTGACCTTAAACTCACCCGATGAGATTTTTACCACGGAGGTTTTCCCCATTCGTAAATAAATCCCCGTGTCAATTTATTTTTCACTGCATATTTATTTAGTTGGTGATTTGTTTGTGCTACCACATACATTGCATGTTAAATTGATTAATTAATTAAACTTGGCTAATTAATCAACCAATCCATCATAGGGGGTCAATACGTAATTGGCCTATCAAGTGGTATTAAAGCAAACACACTTTGATTAGGGTTTAATCTTTGTTTTGTGATTCATTGACCTCTGTTTGTCATGGATAGAGGATAGTCACTTATTGCAGTCATTAGATGAGAAAGTACGCCTGAGAGCTTTCTTGAAGTCATTAGATGAGAAAGTGTGGCAAGCTGTGGAGATAGGCTTGACCAAGCCAAAGGAAGCACCAGCTGACTGAAATGATGCAAAGATCAAGGCAGCTAAGTTCAACAGCAGAGCATTGAATGCTTTATTCAATGCGGTCACAAATTAGGAATTCAAGAAGATGTCCTCCACTGAAACTGCAAAGGAAGCTTGGACCATTCTCCAAACAACCTATGAAGGAACCAAGGCTGTCAAGGATTCAAAACTTTAAAGGCTCACTACTAGCTCCGAAGAAATTAAGATGGAGGAGGATGAGTCATTTGATGAGTTCATGCTAGGCTCAAGGACATAGTGAACTCAGCTTTTAATCTTGGGAAAACCGAACCCAAGATTGTGAGAAAGGTGCTCAAATCTCTACCCGACAGATTTCGTGCCAAGATCACAGCAATAGAGGAATCAAAGGATATTGACAAGATTCCTTTGACAGAGTTGATTGGTAATCTGCAGACCTATGAGTTAGGTTTGATGGGGATTGGCAAGTTAGGTAAGGGCAAGAGCATGGCATTGAAGGCCAAGAGCAGTGACACAGATGAGTCTTTAGATGATGAAGATTCTAAAATGAAGTCCTACATCCCCAAGTAATTTAAGAAGTTCATGAAGAATGCCAATGCAAAGGGCTTTGACAAGGACCGTAGGCAATCAAGTTCTTCTCAGTCTAAGAGCCAAAACAAAGGGAAGAAGGATGCTAAGGATGGCGGTTAGTATACTGTTCCCTCAGGACCCAAGTGTTTTGGGTGTCAAGGATTTGATCACATGAAACAAGAGTACCCTACTTATCTCAAGTCCATCAGGAAGAGCAAGGCACTTACAGCTACCTTGAGCAACACCAAACCTAAGGATGATTCCAATAATGAAGATGACGGAATCCTAAATGCCTTCATCGCCACTGTCAATCCTACAAAAGGGATTGTAGAAGATATGGATGAAGAAGAAAACTTAGTGGAATCAAAATTTTAGAAGATAAATGAACAAGATGACATCCACACTGTATATGCAAAGTTATATAAGGTCTCTGAAAAACATGAGAACTTGTATAGGTTGGCCACCAAGAAGCTCAATGATGTGAAGCTTGAACAAGAAAAACTCTCCACCAAGTTTGATGAAGCCAACCAGACCATTGGAGCACTGAGGTTTGAAAACAATTTCTTGGCTGAGAAGACCAAGGAGTTTGAGGTAGAATTGTTCCAAGTTAGAGCTCAATTGGAGAGAACCTTAAGTGCAAAGCTTGATGAGATGCTCAGCATGCAAAAATCTGCTTCCGATTGAACCGGTTTAGGGTATGATCTTTCTTCTCCTAATATTGCTTCTTCTAGTACTATTATTTTTGTTTCTCCTGCTAATAATATTGAATCTGAGAATAATGATGCTAAAAATGTGATAGCTAGTGACAACATAGACAAGGGTAAATCTATCTTAGGAGCACCTCTTAAGCTTGCTAAGAAAGAAACCAAAAACCATAGGGCTAAGAAGAGTAATGCTCAAAAGTCCAAAGAGAAGAAGCAGCATCTCTGTCATCACTGTGGAGCAGCTGGACACACTCAACCAAATTGCTACAAGTGGCAAGCCACTCAACAAAGCAACAACATGGTCTCAGTAGGAAACCTGAGTCAGTTTCCATCCTCTCTATCTCCTCTTGGAGAGCTCCTCAAAGCCCTCGTGTTCCTTACGAACTTGAACGGTTGCAATTCTTCCCCCTCTCCGCCGATTCAAGGGTTCACCAAAAGGAAAGGCTCTTCCAAGGTGTGGAAGGAAAAAGGCTCTAAGTAATTCAGTCACTTTTCTCTCTCCCCCTCTTTTTGTTGTGTTTGCATTACTTGTGTGTTTTGCTTTCTTATTTTGAGACAGTCTAGTTTTTATGCATTGATTTATTTGACATGTTTTTGTTTGGTTGTTTTTAGTTTTATTATTATTTTTTTTTCATTCATAAAAAAAATTGAAAAATCAGAAAAATACAAAAATAGTGTGAGTTTGTGTACATTGGTACTTGTGTATCTTGAATGGCCAATGAAACAAAGTTTTCTAAACTTTGTATCTCTTGTAGCTTAGATGAGCATCTCTATGCATAACTAAGCAAGTGAGCTTTGTGGCTCGTGTTTGTAATGAGGAAGATTAAGTTATCTCTTGTACTTAACACTCGTATCACTCTTTTTGATGGGAAGGAATAAAAAATCCTAAGAGAAAGGCATAAATAACCATCTCACCACTGTTGCCCGCCAATCATGAAATGACATTGGTATGCTTTGGCATAGCAAAAGTACAATGTCAAAAGGCTTAACAAAATTGGGTATTTCTTTTCTCTCTCTTGTATGCCCATGCATGATATGCTTAATAACAGAAAAGTATGCAAAGAAAAATTAAAGCAAAAGAAACAAAATGCTTTAAAACATGATTGCAAGCGTGTGTTTTAGGAGATGTGAGAGTTATAGGATGTACCTCGAAGGTGATAGTCCCCATTAAGTAGTTATGATCATGTGTGAGTTACATTGATTTACTCATATCTCAAATCGTCATAACATGTTGACACTTATGCAATCTTGCAATGTTTTTCACATACAACATGCAATATTCTTTACTATTTTTGATACATGTGCAAGTACAATGTGATTTGGCCATCACAAGGTTTACATGTGTTCAAGTGTGCTCACTAAACTGTCTTGACTTTTTTTTTTGAAAAATAAAATTGGATAGACTTGTGTGTGTGTGTGTGTGTGTGTGTTTGGATCTATGTGCTTACACTTTTCTTGATTGAGAGATATTTTTGAGAGATTAAAATGTTGTTTAGATCTTTGGTTGAGTTGCATGTTTGATTGCATTCATGTCTATGTTTTTCTCTTCTTGAAAAACTGTGTTTAAGCAATCTCAACAGCTACTCGATACCTCTCGACAGCTAGGCTATCTATCGAGCTCTTTAGCTTCTTTTTATCGCAATCTCGGTAGCTTCTCGATAGCTCCTCGATCCATCGAGAAAATTTTTGTCTCCTCGATAGATGCTCGATAGCTCCTCGATCCATTGAGCCCCTCTTTGCTATGGACACCTCTAAGCTGCTCGATAGCTTGATCTCTTCAAGCCTTTAAAGCTCGACACATTTCCACACCTCTCAATTTGTCGAGAATTAAAAGTTTCTATATATAGGATCCTCTCAAGTTCACTTCTCTCAATCTCTCTCGACTCTTGTTGGCTCCCCACCTCCCCAAACTTTTTCTCTCACTAAACTTCATTCCCAAAAGTTTTTTGGCCTAGATTGATCTTTCTTCTTCTGGTAAGATCTCGTTTCTCTCATCTATCATGCATTTCATACTTTCTGACCTAACTTTTGGGATTTTTGAGAAATTTTCAGGTTTTTCAAAATTGATGAAGCTTTGTGAAATTTTTGGGTGGGTCTTGTTTAAATGGCTTTAAATCATCATGCATTGCATCACATTTGCATTATAACAATGTTTCATGCATCTTAGATGTTTGTTTACCTAGTTGCAATGATTGTGTGCCGGTAGGTTTGGATTGGGTTGAGCCTATGATGTATTTACTATTGCATATCACATGCTCATGCATTTTCATGCATACGTACCTTACATTCTCTATATTCTTGTATATTGATTGTGATTGGTGCTTTCTTGCGTGTCTCTCTCTCTCTCTCTCTCTCTCTCTCTCTCTCTCTCTCTCTCTCTCTCTCTCTCATTCTTTCGATTAGTTGCTCTATGGCACCTAAACGAAAATCTACTCCATCCCAAAACCCTTTTCATTCCTGGGCATCCTCTTCTTCTGATCCTACTCCCTCTCATATTCAGTTACGTGATGATAAAGCTCGACAGGACTTTTCAGAGAACTTTTCTAGTTGAGGCATTCATTCAGAACACCAAGTCATTTTGTCAAACTTCTCCGACACTGACCTACCCACTGTCATTCACAGTAGGGGTTGGGAGTCACTGTGTGACGTCTCGATCACTTGTCCATCCATGCTTATACAGGAGTTCTACTCCAACATGCATGGATTTAATTATTCAGTACCTTATTTTTCTACTCGCATTTATGATATGCGCATCGTGGTCATACCAGATATAGTATCCAACGTGCTTCATGTCCCTAGGGTAGCGTATCCTGACTACCCTAGTTGTGATCGTCTTAAGACCATGTCTAAAGATGAGCTTTTGTCCTCTTATTGTGAGCGTCCCTATGATTGGGATGATCGTCAGTTCGCTCCCTTTATGGCCTTTGCTAAAGGTCCTAGGTTCATTAACATGGTTATGACTTTTGTTTTGCATCCTTTATCTCATTATAACTCCATTACAGAGCCCTATGCTCAATTTTTGCTTTCCCTTTTAGAGCATCTTATCGTAGATTTTCCCTCTCATTTTTTGTCCTCTTTTCGACCACTTCCATGTTATGTGTGTCATAGACGCCACTATCGTTAAACGGAGCGAGGTGCAACTACATTCGAGGCAGTCCAGGATGACGATTCCTCTAGCTTCTACAGCTCCATCCACATCCACTCCCTTTTCTTCTACAGGCAGTGTGACTTTCAAGGACATTATGTCACAGCTTGTGCTCATGGATGCTTTCCTCGACACAATCAGTGATGAGTTGTGTCAAGTGAACACCCGTATTGGTCGTATTGCATGATGACAGGCTGTCATAGGTGGTTTTGTTGCTTCTCCTCCTCCTACTCAAGAGGCTTCTGAGGATGAGGACGATGATGCTGATGCTGATGCTGATGCTGATGCTTCTATTGCTGAGGATGATGGTGCTAGCTCTTCCAGTGCCGATGAGATGTCTACTTGATATACTTACCCTTTGTCACTCGTGACAAAAAGGGGGAGTAGTTTTGGATATGAGAATAGTCATAGTCATAGGGGGAAGGTATAGGAGATTTTTGTTAGGGGGAGTGTCCATATCTTAAGGGATGTAGTGAGGTTTTTTTATATATCTTTTTCTTTTCTCTCTATTTTAGATACATTGTTTATGTACCTTAGATCTTGTGATCATAGTGTGATAGCAAACCTTGTACTTGTTGATATATATACATTTGAAGTTCTCATTACAGTTCTTTCACCTATCTTTACATGTGTTGTTTCTTTTATCTCTTTGTGCACATGCTTCTTATATATTGTATGAAATCTTTTATTTTTGATTCACACCAAGATGCCTTGATGAGTTTTGTTTAAGTGTTTCAGAAATACAGGTTGTCAAAGTCTTCTTGCTGTGAACTCTTCTCTTGCAAAGTTTTTCAAGAGTTTGTGTTAGGATAGACTCTATTGTATTCAACAAGTGAGTATGAGTTGAGTGATTTATGACTTCGCTCATATGTTCATTTATTTGTTGTGGTTTTGTCACGGATTGCCAAAGGGGGAGATTGTTAGGACATATGTGATTCATGTTAGAAACATATGTTATGTAATTGGATAATCCTTTGACAAAACGCACTTTACTTGTATTTGGGTAGATCTAGGATGTGTTTAATGCTTCAAGAAACAAGGTTTCAAGTTCAAGTGTTAAAGCCATTCAAGTCTGTCCAAAAATCAAGTGAAGAAGTGCTATTCATTAAAACTCAACAGCTAGTATCTATCGAGGTTTAAAAGAGCTGTTTCAGCCTAAGGCTCGATAGCTGCTCGATAGATAGGGTATTTGTCGAGATTTATGAAGTTCAGTTTTTCAGAGCTGATTTTCATCCTATCCGTGAATGTATGTTTGGGCTTTCTTTTCTCATAACCCTAAACATATATAAGGATTATTTTAAGAGCCGTCACAGGTGGCAAGCACAATTCCACAAGTGTGAAGAAAAGTGTGACTGGAAACCTAGTTTGCCCTAGTTCATCTTGAAGAAGCTGCTGTGTTTGTACAACGTAGGGTTCTGTGACCAAGCAACTTCATGATCTTCATCGTGTAATGAATAGAAGAACTTTGTATTCAACATCCTTCTCAAGTTAGTGATCAAGTCGTGTACTGGGATCCGTGCATCTATTGGTTAGTCACGTACTGGGCGCCATGCAATACAAGGAGAGATTGTCACTACAGAACAAGTCCAATTGGGTATTGGGGTAATGGTTCAACTGTAGGTTAGTATAAGGTACTGAGATTCATTTACTTATAACCACTTGTATTGATAATAGTGGATTCTCGGGAGTGGTGACCTTAAAATCACCTAGTGAGGTTTTTGCCTCGGAGGTTTCCCCATTCATAAGCAAATCACCGTGTCAATTTATTTTCCGCTGCATATTTATTTAGTTGGTGATTTTTTTATGCTGCCACGTACATTGCATGTTGAATTGATTAATTCATTAAACCTGGCTAATAAATCAACCAATCCATCACAAGGGGTCAATACGTTTTCAGCCTATTAGAATGGTTAATAACGACAATAAAAGAAAAGGAAATGGTATTAATGCTTTATAAAAAATAAAAATAAAAATAAAAAGTTTAGTCTGTCATGCTTGTTTTCCTAGGAGTCTTAAGTCCAAGAAAGGAACCACACCTATATGGCAAAATAATGGTTAATAACGACAATAAAAGAAAAGGAAATGGTATTAATGCTTTATCGTAAAAGAAAAAGGTTAGTCTGTCATGCTTATTTTCCTACGAGTCTTAAGTCCAAGAAAGGAACCACACCTCAATATGGGCAATCTCATAGGGGGAATCCTGCCTCGAAAATTGCTCACTTTGAAAGAATGGACCTAGGTGGCTTATCCTCGAATTCTTTAATCTTCACTACAGAGCAGGCTATTAGAGGGAGAGAAGGGAATAGCCTATTGGTGTATGCCCACCATCACACTCTAGCTTACTCTCTATTTTTCCTTTCTGATTTCTATGTTTCCTATTTTCTTTCCTATCTTTCACTCCTTTTCTTACTTGTTTTTCTTTTTTTTATCTTTTATGCTTGCCTCCCCCCATTGTCTTGTTGTTTACTGTGCATTTCAAAGGCCTTTTCATACTGCCTGCCATGATGGGTTTTACTATTTTACCCCTTAATTGCTTTTGTCTTGGTATAGGTGTTCTTCCCAGACCACCTACTGGTTTGTCGGCTGCCTAGCCATCACCACTTCCCTGTGCTGGCCGTGTCATGTTCCATTCCAAGACAGAAGAGTTTTGTTTTGTTTTCTTGCTCTCCATGGCATTCTCATCTAGATAAGGGTTGGGCATTCTCTCTTTCTAACTCCTGTGGCATGCACCTAATGATTCCGACTCATATTTCCCTCTTTTGGGTGGCGTGCCATCCCAGCAAGACATTTCCCCCAAAAGAGCTTAAGCTAGAACCTTAGAATAGACTCCCCCTTCCCCCCACTGCCAGACCATAACCTCTCTTATCTTTGACCTACAGCCCACCACTCCTGTATTGGCTGCATACAAGTGGATGGTGCTTGAGCCTTGCGCGTGCTCCACTTCCATGTGAGTCCATGGCTTATCTATTGTTCATGCGTTTGTCATGGCCTGGGGGCTTGTTAGGTCTTTGCTGCATGTCCTGCTACTCATTCTGAACCTTTTGTAGCCTTCGTTCTTTGCATCTTGCATCCTCCCTCAGCTGGGTTTTGCTTGGGCATGGGCCTTTCCCTCTTTAATCCAGCCCTTGCCTCCTCCGTGGGTCGGTTGACACTTCTGCCATGTCGCCCCATTACTTCTGCCATGTTATCATTTAACTTGTGGTTGCTGGGTCTCTTTTGGGCCTGCCGTACACTTTCCTTTTACTCAATTCACGTAGCCCAGTACTATTGTTGTGCTTGTTCTCATACTATTTTGAGGCTTCCTTGGCCTATTTTATTCCTTTGGGCATCCTCGGCCTGCTTCATTCCTTTGGGCATCCTCGGCCCATTCCAATCCTCCATTCCCATGAGCTTTTGCTAAATCTTTCGGGCCTCCCCAGCCCAATTACCATTTCTTTTACCTACGAGGTTTATTGGCCTTTCTACCAAGCCCATTTACTAATTCTTTCCATTGGGCACCTTCGGCCCATTTTTACTTGCTTGTCATTTCTTACAATTCCGATGGGTATACTACATCTTTCTTTGGGCTCTCTCGGGCCCACTTGCTTTCTTTGGGACCTTTTTTACTATCTTACAGGTCCAGGAACCATTATTTCTGCCATTTCGGCTTAATGGTTTTCTTTTCACTTTGCTAATTCTTCTTCCTTATTCTCTTCCATATTGTTAGTGATAGGCCAAAAACGTATTGACCCCTTGTGATGAATTAAGTTGATTAATTAGCCAAGTTATTAATTAATCAAATTAACATGCAAATGCGTGGTAGCACAAACAAATCACCAATAAACTAAAGAATGCAGTGGAAAATAAATGACACGGTGATTTGTTTACAAATGGGGAAAACCTACACGGCAAAAACCCCACCGGGTGAATTTAAGCTCACCACTCCGAAACTCCACTATTATCACAACAAGCGGTTACAAGTAAAGGAATCCCAAGTACCTTACCAACCTACAGTTGACCCTTTATCCCAATACCCAATTGGACTTGTTCTGTAGTGATAGTTTCTCCTTTCAATGCACGGCTCCCAAGTACGTGACTAACCAATTGCGCGGATCCTAGTACGTGACTTCAATCACCAACTAGAGAAGATTGTTGGCTGCAAAGTTCTTCAATTCATCCACACGATGAAGATCAAGAAGATGCTCGGTTACAAAAATCAACGGTGCAAAGACACAGCAACTTCTTCACAAGAAGGATAAACTAGGGCAAGAACTTTGTCTCAAGTTACAATTTGCATGAACAAGGATTTTTCAATGCTTGTGCAACTTGCCACACTTTGACGGCCCTTAAAATAATCCTTTTATATGTCTAGGGTTAGGAGAAAAGAAGGCCCAAAGACACATCCATGGATTAGAATCAAAACAGAACTTAGAATATGTTTTTCTTAAATCTCGATAGCTACAGGTGTCAAGGTGCTGTTAAGCAGCTGTCGAGCCTCGGGGCTAGAACAGCTTCTTAAAGCTCGATAGATGCAGCTGTTGAGCTAGCTGTCGAGCTTTAATGAAGAGCACTTCTAAGCTTGTTTCTTGAACAGACCTGCATGGCTTTAACACTTGATCTTGAAACCTTGTTTCTTGAAATATTAACCACATCCTAAATCTACCCAATTACAAGTAAAGTGAGTTTTGACAAAGGATTAGCCAATTACATGAATAATGAACGACATATGTTCTAAACAAGTGAAACACATATGTCCTAACAGTTGGGCTTTTTTCTTGTTATGGGGCCTTCTTGCCAAAGTGGGCTCAACACCAAGAAAGTAGGAAAAAAAATCTTCTCCCACATACCAAGTTTGCGTTTGGGACAAGCTGAAAATTTCAACTTATTTGCAATTTTAGTTTATTTTTGCTACTATTCATAGGCCCTATTGTATTTTTTGGTACTATTCATGGGTCACACTATACTATTCAGCTAACTTTTACCTTTACTTACAGTACTTTCAACAAAAAGTTTTCAATTTTAGCTAAATAAGCTGTTCCCAAATGGACACTAAATCATATCACTTTTTCTCCAAATTTACTATTCTTATTAGTTTTATCTCACCACATATGTCTTCACCCATTTCATTGTTCCTTTTTTTTTTTCTCATTCATTATTTTCAGTTTACTATTCACAACACTTTTCTTATGGAGCAAGCTATGAACACTACGACTTTTACAAATTACGAGTTATCAATCATAAAAAAAAAATTCATTCAAACATTTATTTATTATATTTTTTAAGTGTCGTACATTCTTGTCACATTAGTTTGTGAGCTTTTTACAGTAGAATTTATAGTTGTTTTTGTTTTGAGAAATTCTATGTCCACAACATTTTAACAACACTTTTATAACAAATCTTATGTAACAGGTTGTTACTGGTTAATATTGGTGAGCAAAAAAGTAATTTCGGTGGTAGGTTAAAATTTGAACTAGTAACAATTTATCAATTATGATTTGTTTTGAAAGTATTGTGAAAATTTTGCTCATCCCAGTTTTTCATGGCAATTCAATTAGTGGTCCCCATAAGTTACACATAATTATTAGAAAAAAAATTACTTAATTTCCTTTCAATACTATTTTAATCTTGCCCCCCTCAACTAAATTTTAACTCTACCACTGTGTGTGTGTGTGTGTGTGTGTGTGTGTGTGTGCATTCGACGTTTTACTCTCTAAGAATTATAAGTTCTTAGCAAGTGTAAGGAATGCAGTAATGTTTTGTAGAACTCTTCTTTTCTTAATTTTTTTTAATGCAAACTCTCTCTCTCTCTCTCTAAAAAAATATTATGAAAAATATTTTAATTAGATGTATGTAATTGAGAGAAAAAGAAAAGTTGTAATTAAAATAGAAAAACTGGACTCACAATGTAATAAGGCCATTTTCGTCCAGCAATTAGAATAGCCTCTTTTACCTATTAGGACGAACAAACCTCGCTTATAGCTTAACCAGTAGCCATCCGCATCCTAAGAGGACGTCAGGCATCACCTGGTTAAGTAGATGGTTGGATTATACGAGAAGACCTTCTGACTACATACCAACAAAGGAATGCACTGAAGGAAAAATTCTGGTCTTGTATCTCATACAAAACACATAGCGGAAGCAACAAACAATGACCTATTTCATTCATGATTGATAACGTGCACTATGTAAATTTCAGAATTTAAGAACAAGATGGCGTACCTTGGTGTGGAGAAATTCAAAACAAAGATTAGAAGCACTTGGGAACACTTTTAATCTTCACTCCAATTCCACTTTACGCCCAAGATGTGTGGTCTCTCAATCAATTTTCCAAAGGGAGAATGAAAGTGTGTCTCACACTCTCTCACACACCATTTCTTATTTTTTTATTTCTAATAAAAATTCTGTATGTTTCTCCCTTTATAACTAACTGATTATCTAATTGGGTTGGCCTATTGGGCCTTTCCAATTGGGCTTTAGTGTGTGGCTTGGAGTGGGACCAAAAGGGACCAATAAGACACTAGCTCCAATGGGCCTTGGGCTTTTCCGTCAACTCTTGACAAGTCCAAAGTTACCATTAATTATATTTAATACCACTATATAAATATAATTGCACTCTAGGCCTTATTAATAAATTATATCCCAAGACTTTATTATACATGCAACCCCTTCATAAAATATTCGTAGTAACACAAAGTCATAAATGTAGACTGCCACTTTGTAAATTACTACATCTTATCCTTGAGTACCCGATTTAATCCTTTAACGTTATTCATTATATATTTATGAAATCCAATTTCATAAATATATACTTTAGTAATTTCTTACTAAAGTGGTTAGGCCTAACTCTCTGAATAACTGAACCCATTAAACTTATCTTAAGGGAATATTTTATATCTCCATCAAGAGACTATGAATTCCATCTTGAGAATATATGTTCCATCAACACTAAATGTGGCTGCCCAACATACTGAGGTTTTGACCGTCACTTTAGATCTCACTCCTGATATATCAAAGCAACCTACACCTCATGATCAAGTCCATTATTCTCTCAGGATTAAGAGTTCATGCAAATAGAAGTCGTGAGATTTATTATTCATTTGACAGTCGTTAGTAGAATAATAAATCTCACAGCGGTCCTGT
The DNA here is from genome assembly GCF_040712315.1 of Castanea sativa. NCBI lineage: Eukaryota > Viridiplantae > Streptophyta > Magnoliopsida > Fagales > Fagaceae > Castanea > Castanea sativa. Next base: position 27,823,433 of record NC_134018.1, read on the forward strand.
TCAATATGTCTTGACTCTTAAAACATATCAACATATCAACTAGAAGTCTCCACTTCCATGATCAAGACAAACCATCTTAGTTGATACGTTATAGTCTTTGCAGATGAAATGCCCAATTTCATCACCTACTACGAACTATAAATTCTGAGTTTACAAAGAACTTGTGATTTACATCTTCTGTGACTTTTCACATAAATCACATACAATGCATCTCATGGACTATATGATAATGTCTCATATTCATGTTACCATTATTTTAGATAATAATAAAATAACTTTATCAATCACAATATTAAGTCATACATCATGTCATACATAATGTCATACATAATATCATACATAGCATCATACAATAGGATTTAAGGGCACAAATCCTAACATGCACTAGGACCCACATAACCTTTGAGTGATGTCCATTCACGAACCAGCGGATGGAATGACCATAATGATGGATATAGGGCCATACCAATGGAAAGAAGGCCATACCGACGGGTGAATGGCCATGTTGGCAGTTGCTCACAATGGGTCCCATCGGCCTTTGCTTGCTCCTCACTCATGAGTCTTTACATGAAAATAATTTGCACACCATGCCTAAAGACCTTACCTCATGCTTATATCTTCTTTACATAGCAAGAGGAGTCCTAAAATCGTGGAGCTTTAACTCTAAGATCTTCCCCATAAGGAAAGACCCCTCATTCAAGGGATCTTGGTCAAGTCCCACACCATTGTATAAGTACCAGGCCTCTTAATACCTAAGGTCTGGTGCTTATATAATGGTGTGGGACCTGTGCTATAGAGTTCTTGAAGATCTTTCATTTGATGACTTAATCTTCAGAGGGTTTTTGGCCGGCACCCCACCGATACTCTCTGTTGATTCTTGGTTTCTTGTTCTTTAGGTTTGTTAGGTTCTAAGACTTTAGGTTTAAATATATTAGAGCTTCATTTTTTAATGTTGGCAAACCATGATCAAAACATCTAGTCTTGTTTTTAGACTTGCTCATAGTATGTTTATGTGTAAAGTTGCAATCGAGTGCACTGCAGGATTTACTGTGTAAATCTTCCTAGCTCGATCGATTGAAAATTAAACTCGATCCATCGAAGCTCGTGCAGATTATTTTTCTGCAAAATTTTTCCAACTCAACCCAAGCCCGTTTGACGTGTAGGATTTTATATTTTGCACTAGGTATAAAAGGGAAAACCCTAGCCACGTTTTAAAGGTTGTTGCAGTTGTTGTTTATGTTGTGTATGTGAATCTCTTGTGAGATCTAGAGGTGTTTGCCTTCACATATACTTAGTGTTATCAAGATCGAGATTGATGTCAAGAGCTTGGTGATCGTTTTAGTTGCTGCATTAAGTGCTTAAAGATACACAAGCAGAAGTGCTTGTACTTGCTATGAATCTGAGAAAGAAGTAGTCCATAGACTCGGAGCTGTCACGTGGTCGTGGTAGTATGTTTCCTACACGAGGTAGCAATAGGGTGTTAGTGGTCTAAGTCGCTATTGTGCAAACTTCAATTCTTTCATAATGGATCTGTTTTACCTTAAGGATAGCTAGGTTAAATCCTCCCCAGGTTTTTTACCAATTTGGTTTTCCTAGGTTATCATATCATTGTGTTATTTATTTTTCTCATTGTTTCAATGATATGATTTATATGTGTTAACCTAGATCTGCATAATTTACCTAAGTTAATCACTTGGCTAAATAACAAGGTTAATCTGGTTGTGTTTAAGGGGTCTAAAAATGCACAAGGTACCCATTGGAGCTATTGAGGACAATTAGCTCACTAACAATTTTTGTGCATCATCAGTTGGTGCTGTCTATAGGAACCGAGTGATTAGCCATATCAATGCTTCTAAGGCAAAAAGTTTCATGGTCCAAACATGATTGATGGCTACTATCAACCAAGAGATAGGAAACCCCTCCAACGCCTTGGAGAGACAAGTGTAAATCCTAGTCACCACGGTCGAATGACTCATGCAGTGCAACCAAAAGTTGGAGCAGCAGTTGAACTAAAGGAACAAGCGACATCTCGACAACCAGCATGACGAATGGGACAATGAAGAGTAGAACAACAGTTATCTTCCGATGGGAGACCGATAAGAAAGGGAAGATCAGGAAAAAAGCAACATCCCTAGCAGGCAGAATCAACAGGAAGACACTAACTGCCCCTCTAAACTAGAGAGTACCGTGATGCGCATGGCGCAAGACATGTAGATGATGAAAGAGAAGTGGACATGATGATGAACACCATGTAGGGACAAGTATCCACTAACTTGGACGAACTAGTCCAGTGGACTGATTCACCTTTCACAGCCCAGGTGACCTCTTTCCCCCTTTCATCCAAGTTCTGGATGCCATAGGGGGAAGTGTACGATGGATTAAGAGACCTGCTCGATCATCTGGAATCCCCAAGAAGGTATTCGCCACCTCGATCAAATCGAATGGCCTTTATGCGTTTACCTAATTGATTCTCAACTTCAGCCTTAAACTCTTTGAACTTTTCAAAGGCTTCGGACTTCCGTCTCATTAGGTACACATAACCATATCTTGAGTAATCATCCGTAAAAGTGATGAAGTACTCATAACCTTCTTTTTCTTGGGTTGACATAGGACCACATACATCTGTATGAACTAATTCAAGCAACTCTTAGGCTCTTCTACCTTTTGCATTAAAAGGCCATTTGGTCAATTTACCTTCCAAACAAGATTCGCAAACTAGAAATTCATCAAATTCTATGGGCTTTAAAAGTCCATCTTTGATTAGTCTTTGAATCCTATTTGAATTAATATGACCCAAACGTAAGTGCCAAAGATATGCATCACTTGTAGAAGGAAACTTTCTCTTTAATGATTTTACATAAGAGCTACTATCTAATTCAAAATTGTATAATTCATGCTTATCAGGAGTTAAAATATAAAGACCATACACAATATTGCCAAAACAGATAAACATTTTATCCTTCTTTATTACAACATTGTCTTTCAAGATAACACAATATCCGTGTTTACCTAAATAAGTTGCATAAATTAAATTCCTACGAACATTAGGTACATACAAACAGTCTTCCAATATTAAAACTCTAGACTCAAAGCATAAATTAAACACTCCAACAGCTACAACCGGAATCCTACTTCCATCAGCCAAAGTAAGAAATAGTTCTCCTTCATTCAGTTTTCTGGTCTCCTGGAAACCCTGCAAGGAATTGCAGATATGATTAGTACAACCTGAATCCACACACCAGGAATCCGTGGGATTCTGTACCAAACATATTTCAAGAAGGAATGTACTTTTCATACCCTTATTCTTGGCATCTTTGAAAATTGGACAATTCCTCTTCCAATGTCCTTTCTCACCACAATGGAAACATTTTTCTTTGGCTTTCTTTCCTTTGTTGTCAACTCCTAAGGCAATTTGTTTACCATTTTGCTTAATGAAGTCCTTCTTCTTCTTCTTCTTCTTACCCTTGCCTTTCTACTTAGGTTAAGAAGTAGAAGCTTCACCTATATTGGCTTTAACACTAGAAGTACCAAGGATGCCTTTCACTCCTACCGATTCATTCATTAATTCGGACAATGAATAAATCTTTTTGGTCATATTATAATTGAGTCTAAATTCCTTGAATGATTCTAGTAGTGACTGGAGTATCATATCCACTTGGGATTCTCCATCAATATCAGCACCTAAAACCTCTAATGTATTTAGATTAAAGATCATTGTAAGATAATGCTCCCTCACTGAAGTACCTTCAACCATTTTGGTATTATAAATCTACCTCATAGTTTCCTACCTTGCAAAATGGCCTTGCTTACCAAACATCTCCTTCAGACTTAGCATTATGTCCAAAGCTAGTTCTACATTTTGCATTTGATGCTGTAGAACATTTGAGATAGATGCTAGGATGTAGCACTTGGCCATCTCATTAGATTTCTGCCAATGATCATATCGATGTTTTTCCTCAAGAGGAGCATCTAATGAAGGAAAGCTAGGACATGGTTGAGTAAGCACATATTTATGCTCTTCAACTGTAAGAACAATGTCCAAATTTCTTTTCCAGTTAACATAGTTGGATCCAGTCAGTTTGTTTTAATTAAGAATAGTAACAAGTGGGCTAAATGATGCCATGATCAAATCTGAAAACAATAAACATGAATACAATAAGTAAACTAGACATTATCAATTTAGCATATAAACATATAGTATGGAACCTTAATAAAACCATAATATAATATATGCAACGACAACCCAATCCCATGTTCAAAATTCCTTGGAAGCAAGTAAATTATAAACACTATGATTGATTGAGAACTATTCTCATTATTAGTGCTATGATGATAACTCTTATCAAACACTAATAACATGCCGTATTTACTTTAGCCTCTAAGTAATAATGACATAGCTTCAAAGGGAGGTTAACATTAAACTTAGTCTAGTGTACACCATTGACTGAATTTTATGTCAGTCATTAAGTTACTCCACGGTAGCGTGGTCGTTCTCAATGTAAAAACACATATGATCCATCATTAAGAAGTTTAATCTGTAGTTCCATGAAGTAAACACCCTTCGAAGGGAGCAAGGCATATACGCCAAGGTGAGGTCCTTAATCATACTACTATAAACCGTCAATGGAGGCCATAAGATCCAACCCTTGATTTTTTGTCTATCGCAAAAAAAAAATTTCAGATTTCCAGGTTCAGAGGTAAAGAAGCCTCTTGGTTACCTTCCATAAACATCAAGGTAAAGAAGCCCCATGGTCTCCATAGTTTAAGAATGAGATAGAGAAGCCTTTCAATCATTCCAGGTTCCGAGGTAAAGAAGCCCCTTAGTTACCTTCCATCAAATTCAAGGTAGAGAAACTCCTTGGTCACCACAGTTCAAGATTAAGATAGAAAAGCCTCTCAATTGTCCCAGGTTCCGAGGTAGAGAAGCCCCTTGGTTACCTTCCATCAAGATCGAGGTAAAGAAGCCCATTGATGCCACAGCTCAAGTTCCGAAGTAGAGAAGCCTCTCAATCGTCCCAGGTTCCGAGGTAGAGATGCCCTTTAGTTACCTTTCATCAAGATAAAGGTAGAGAAGCCCCTTAATTGCCATAGCTCAGGCTCTGAGGTAGAGAATCCCCTTAGTTACCTTTCATCAAGATCGAGGTAGAGAAGCCCATTGATCGCCACAGCTCAGGTTCCAAGGTAGAGAAGCCCCTTGGTTACCTTTCATCAAGATTGAGGTAGAGAAATCCTTTAATCGCCACAACTCAAGTTCCGAGGTAGAGTAGCCCCTTCATTACATTTCATCAAGATCGAGGTAGAACACCCCCTTGGTCGCCACAATTCAAGTTCCGTGGTAGAGAAGCCCCTTAGTCACCTTTCATCAAGATCAAGGAAGAGAAGCCCTTTGGTCGCCACAACTAAGGTTCCGAGGTAAAGAATCCCCTTGGTCGCCACAGCCAAGATTCCGAGGTAGAGAAGCCCTTTGGTTGCCACAGTTCAAGATTGAGATAGAGAAGCCTCTCAATCGTCCTAGGTTTCGAGCTAGAGAAGCCCTTTGGTTACCTTCCATTGGAGCTGAACAGGTGGGAGGAGCTGCTGACCCAATCTGTCACGATCGAAACTGCGCCTCACTACATTTAACGGTAGCGGCGTCTATGGCACACATGAAGGTAAAAGGGTCAAACGCTGGAAAGGGAACAAAAAAGTGGCGTAAGATCCTCGTGATAGCGGATGGAAAAATGAGCTTATCACCGGACGCCGAATCCTGATGAACATCTAATATAGAAAGAATAAAATGAGAAGGGAAATATATATTGAGATGCTCAAGAAGGGACAACAGAAATCGAGCACGAGGCTCGGTGAGAGTTGTAGTGAGAGAAAGGATGTAGTACAAAGGTCATAACCATGTTCAAAAACCGAAGGCCTTTTGCAAAGCCCGAACAGTAAGTGAACTGGCAATCACCCCACTCGGAGCGACGCTCACAAAACGTAGATTTGAGCTCATCCTTGGACACGGTCCTCAAATGCTCACAACCGAGATAGTCAAGAAAGTCTACCCTCAGGACACGGAGCACATCGGATACCAACTCTGGTGTGACAACAATGTGCGTACCTCGAACACGAGTGATAAAATGAGGTACTGAATGATCAAATCCATGCATGTTGGAGTAGAACTCCTGGATCAACACGGATGGACATGTGACCGGGACGTCACACAGTGACTCCCAACCCTGACAATGAATGACATCGGGTAGGTCAGTGTCAGAGAAGTCTGACAAAATGACTTGGTGTTCTGAATGAATGCCTCATCTAGAAAAGTTCTCCAAAAAGTTTTTGCAGGCTTTATCATCACGGAACCGGGCATGAGAAGGAGTAGGATCAAAAGAAGTAGATGCCCCAGAATTTAGAGGATTCCGGGACATAATAGACCTACGTTTAGGTGCCATAAACACAACTAACGTAAACCGAAAAGAGAGAAAGGGAGAAAGAAACACTCAAAAAAGTCCCAAGCAATTCAAATATAACAAGTATATTGAAAAGAGAGTATGTATGCATGGGAAATGCATGAACATGTGACATGCAATATAAAAAGCATCATGGGCTCAGCCCAATCCAATCCTACCAGAACACAATCAAATTGCACATATCTAAATGCATGATAATACTGCTATAATGCTTATGTGATGCAATGTATGAGATTTTAAACTCATTTAAACAAAAATCCATCCCAAAATTTCAACAATGACTCCAATTTTGAAAAACCCAAAAATTTTTCAAAAAACCCCAAAACTTAGGTTTCAAAACATGAAATGCATGTAAATGAAAGATTAGAAACTTACCAAATGAAAAAAAAAAACTTGAGAAAGCTTGAAAGACGCTTGGGAAAGAGGTTTGGGGTGAGAGAGTGATTTGGGAGGTGAAAGGGCAGATTTGTCGAGAGAGAGATCGAGAAAGGTGAGAGACGTATCACGCTGAACCTTTATATAGAAGGTCAATACAGCTCGACAAATGAAGGTGTCGAGACAGGTGTCGAGGGAGGTGTCGAGCAAACAGGCTTTCACAGATGCAATTGTCGAGAAGGTATGGAGGAACAATTCATCAGACATGATTAAAAGAAGCTCGATCGATCCACCAGCTATCGAGAAGCTATCAAAAGGCCAAGAGAAATCTCAATCGATTCACCTAGCTGTCGAGAAGCTACCGAGGATCCAGAAGAAATCTTGATCGATCCACCTAGCTGTCGAGAGGTATCGAGATTGCGATAAGGAACAACTTAAGAGCTTAACAGATAGCCAGGTGTCAAGGAGCTGTCGAGATTGCTTGAAAATATTTTTTCAAGAAGAGAAAAAAATATATATAGACATGAATGCAATCAAGCATGCAGCTCAATCAAGGATCCAAGCAACATTTTAAGTTCTCAAAAACATCTCTCAAGAACAATTTTAAGCACATTGATCCCAAAAACACACATACACACACTAAACTAGTCTAACTGATTTTATATTTCAAAAACAAGTTAAGACAGTTTAGTGAGCATACATTAACGCATGTAAACCTTGTGATGGCCAAATCACATTGTACTGGTACATGTATCAAAAATAGCAAAGAATTTTGCATGTTGTGTGTGAAAACATCACAAGATTGCATAAGTGTCTCTATGTTATGACGATTTGGGGTATGAGTAAATCAATTTCACTCACACATGATCATAATTGTTTGATGGGGACTATCACCTTTGAGGTACATCCTATAACTCCCACATCTCCTAGAATACACGCTTGCAATCATGTTTTAAAGCATTTTGTTCTTTTTGCTTTTTATTTTCTTTGCATATTTTTCTTTTTTATTAAGAAAATCATGCATGGGTATATAAAAGAGAGAAAAGAAATACCCAATTATGTTAAGTCTTTTGACATTGCACTTTTGCTATGCCGAAGCATACAGATATCATGTCATGATTGGCGGGTAACAGTGGTGAGATGGTTATTTATGCCTTTCTCTTAAGATTTTCTAGTCCTTCCCGTCAAAAAGAGTGATACAAGTGTTAAGTGCAAGAGATTACTTAACTTTACTCATCACAAACAAAGAGCCACAAAGCTCGCTTGCTTAGTTGTGCATAAAGATGCTCATCTAAGCTACAAAAGATACAAAGTTTAGAGAACTTTGTTTCAATGGCCATTTTAAGGTTCACAAGAACCAATGTACACAAATACACACTGTTTTTGTATTTTTCAATTTTTTCAATTTTTTTTATTTTATATTAAAAACAAAATAAATAAAACTGAAAACTAATAAGCAAAAACATGTAAAACAAAAGAAAGCAGTGTATGAAACTAGACTAAATCAAAACAGAAAAACACAACACACAAGTAATGCAAAACCAAAAACAAGAAGGGGAGAAAGTGAGAGAAAGTGACTAAATCACTTGGAACCCTTTTCCTTCCACACCTCGGAAGAAAATTTCCTTTTCTCAAACCCTTAAACTGGCGGTGAGGGGGAAGAATTGAGACCGTTCAAGTTTGAAATAAACATGAGGGCTTTGAGAAGATCTCCAAGAGGAGCAAAAAAGGATGGAAACTGATTCTGGTTTCCCGATGCCATCATGTTGTTGTTATTTTGAGTGGCTAACCACTTATAGCAATTCGGTCAAGTATGACCAGCTGCTCCACAGTGATGACAGAGATGCTACTTCTTCTGTTTAGGCTTTTTAGAGTTAGCCTTCTTAGCCCTAGGGTTTTTAACTTCTTTCTTATCCTGCTTAAGAGGTGCTCCTAATATAGATTTACCCTTGTTTATGTTCTCACTAGCCAATTCAATTTTGACATTAGTGTTCTTAATTTCAACATTATTACTAGGAAGAACAAAAAAAGTAGTACTAGAAGAAGCATTATTAGAAGAAAAGAGATCATACCCTAAACCAGTTCGATCGGAAGCAGATTTCTGAAGAATGGGCATCTCATCGAGCTTGGCACTTGAGGTCCTTTCCAGCTAAGCTCTAACTTGGAACAGTTCTACCTCAAGCTTCTGGATTTTCTCAGCCAAGAAGTTATTCTCAAACCTCAGTTCTCCAATAGTTTGATTGGCTTCATCAATCTTTGTGGAAAACTTTTCACGCTCAAGCTCCACATCACTAAGTTTCTTGGTGGTCAACCTATACAACTTCTCATGCTTTTCTGAGATCTTGTACAACTTTCCATAGGCTGTGTAGATGTCATCTTGCTCATCCATCTTCCCAAACTTGGACTCCACCAATTCCTCTTCTTCATCCACATCTTCAACAATCCCCTCAGTAGGATTGACTGTGGCAGTGAAGGCATTCAAGATTCCATCATCCTCATTGTCGGAATCATCTTCTAGCTAGGTGTCGCTCAATGTAGCAGCAAGTTCCTTGCTTTTTCCAATAGTCTTGAGATATGTAAGGCACTCTTGTTTCATGTGTCCGAAGCCTTGGCACCCAAATCACTTAGGTCCTCTAGGAACAGCGTACTGACCGTCATCCCTAGCATCCTTCTTCCCTTTGTCTTAGCCCTTGAACTGAGAAGAATTGGATTGCCTACAGTCCTTGTCAAAGCCCTTCCCATTGGCATTCTTCTTGAATTTCTTGAATTTCCTAGTGGTGTAGGACTTCATCTTAGAATCTTTATCATCTGATGACTCTTCCTTCTCACTGCTCTTGGCCTTCAGTGCCATGCTCTTGCTCTTGCTAGACTTTCCGATTCTCGATAAACCTAACTCATAGGTCTGTAGATTTCCAACCAGCTCTGTCAAAGGAATTTTATCAATATCCTTTGATTCCTCAATCACAGTGATCTTGGCATGGAATCTTTCAGGTAGAGATCTAAGCACTTTTCTCACAATCTTGGGTTCAGGAATGGTTTCTCCAAGATTGAAAGTTGAGTTTACTATGTCCTTGAGTTTGGCATAGAACTCATCAAATGACTCATCATCCTCCTGTTAGGATTAGTGCCCTTAAATCCTATTGTATGATGTTATGTATGATATTATGTATGACATTATGTATGACATTGTGTATGACTTAATATTGTGATTAATAAAGTTGTTTTATTATTATCTAAAGTAATGGTAACATGAATATTAGGACATTATCATATAGCCCATGAGATACATAGTATGTGAGATTTGTGATTTAGTCACAAAAGATATAAGTTACAAATTCTTTGTAAACTCAGAATTTATAGTTTGTAGTCGGTGATTAAATCGGGCATTTCATCTGCGAAGATTATAACGTATCAATTAAGATGATTTGTCTTGATCATGGAAGTAGAGACTTCTAGTTGATATGTTGATATCTTTTAAGAGTTAAGACATATTGAACTAGACCGCTGTGAGATTTATTATTCTCCTAACGACTGTCAAATGAATAATAAATCTCACGACTTCTATTTGCATGAACTCTTAATCCTAAGAGAATAATAGACCTGATCATGAGGTGTAGGTTGCTTTGATATATTAGGAGTGAGATCTAAAGTAACGGTCAAAACCTCAGTATGTTGGGCAGCCACATTTAGTGTTAATGGAACATATATTCTCAAGATGGAATTCATAATCTCTTAACGAAGATATAAAATATTCCCTTGAGATAAGTTTATTGGATTTGATTATTCAGAGTGTTAGGCCTAACCTCTTTAGTAAAGAGTTACTAAAGTACATATTTATGAAATTGGATTTCATAAATATATGATGAATAAATTAAAGGATTAAACCGGGTACTCAAGGATTAAGATGTAGTAATTTTCAAAGTGACAGACCATATTTATGACTTTGTATTACTACGAATATTTTATGAAAGGGTTGCATGTATAATAAAGTCTTGGGATATAATTTATAAATAAGGCCTACAGTGAAATTATATTTATATAGTAGTATTAAATATAATTAATGGTAACTTTGGACTTGTCAAAAGTTGACGGAAAAGCCCAAGGCCTATTAGAGCTAGTGTCTCATTGGTCCATTTTGGTCCCACTCCAAGCCACACACTAAAGCCCAATTGGAAAGGTCCAATAGGCCAACCCAATTAGATAATTAGTTAGTCATAAAGGGAGAAACATACAGAATTTTTTATTAAGAAAAAGAATTAGAGAGAGACATCATTGTGAAAATGGTGTGTATGTGAGAGTGAGACACTCTATCATTCTCCCTTGAAAACTAATTGAGAGACCACACATCTTGGGCGTAAAGTGGAATTGGAGTGAAGATTAAAAGTGTTCCCGAGTACTTTCTAATCTTTTGTCTTGAATTTCTACACACCAAGGTACGCTATCTTGTTCTTAAATACTGAAATTTACATAGTGCACGTTATAAATCATGAATGAAATAGATCATTGTTTGTTGCTTCCGCTATGTGTTTTGCATGAGATAAAAAACCAGTTTTTCCAACACCTCCATCTTAATTTCTTCGAAGCTAGTAGTGAGCCTCTGAAGTTTCGAATCTTTGACATCCTTGGTTCCTTCATAGGTTATCTGGAAAATAGTTCATGCCTCCTTTGCTGTTTCAGTAGAGGAAATCTTCTTGAATTCCTCATTTATGACCGCACTGAATAGGGCATTCAATTCTCTACTGTTGAAATTAGCCGCCTTGATCTTTGCATCATCCCAATCAGCTAGCGCTTCCTTCGGTTTGATCGAGCCTATCTCTACAGCTTGCCATATTTTTTCATCTAAGGACTGCAAGAAAGCTCTCATGTGTACTTTCTAGTATGCGTAGTTGTTGGGGTTTATGCCCTAAAATTCAATTTATTAGCATGACATTAATAATTAAATTGTTTAATTATATGAGACTATTTATAAATGAATTAATGGGACATTATCTTAGTCCATGAGATGCATAGTATGTGATTTATGTGAAAAGTCACGAAAGATATAAATCACAAGTTCTTTGTAAACTCAGAATTTTAGTTAGCAGTCGGTGATGAAATTGGGTGTTTTATCTGCGAAGACTATAACATATTAACTAATAAGATGATTTGTCTTGATCATGGAAGTGGAGACTTCTAGTTGGTATGTTGATATGTTTTAAGAGTTAAGACATATTGAACTGAATTGCTGTGAGATTTATTATTCTTCTAACGATTGCCAAATGAATAATAAATTTCACGACTTCTATTTACATGAACTCTTAATCCTGAGAGAATAATGGACCTGATCATAAAATGTAGGTTGCTTTGATATATCAGGAGTGAGATCTATTAGTCACAGTCAAAACCTCAGTATGTTTGGCAACCACATTTAGTGTGAATGGAACATGTATTCTCAAGATGGAATTCATAGTTTCTTAACAGAGATACAAAATATTCCCTTGAGATAAGTTTAATGGGTTTGGTTATTCAGAGAGTTGGGCCCAATCGCTTTAGTAAGGAGTTACTAAAATATATATTTATGGAATTGGATTTCATAAATATATAATGAATAATTTAAAGGATTAAACCGGGTACTCAAGGATAAGATGCAGTAATTTACAAAGTGGCAGTCTACATTCATGACTTTGTGTTACTACGAATATTTTAATGAAGGGGTTGCATGTACAATAAAGTATTGTGATATAATTTATAGATAAGGCCTAGAGTGCAACTATATTTATATAGTGGTATTAAATATAGTTAATGGTAACTTTGGACTTGTCAAGAGTTAACAGAAAAGCCCAAGACCCATTGGAGCTAGTGTCTTATTGGTCCCTTGTTGGTCCCACTCCAAGCCACACACAAGAGCCCAATTGGAATGGCCCAAAAGGCTAGTCCAATTAGATAATCAGTTATATATAAGGAGAGAAACATAAAGAATTTTATTAAGGGTTTTTCATGAGACCTTTTCATTAGTGTTTTCATACAAGGAATGATATGGTTTGTATGTGAGTGTTGGACACTCTCTTATTCTCTCCTTAAAAATTGATTGAGAGACCACACATCTTGGGCATTAAGTGGAATTGGAGTGAAGATTAAAAGTCTTCCCAAGTGCTTCTAATCTTCATTTTTGAATTTCACCGCACCAAGGTACGCTTTCTTATTCTCTAATTCTGAAACTTACATAGTACATGTTATCAATTGCGAATGAAATAGATCTGTTATTTTTTCGCTGCGCATGTTTTGTATTAGATACAAATAAGTTTTTTTTTTCATGTATTTTCCAACAGTAGTTAGTTCCAACAAATAAAGGAGGTACAATAAGAGATTGTCTTCTATCCATGACAAACAGTGATCAATGGATCTCACAATAAGGATTAAACCCTAATCAGAGTGTGGGGTCACCACTCACAGGCAAAAACCTTCAAGGCAAAAGCCCCACCGGGTGATTTTAAGGTCACCACTCCCAAGAATCCACTATTATCAAAATAAGCAGTTACAAGTAAAGAAATCCCAGTACCTTATACCAACCTACAGTTGAGCCCTTACCCCAATACCCAATTGGACTTGTTCAGTTGTGACAGTCTCTCCTTGTATTGCACGGCTCCCAGTACATGACTAACCAATTGCGCGGATCCCAGTACGCGACTTCAATCACCAACTTGAGGGAGATGTTGGCTACAAAGTTCTTCTTCTCTTCAACAGATAAAGATCGTGAATTTGCTTGGTCACAAAACCCTACAGTGTACAAACACAGCAGCTTCTTCAAAAACTAAGGCAAAACTAGGTTTCCGGTCACACTTGGGGAATTATGCTCTTGTGCAATTGTGCTCTCTTCTGTGTGTAACCAGATACGGCCCTTAAAATAATCCTTTTATATGTTTAGGGTTATGAGAAAAAAAGGCCCAAAGACATATTCACGATTGGAAGAAAACAAATCAGAAATTTTGTTTTTCTTAAATCTCGACAGATTGCATCTGTCGAGAAGCTGTCAAGCCACGGGGCTGGAACAGCTTCTTAAGCTCGATAGATGCTAACTGTTGAGCTAGCTATCAAGCTTTAATGACAGACACTTCTTCAGCTTGTTTCTTAGACAAACTTGCATGGCTTTAACACTTGATCTTGAAACCTTGTTTCTTGAAGTATTAAAAACATCCTAGATCTACACAAATACAAGTAAAGTGCATTTTGTCAAAGGATTAGCCAATTACATAAAATAATGACATATGTTCCTAACAAGTGAACCACATATGTCCTAACAAGAACCTCTTGCATTAGCACTCCTTGTTCTGGAGATGATGTGTTAGGGTTCAAAGAAACTTATTCAGTTATTTTTGAAACCTAAAAGCCCTAATTTAAGCAGCAAACCTCAGAGAGGATCAGCAAGTATCGACAATTTGAGAGCCTTTAAAAGTGTGCCTTTTAGAGCGTAGAAAAAATGTGTTGAATTATGAGACTCAGTCCCTATTTATAGAGGCCAGAAATCTCTAAACAGTAGCCTTGAAAGTGTAGAATACAAATTGGGACTCATCCTTTTGCGAAAAGATTGAAAATGGTGTGCCTTATCGTCACCCAAAGGCTGTTAGGGCAAAGCCCAAAAGATTCCAATTCGGCACTTTTAAAGTGCCGTTTGGCACTACAAAAGTGTCGAATGGTGCTTTTGGATGCCGAATGCTCTTTCGTGTTCGGGTGCTGTTTGGACTGTCCTTTGATTCGGTCCTTGCATTTAGACGTGTTTTCATCCTCCATCCATGATTTTTGAATCTCTTTTCTAGATAATTCAGAATTTTTTTAGGAACAATTATCTTGTGGATAAAACCCTTAAAATAAGTCTTGATAAAATTCAGATTATCCACAATTTATTGTTATCCAATCATCCTTTTATTCCTATGCATGCAATCCTATTTTAAACACTAATTATCAAACAATCACAAAATTATTTAATTAATTTTAATTGTTTAACCAATCAGAATTAATTTGAACTAATCATGCGTGGTCAACTCTACCTAGACACAATGCATGCTGACCGTACAAACTTGATCATATGATATCTTTCGATCTGACGGTTCGATTTAGAAACCGGACACACCTTTGCGGTCGTTATTATCTCAAGATCATTTTTATGATATGCAATGAATAGGCTAATGCATGTAATGCAAGAATGATTTTTTTTTGGTACATGGATGGTCATTCCAGTCATCTCCCTTGATTAAATCATGGGTGAAAAATCGAGTGTTTGCAATACGTATTAGCAAACTAGAATATCAACTATAATTAATAGTTTTAATAATAATAATAATAATAACCGCACAAATCAAAAAGGAAAAACAGTATCCTACTTATGCAAAAAATAAAAACACACAAAAATTTTTTTTTTTTAAAAAGCCCAAATATAAACTGTTAGGACATATGCGAATCATGTTAAAAACATATGTCATTTAGAATTAGCTAATCCTTTGACAAAACACATTTTACTTGTAATTGGGTAGATCTAAGATGTATTTAACACTTCAAGGAACAAGAGTTCAAGTCCAAGTGTTAAAGCCATACAAATTTGTCCAAGAATCAAGTGAAGAAGTGTTATATTTTAAAGCTCAACAGCTAGCTTGACAGATAGCATCTATCAAGGTTTAAAAGGGATCTTCAGCCCAATGCTCAAGAACTTCTCGACAGATACCCTATCTATCGAGAATTATGAAAATCAGTTTTTCAGATCTGATTTAACACATATTCGTGTATACTTGTTTAGGCTTTTTTTTTTCTCACAACCCTAAACATATATAAAGATTATTTCAAGGGTCGTCTCAGCGAAAGGCTTTCTGCAAGCATATTGTGACTGGAGACATATACCCTACTTCATCTTTCTCTTGAACAAGCTGCTGCGTTTATACGCCGTTTTTGGTAACCAAGGAGCTTCGTGATCTTCATTGTGTTGATGAACTGAAAAATTTTGCAGCCAACATCCTTCTCAAGTCGGTGGTTAGTCACGTACTTGGATCCGTGCATCAATTGGTTAGTCATGTACTGGGAGCCGTGCATTGAAAGGAGAGATTGTCACTACTGAACAAGTTCAATTGTGTATTAAGGTAAGGGTTCAACTGTAGGCTGGTATAAGGCACTGGGATTCCCTTACTTGTAACCGCTTGTTGTGATAATAATGGATTCTCAGGAGTGGTGACCTTAAAATCACCCGGTGGGATTTTTACCTTGGAGGTTTTCCCAATTCGTAAACAAATCACCATGTCAACTTTATTTTCCACTACATTTAACTTAGTTGGTGATTTGTTTGTGCTACCACGTGTATTACATGTTAATTGAATTAATTAATTAACTTAGCTAATTAATTTTTTAATTTATCACAAGGGGTCAATACATTCTTAGCCTATCAAGTTGTATTAGATCTCCTAGTATTGCTTCTTCTAGTACTACCATGTTTGTTTCTCCTACTAATAATGTTGAATCTAAGAACAATGATGTCAAAACTCCTTTAGCTAGTGAGAACATAGACAAGGATAAATCTATAGTAGGAGTACCCCCTAAGCTTGATAAGAAAGAGACTAAAAACTTTAGAGCTAAGAAGCGCAATAACCAAAAGTCTAAACAAAAGCAGCAACAACTCTGTCATCACTATGGAGCGACTGGACATACTCGACCTAATTGCTATAAGTGGTTAGTCACTCAACAGAGTAACAGTATAATCTCATCGGGAAACCAGAATCAGTTTCCATCCTCTTTTGCTCCTCTTGGAGATCTTCTTAAAGCCCTCATGTTCCTTTCGAACTTGAACGGCTTCAATTCTTCCCCTTCGCCGCCGAATCAAGGGTTCACTAAACGGAAAGATTCTTCCAAGATGTGGAAGGAAAAAGGCTCTAAGTGATTTAGTCACTTTTCTCTCTCCCTCTCTTTTTGATTATGCATTACTTGTGTGTTTTGCTTTCTTGTTTTGAGTCAGTCTAGTTTTATGCTTTGCTTTGTTTATCATGTTTTTGTTCTTTTTTTGTTTTCAATTTTGCTTTATTTTTAAAAAAAATAAAAAAATCAGAAAAATTAAAAAGAAAACAATGTGTGTTTTGTGTACATTGATACTTATGTACCTTGGATGGCCATTCAAACAAATTTTTCTAAACTCTGTATCTTTTGTAGCTTAGATGAGCATCTTTATGCACAACTAAGTGAGTGAGCTTTGTGGCTCATGTTTGTGATGAGTAGGATTAAGTAATCTTTTGTACTTAACACTCGTATCACTCTTTTTGACAGGAAAGACTAGAAAATCCTAAGAGAAAGGCATAAATAACCATCTCATCACTATTTCCCACCAATCATGAAATGACATTTGTATGCTTCGGCATAGCAAAAGTGCAATGTCAATGATATCTGTATTCTTCGGCATAGCAAAAGTGCAATGTCAAAAACTTAACATCATTGGATATTTCTTTTCTCTCTCTTATATGCCCGTGCATGGTTTGCTTAAAAGAAAACATGCAAAGAAAATAAAAGGCAAAAAGAATCAAAATGTTTCATATATGATTGCAAGCATGTCTTCTAGGAGTTGTGGGAATTATAGGATGTACTTCGAAGGTGATAGTTTCCATCAAGCAGTTATGATTATGTGTGAGTTAAATTGATTTTCTCATATCTCAAATCGTCATAACATGTAGACACTTATGCAATTTTGCGATGTTTCTCACACACAACATGCAATATTCTTTGCTACTTTTGATACATGTGCAGGTACAATGTGATTTAGCCATTACAAGGAATACATGTGTTAATGTATACTCACTAAACTGTCTTGACTCATTTTTGAAATATAAAATTGGTTAGACTTGTTTAGTGTGTGTGTGTGTGTGTTTGGATCTAAATGCTTGTCATTTTTTGTTGAGAGATGTTTTTGAGAGCTTAAAATGTTGTTTCGATCTTTGGTTGAGTAGCATGCTTGATTGCATTCATTTCTAAGTTTTTCTCTTCCTTGAAAAACTATTTTTGAGCAATCTCGACAACTTCTCAATACCTCTCGACAATTAAGCTATCTATAAAGCTCCTAATCTTCCTTTCTTAACAGCTGTTATCGCAATTTTAATCCATCGAAGTTTTTGATAATTTGTCTTGATAGCTTCTCAACAACTTCTCAATCCGTTAAGAAAGTTTCTGTCTTCTCAATAGCTGTTTGATAGCTTCTTGATCCATTGAGGTCACTTTGCCATGGACACCTCTCGATAGCTCCTCAATAGCTCTATCTATCGAGAATTAAATCTCGACACCTCTTGACACCTTTAGATCCATCGAGAATTATAATGTTCTATATAAAGCTTCAGCGCGATTTTTCTCTCATTTTTTCCGATCTCTCTCGATAGTTTCGTAATCTTCACCTCCCCAAACACTTTTCTCTCTCTCTCTCTCTAAACCTCTTGCCCTAAGTGTTTTTCGGCCTAGATTGATCCTCCTCTCACTGGTATGATCTTGTTTTCTCTCTTTTTCATGCATTTCATTCATCTAGATCTAGGTTTTTGGGGTTTTTTGAAAATTTTGGGGTTTTTCAAAATTGTTGAGTTTTTTACAAAATTTTGGGTTGGGTTTTGCTTAAATGATTATGTATGCTCATGCATGGCACCACATTTGCATTTTAATAATGATTCATGCATTTAGATGTGTGTTTACTATGTTGAAATCATGTGTGCTGGTAAGATTGGATTGGGCTGAGCCAATGATGTTTTTATTATTGCATGTCACATGTTCATGCATACATACCACTCTTTTTCCATCTTCTTGATATTAACTGTGTTTGGTACTCTTCTGCTTCTCTCTCTCTCTCTCTCTCTCTCTTAATAGTCTTCGCCATTGCTCCCAAGTGCAAGTCTACTCCGTCCCGGAACCCTCTTTATTCCAAGGCATCTACTTCTGATTCTACCCCCTCTCATGTTCGGTTCCGTGATAAAAAAAGCCCGTAAGGACTTTTCAGAGAACTTTTCTTGACGCGGCATTCATTCGTAAAGCCAAGTCATCCTTTCAGATTTTTCCGATACTTACCTTCCCACTGTCATCTACAGTAGGTGTTGGGAGTCCCTTTGTGACATCCTGGTCACTTGTCCCTCCATGATCATACAGGAGTTCTACTCCAATATGCACAGATTTGATTACTCTGTACCTCATTTCATCACTCGCGTTCAGGGCAACATATTGTAGTCACTCCAGATCTTATATCCAAGGAACTATACGCTCCGAAGGTAGCGCATCCTAACTACCCTAGCTGCCGTCATCTTAAGACTGTGTCTAAAGACAAGCTCATGTCTCTATTCTGTGAGACACCTTCTTCATAGGGTGATCGTCAAAATACCTCATGTTCGGCTTTTGCTAAAGGTTCGAGGATCCTGAATATGGTGATAACATTTGTTTTACATCCCTTGTCTCACTATAATTCTATTACTGAGCCTCAAGCTCGATTTTTGTTGTCCCTCCTTGAAAGGATTACCATAGACTTTCGCTCTCACTTCATACTCTCCCTTAAAGATGTCTATAAGGATACGACGACCCATGATAAGATTATTTTCCCTTATGCTATCACAAGGATTTTTCACCACTTCTCTGTCTCTTATCCCGAGTCGAATCACTTTCCCATCATGTGTGCCATTGATGTGGCGACTGTTAGATGGAGTCAGGCCCATCTTCGACCAAAGCAGCCATGGATAGAGACGATGACTCCTCCAGCTCGTTCTACTCCATCCACCTCCACACCTTCCTCTTTTGGGGGTGGTGTGACTCTCAAGGCCATTATGGTACAACTTAAGCGCATGGATGCTCGCCTCGATACATTCACTCATGAGTTGTATCAAGTGAACACTCGTGTTGGTCGTATCACACGACGACAGGCTATCATGGGTGGTTTCGTTGCTTCTCCATTTCCATCTCCACAAGATTCAAAAGATGAGGATGATGATGGTGACTCTGATGGTGGTGATGCTAATAAGGATGAGGCTTCTAGCTCTTCCGGTGACAATAAGATGATTGCTTCACAGTGACTTACCCTTTGTCATTCGTGACAAAAAAGGGGAAGTAGTTTTGGGTATGAAAGTAGTTATGTACTTAGGGGGAGAGTTAGTATAGGAGATATTATTATTAGGGGGAGTGTTTTTTTTTTTTTTTTTTATGAGGGATGTAGTGAGAAATTTTTGTATCTTTTCTTTTCTTTCTATTTTAGATACATTGTTCTTACTTTGTGATAGCAAACCTTATATTTTTTTTTATATATATTGAGGTTGTTATTACATTCTTTCACCTATCTCTTCATGTGTTGTTTCCTTTCTCTCTTTATACATATGCTTCTTATTGCATGTATGCAATCTTTTATTTTTGTTTCACACTAAGATGCCATGATGAGTTTTGTTTAAAGTGTTTCAGAAATACAGGTTGTCAAAGTCTCTCTTGCCATGAACTCTCTTTTTGCAAAGTTTTTCAAGAGTTTGTGTTAGGATAGATTCTATTGTATTCAACAAGTGAGTATGAGTTGAGTGATTTATGACTTCTCTTATATGTTCATTTGTTTGTTGTGGTTTTATCACGGATTTCCAAAGGGGAAGATTGTTAGGACATATGTGAATCATGTTAAGAACATATGTCATTTAGAATTGGCTAATTCTTTGACAAAACGCACTTTACTTGTAATTAGGTAGATCTAGGATGTGTTTAATACTTCAAGGAATAAAAGTTCAAGTCCAAGTGTTAAAGCCATACAAATCTATCTAAGAATTAAGTGAAGAAATGCTATATTTTAAATCTCAACAGATAGCATCTATCGAGGTTTAAAAGGGATCTTCAGCTCGATGCTTGACAGCTTCTTGACAAATACCCTATCTATCAAGATTTACGAAAATCAATTTTTTAGATTTAATTTCACACATATCCGTGTATACTTGTTTAGGTTTTCTTTCCTCACAACCCTAAACATATATAAGGATTATTTTAAGGGTCATCTCAGTAGATGCAAGTGAATGCAAAAGGTTTTCTGCAAGCATATTGTGACCTGAGACATATGCCCTAGTTCATATTTCTCTTGAAGAAGCTGGTGCGTTTGTACGCCGTAGGATTTTGTAACCAGGGAGCTTCATGATCCTCATCGTGTTGATGAACTAAAGAATGTTGCAGCCAACATCCTTCTCAAGTTGGTGGTCAGTCATGCACTTGGATCCGTGCATCAATTGGTTAATCACGTACTGGGAGTCATGCATTGAAAGGAGAGATTGTCACTATAGAACAATTCCAATTTTGTATTGGGGTAAGGGTTCAGCTGTAGGTCTGTATAAGGTACTGGGATTCCTTTACTTGTAACCACTTGTTGTGATAATAGTGGATTCTCGAGAATGGTGACCTTAAACTCACCCGGTAGGGTTTTTGCCTTGGAGGTTTTCCCCATTCGTAAACAAATTACCGTGTCAACTTTATTTTCCACTGCATTTAACTTAGTTGGTGATTTTTTTGTGCTATCACGCATATTGCATGTTAATTGAATTAATTAATTACCTTGGCTAACTAATTGGTTAATTTATCACAAGAGGTCAATACATTCTTAGCCTATCATAAACAGCATAAGCTTGAAATTTTATTTAATAATAAAAGCCAAAAAAGTGATGCTCAAAATTGATTAAACAATAGCAAAATGTCAATAACAACAAACACTGAATACAAACATATTATATGATTTATATAGAAAATTACACCATATTGGTCTATTATCCTTATCAAGCATCAACTCAAACAAAAAAAGAAAAAAAATCTCAGCCTAAACACTAAACACAAACATAATACATGATTTACATAGCAAATAAAACACTCAACACTAACATAATATACAATTTACATAGCATATTAAACACTAAACACAAACATAATACATGATTTACATAGCAAATTAAATATTAAACAATAACATAATATATGATTTACATAGCAGATTAAACACTAAACACAAACATAATGCATTATTTACACAGCAAATTAAACACTAAACACTAACATAATATATGATTTACATAGCAGATTAATCACTAAACACTAACACATAATATATGATTTAAAAACTAAACACAAAATATATGTTTTACAGTTGATCATTACAACCAAACATAATATATGATGATTTACATAAAAGATTACACTAGATTTGTCTATTATTCTTATCAAGTAGCAACTCAAACAAAAAAAGAAAAAAAAAATCTCAACTAGAACACTAAACACAAAGGAAATCAAAAACCATACCTTAAAGAAAACCATGGGTGTTAGAGTTTTGAATTTCAAGGCAAAAAACCCTACGTGGAGTCAACTTTCAATCTTGTATAAAATTAAAGCAGGAACAAAATTGATTTAAAAAAAAAAAAAAAAAAAAGAACAAAGAGCAAAAGTAAAATAGTTAGGGTTTCATATTATAAATCTTTGGTTTTATTTGATTTTAACATTTGATTTCTATAACAAATGAAATCAATGAGACTAATAAAAAAGAAAGATGATAAACAGAGAACAATTACCTAAGTGTTTGGAGTAAGAACTGACTCAGTGAAGAGGAGACAGTGGCAGGGTGAGGAGTAAACACCGATGATAGCTATGCTTTGGAGGGAGAACTAAGTGGACACCGGCGGTGGCTAGGCTTTGAATCTCTTCAACAATTCAACTCATATTGATCGGTGACAGAGAGAGGAGTGGGCTACGGCATTGGAGGCAGCTAAGGCTTGGATTTGGAGAACCAATTTAAAGAGAGTCGAAGAGCCAACTAAATAGAGAAGTGAGAGTTTGAGAGAGACAAATAAAGAACTGAGACTCTGAGAGTTTGAGATTGATTGAAGCTTAAAGCTTTAAACTAAAGAAGTGAAGAGGTGGGGGGAAGTGTGAAGAAGGGAGGAAGCATGAAGCCATGACCCATGAACTCCGCAATCTGAACTCTGAAGTGAAAATTGAAGAGACTCATTAGAGATAGTGAGAGATATCAAATCTTTGATATGTAATTATCACCGTTAGATTTGGGTCTTGATTTTGGATTATAACCATTCATTTAGAATTTGGGTAATTATGCCACTAAAATCACTGAGTGCTCAGCTTCCACTCTCATCAACACTGTTGATTTTGAATTTTAATTTGAGTTAAACAGTTGATTTGTATATTGGGAATTTGTCTAGAAAAAGTTAACTTTTTTTTACTGATGAGATGATAAACTTATACATGTTTCTCTATCCCAGGTACCGAAACACAAGAATGTGGGCTGGCAGTCTGTTGGCACGTCAAATCATATTTTCTTTGTATAAACAATTCGGTCGATTCGGGTTATTCGGGTGAAATATTTTTAAACCCGAATTCAAACCAAATTATTTGATTATTTTTATTGTCAACTCATGACCGACAGCAAACTAAATTAGAAGCCACTCATGGACCTTCAATTCGAGCGGGTTCGAGTAGGTGGGTTAGTTGGTCCGAGTCACAAGACAGCCCTAATTTACCCAATAGCATCAAATGGTCATAAATTCATACTAGTAGCCATTGATTACTTCACTAAATGGGTGGAAGCTACCTCGTATAGGGTGTTGAACTCGAAGAAGGTTGCTTAGTTTATTCAAACTAATACCATCCACCGATATGGGGTACCACATGAAATTATCTCAGATAACGGGCTGCATTTCCAAAGAGAAACAGAGAAGTTACTTCGAGAGTTCAATATTTTGCACCAAAAATCATCACCTTACCGTCCTAAGATGAATGGAGCAGTTAAGGCTACAAACAAGAATATAGGACGGATTTTGAAGAAGAGCAAGAAGAACTACAAGGATTGGCATATACAGTTACCCTATGCACTTTGGGGGTACAGGACATCAATTTGGTCATCCACAAGAGCCACTCCTTATTCATTGGTATATGCGATGAAGGTAGTCCTTCCCATTGAGGTGGGTGTTCATTCATTAAGAACAGTGTTGGAGAGTGAAATCCTTGAAGTCAATTGGTTCCAAAGTAAGTGTGACCAGTTATGCCTAATGGATGAGAAGAGGCTTAAAGCCTTATATCACATTCAAGGTTATCAAAGAAGACTCAGAAAATCCTTTGACAAGAAAGTGAGAAATAGAGATTTGAGGACAAGAGATCTAGTGTTGAAGGAGATTCGAGCCCCGATTCAAGAAACAAAGGGAAATTTAAGCAGAATTGGGCAGGTCTGTATATCATCAAGCAGATATACTCTGGGGAAGTAATAAGGTTGATGGACTTGTTGGGGTTTATGCCCTAAAACCCAATTTATTGGCATGTATTTAATAATTAAATTGTTTAATTATATGAGACTATCTATAAATGAACTAAGACATTATCATAGTCCATGAGATGCATTGTATGTGATTTATGTGAAAAGTCACAGAAGATATAAATCACAAGTTCTTTGTAAACTCAGAAGTTTAGTTCATAGTCGGTGATGAAATTGGGCGTTTCATCTGCGAAGACTATAACATATCAACTAAGATGATTTGTCTTGATCATGGAAGTGGAGACTTCTAGTTGGTATGTTGATATGTTTTAAGAGTTAAGACTTATTGAACTGGACCGTTGTGAGATTTATTATTCTCCTAACGACTGTCAAATGAATAATAAATCTCACGACTTCTATTTACATCAACTCTAAATCCTGAGAGAATAATGGACCTGATCATGAGATGTTGTTGCTTTGATATATCAGGAGTGAGATCTATTAGTTACGGTCAAAACCTCAGTATGTTGGGCATCCGCATTTAGTGTTGATGGAACATATATTCTCAAGATGGAATTCATAGTCTCTTAATGGAGATACAAAATATTCCCTTGAGATAAGTTTAATGGGTTTAGTTATTCAGAGTGTTGGGCCCAACTACTTTAGTAAGGAGTTACTAAAGTATATATTTATGAAATTGGATTTCATAAATATATGACGAATAACATAAAGGATTAAACCGGGTACTCAAGGATTAAGATGTAGTAATCTTCAAAGTGGCAGTCTATATTCATGATTTTGGATTACTACGAATATTTTAATGAAGGGGTTGCATGCATAATAAAGTCTTGGGATATAATTTATTAATAAGGCCTAGAGTGCAATTATATTTATATAGTGGTATTAAATATAATTAATGGTAACTTTGGGCTTGTCAAGAGTTGACGGAAAAGCCCAAGGCCCATTGGAGCTAGTGTCTTATTGGTCCCTTTTGGTCCCACTCCAAGCCACACACTAAAGCCCAATTGGAAAGGCCTAATAGGCCAGCCCAATTAGATAATCAGTTAGTTATAAAGGGAGAAACATACAGAATTTTTATTAGTTAGAAAAAAAAAAATAAGAAACGGTGTGTGAGAGAGTGTGAGACACACTTTCATTCTCCCTTTGAAAAACTGATTAAGAGACCACACATCTTGGGCGTAAAGTGGAATTGGAGTGAAGATTAAAAGTGTTCCCAAGTGCTTCTAATCTTTGTTTTGAATTTCTCCACACCAAGGTACACTATCTTGTTCTTAAATTCTGAAATTTACATTGTGCACGTTATCAATCATGAATGAAATAGATCCTAGTTCGTTGCTTCCGCTGTGGGTTTTGCATGAGATGCAAAACCAGAATTTTTCCTTCAATTGGTATCAGAGCCAGGTTTTCATATCATGATTGTATAGCGTGTGATTGAATTTTAGAATTTAAGAAAACCGTTATTTTTGTGTTTTCAAATTTCTACATAAGGATATTGTTCAATAAATTTTGTGTGCATTAATAAATATATGTAATATATTGTTATGCAAGTGCACGGATTGGCCATTTTTTTTCTTTGGAAAAGTGAATCCGTAAGGATTCTTACTTTTTGACAATCCGTAAGGCCATGTCTTAATAGTTATTGAGATGGGCAGTTATTCTCCTGACCGTAATATATGGATATAACTACCTTTTGCACTTGATTTCCCTTGCACCGTTTGACTTGGTCAATGGAAGTTACATAATATAACTTTATGTGTTATACGTAAATGGTGTTTTCATGCATGGCTAGACTTTGTTTCATGATATAACTACCATTTGGTCTATTCTTATGTTGCATGGCTTGGCTTTTCAAGTACTCTTGAGTCTTGCATTCCATGCGGAGGGTATTTACTTCACGGATTACAAGGTTAAACTTCTTTGTGATTAAGCAAATGTTCGTTACACTAAAGTGACGTGACTTAGTAACATCACATCGAATTTAAACAATTAAACACATTTGATGTGTAGGGTTAAATTTGTGATTAGATCACAATGTTTTTAGGACAATCCACTTGTTTTAAAATTTCTAGTGGGAGAGAGATACAAGGGTTGGATCTCATGGCCTCCATTGTTAGTTCATAGTAGTGTGAAATATATACTTTGTCTTTGCTTCGAGCTTAGCATTCCATGCGGAGAGTATTTATTTCATGGTACTACAGGATTGAATTTCTTGGTTTATAGTAGTTTGATCAAACACCTTGTCTTAGCCTTGAGCTTTGCATTCCATGCGGAGGGTGTTTTGTATCATGGCACTACATAATAAACCTGTTTAAGGGGATGAAATGTGGCTACACATGATTCTAGGCAATGGTGTACACTAGACTAAGTTTGATAGTATCCTCTATGCTGAGTTCTTGCTATTATCACTTAGAGGCCAAAGAAATAGCGGCAAATTATTTTGTTTGGTAAGAGTTACCATGATAGCATTAATAATGAGAGTAATTCTCACCTGATCGTAGTGGTTGGTATTCACTCTATGCTGAGGAATATTAATTGCGGGATTAGGTTGTCGTTGCACCTAGTATAGTATGTTTTTCGGGTTTTATACTATATGGTTATGGACGCAAAATATAATGTTCCTGTAATTTTGTTCATAGTCTCGAATTGAAGTTGCCATAAATTTTTGTTCTCTAACTATTTTTTTTATTGAATCACATTAACTAAGATATAATTTTGGACTTGGTGCTTAAGGAGTTGAAGTACATATATATGTTTCAATTCAGCATTATCATAATTTCCTATGCATGATGCATTGATGGAAGATGGCTTATGATATGATCATAATCTCCATTGAAATGCTAATATGTTACATTGGCTTTTATCTCAAATGTGCTAAAGCATGAGATGCAAGAGTTAGTACTAGACTTAGACTTTGTATTAAGACTAAATGAGATGTTTGATATGAAATATCGTGCTACTAGACGATATTTAATATAAGTCATATTGAGTGCCAAGAAAAGCTTAAGTAGTTCCAATTCTATATCATTTTATGAAAATATTTTCATTTTAAAATGAATTGGAATTCTTGGATGTAGAGATTAAATGTTAATCTCATATGGATATGATCCATAAGTCCATGTTAGAATCATTTGACCAATTCAGATTGTTTTGAAAATAAATTTCTTTTATATTATCTGAATTGATGAGTGAGTTCTACACAACGAAAGACATCCTAAAAGCTAAGGCTAGGATCAATATGATTTAATCAAATTCTTAGCCTAGACCAAAAGGAAAAGGTGGTAAGAAGAGGAATTAAAATACCAAACAGTTGGGCAAGCTATTTGCCCCAGTAGTTGCCAAAAGGAAATTAGACTCAAAAGTATGACCAAAAGGAAAGTGTTTCCGTTTTGGTAAAGCTAAGTTTTGTCCATGATTGTTTTCTAGATGGAGATTTACATGTTTTACTTTTTAAAGAGAAAGTTTTCATCCTTTGGTATTGTATGTTTTTGGCACTTATGTCTAGATCTTATTATCTAAATGATATTCAAGATTGGTGAAAAATGGGCTTTTAGAACCATTATTTATTAAAATTTCAATCTATGAATTCTATTTAGAGGATAATATGATCTAGGGTTCCTTTATTGTAAAGGAATATAATATCAATGACTTCTTTAAGTCAGTGCATACATAAAGGAGGAATAAGACTCTTTTAGAAATAGTAAAGTACATGATAAGTATTTCAATTTCCTTATTTCTTTTGGAGATATACTCTATGTACTACTATACATTTTCTAAAATTGATTTCAAAAGCTTGTTCCTAAGACATTTGTCAAATTGTGGATTAGGTAAAAACCTAGTATATGATACTTCCACTTTTAGGGATGTCCAGCACTTGTGCTAGAAAGGAAGTCTAACAAAATGAAATCAAAAGGTAGAAAAATGTGTGTTTATGTTGGGTATCCAAAAGGAATTTCAAAAGATTGTTTTGGTAGTCATAAAGAAGATAAGATGTTTGTAAAGTACAAATACAAAGTTCTTGATGATGACTATGTGAATAATCTTAAAGCTATACATAGAATTGTTCTAGAAGAAAAATGTCAGAATTTTTTGTAAGACAACTATGAAATACATTTAGAAATGAGATGGTTGTATTAGATACATCACAAGGAATTGTTCTAGATATATAGCTAATACACCAATACAATATCGTAGTGGGAGGATTATCAATTATCAAATAAATTCATACTTTTGGAATAAACTTTTGAAGTCATTCCACAAGGATATGAATTTGATCCTCGGTCCTACGTTGAGGCAATAGATGATATAAATATGGATTACTAGATCAAGGTTATGTAAATAGAATTAGATTCTATTTAAAGTTTAGAACTTGTAGAGGAGCCTAATGGCATTAAGCCTATTGTTCTCAAATAGGTCTACAAGAAAAATTGAGATTGATAGATTTGAAGGTGCAAACCTTCAAAGTCAAGACTAATGGTGAAAATATTTATTCAGAACGAAATGGTTCGACTATGAAAAGATTTTTTCACCAATAGTCAAGTTTGACTTTATCTAGATTCTCTTATCCATTATATTTCATTTGGATGAAATATGGCAATGGATATCAAGAAAGCTTCTTTTAGTAGCAATCTTGAGGAAAACATCTATATGATGTAACTAGACTTGTACATAGCAAAGAAACGGTAGTATTTAGATTGCAAGTTCCTTAAATTCCATTTAAGGATTAAAGCAAGCATCTAAATCATAAAATATTATCTTTGATCAAGAAATCAAATTGTTTGATTTTGATCAAATATTAAAAGGCCTTATGTGTGTATAGCTATATAGAATAATAAATTTCTTAATGTGTGTTGATGACATTCTAATCATTTAGAATGATGTTGATTTATTGTCATCAATGTGTTTTTGGTTGTCTAGTCCTGTTTTATATAAAGTACTTAGGAAAGACTGGTCACATCCTAAGAATTAAACTTTGTTATAATTCAGAAATTAGGATGTTGAGTCTATCTCAAACTGCTTAAATAGATTAGATTCTAGCCAAGTATAGCATATAATACTTCAAGAAAGGATTCTTTCCTTTTAAGTTTGAAGTTCCTTTATATAGGATTGTGGTCCTAAGACATATAAAAGGAAGAGCATATTAAGACGGTCCCTTATATCAAATAGATAGGAAGTCTTTATACTATGCTACATGCTAGGCTAAATATCTATTTTACGGTGGGCATAGTAAGCAAATATCAAATTGAATCAAAGATCATTTAATTTAGTGGGAGTAAAGCATATACTCAAATATCTTATGGGAATAAGGTGTTATATGCTTGTCCACAGAAGTGAAATTTTGATCATTACTGGATGTGCAAATACTGATTTGTAGTTTGATTGTGATTCATGAAGTTGGACTTCAAGATATGTGTTCACTCTAGGTGGTGAAGATACACATTAAGTGTAAATGATATCTTCTCATTAGAGAGATATGAGTACATGAGAAATAGTAGTAGTAGAAAAGATAATTTATGCAATAAATTTGGCTGTAACTTGTTTCCAAGCCTTGGCTTAGAGTGATTATGAATTACTCTAAAGGGAAATAAGTGTCAGATATATGATAAATTGTCTTTGAGGGCAAGTGGGAGATTGTTGGGGTTTATGCCCTAAAACCCAATTTATTGGCATGTATTTAATAATTAAATTGTTTAATTATATGAGACTATCTATAAATGAACTAAGACATTATCATAGTCCATGAGATGCATTGTATGTGATTTATGTGAAAAGTCACAGAAGATATAAATCACAAGTTCTTTGTAAACTCAGAAGTTTAGTTCGTAGTCGGTGATGAAATTGGGCGTTTCATCTGTGAAGACTATAACATATCAACTAAGATGATTTGTCTTGATCATGGAAGTGGAGACTTCTAGTTGGTATGTTGATATGTTTTAAGAGTTAAGACTTATTGAACTGGACCGTTGTGAGATTTATTATTCTCCTAACGACTGTCAAATGAATAATAAATCTCACGACTTCTATTTACATCAACTCTAAATCCTGAGAGAATAATGGACCTGATCATGAGATGTTGTTGCTTTGATATATCAGGAGTGAGATCTATTAGTTACGGTCAAAACCTCAGTATGTTGGGCATCCGCATTTAGTGTTGATGGAACATATATTCTCAAGATGGAATTCATAGTCTCTTAATGGAGATACAAAATATTCCCTTGAGATAAGTTTAATGGGTTTAGTTATTCAGAGTATTGGGCCCAACTACTTTAGTAAGGAGTTACTAAAGTATATATCTATGAAATTGGATTTCATAAATATATGACGAATAACATAAAGGATTAAACCGGGTACTCAAGGATTAAGATGTAGTAATCTTCAAAGTGGCAGTCTATATTCATGATTTTGGATTACTACGAATATTTTAATGAAGGGGTTGCATGCATAATAAAGTCTTGGGATATAATTTATTAATAAGGCCTAGAGTGCAATTATATTTATATAGTGGTATTAAATATAATTAATGGTAACTTTGGGCTTGTCAAGAGTTGACGGAAAAGCCCAAGGCCCATTGGAGCTAGTGTCTTATTGGTCCCTTTTGGTCCCACTCCAAGCCACACACTAAAGCCCAATTGGAAAGGCCTAATAGGCCAGCCCAATTAGATAATCAGTTAGTTATAAAGGGAGAAACATACAGAATTTTTATTAGTTAGAAAAAAAACAAATAAGAAACGGTGTGTGAGAGAGTGTGAGACACACTTTCATTCTCCCTTTGAAAAACTGATTAAGAGACCACACATCTTGGGCGTAAAGTGGAATTGGAGTGAAGATTAAAAGTGTTCCCAAGTGCTTCTAATCTTTGTTTTGAATTTCTCCACACCAAGGTACGCTATCTTGTTCTTAAATTCTGAAATTTACATTGTACACGTTATCAATCATGAATGAAATAGATCCTAGTTCGTTGCTTCCGCTGTGGGTTTTGCATGAGATGCAAAACCAGAATTTTTCCTTCAGGACTTTGATGCAAACCCTTTTACTGAGCCAACTAATATGGATCAATTGAAGAAATACCACGTCTAAGGTGGTAGTCTGAGGAATGGTC
The DNA here is from genome assembly GCF_040712315.1 of Castanea sativa. Classification (NCBI taxonomy): domain Eukaryota; kingdom Viridiplantae; phylum Streptophyta; class Magnoliopsida; order Fagales; family Fagaceae; genus Castanea; species Castanea sativa. Next base: position 27,854,595 of record NC_134018.1, read on the forward strand.
ACATCTGAAGTGGTTGTAGATTATGTCATTTTCTTTCCTAGGTTCGGCAAAAAAAAATGGTAGACTAAAAAACTGAAAGGGCGATCTACGCAAAAGGAGAGTTAAAAAATAGTGAGAGAGCCTGCTAGGTTGCAAACCCAAAAAGGCAACCTAGGAAAAAAATTAAGGCAAATAAAGTGAACTATGTGATGACCTGATCCTTCTACCAAGGAGGTATGTAGGCAAACATATATTGGTCCGATCACAACTTACCCAAGCCAACCATTCACCCATCAAGTATTTAAGAAAATTTTTTACGAAGATCAAACCATGCCATTTCATAAGCCTTAAACATAAACATAAACCCTAAACAAAAACTAAACCTTAAACAAAGCATAAACCCTAAATAGAACCATGAAGCTGAAAGTCCTTAATAATTCCTAAAGCTAAAAGTTTCAAACTAACTTCTTAAATATACATGTTCAAAGACAAAAATAAAGGAGTCAAGTCTTCTTCAGCTTTTTCTTCTTTGATTGCCCATTAGTTCCATCTATGAAATTTAACCCGTCATCTCTATCTATTCTTTTGAACTCATAGTTGTTATCCTCTTGCTTGCCTTTTCTATCTTCAAAAATTGTTTTCTCATAGAAGCCATGTCAATCTCTTTGTCCTAATCTTGCCCACCAACCAATTAGAATATTCCATGGTCATCCTGTGAAAGTAAACCTTAACAAAAGATTGATCTACTCGGTCAGCCATGTCCAACCCCAGCAGTATGTTCCTTAGAGAAGTAGGAGTTGTGTCCATAGGGATAAGGTTTTCTTCCTCTACTGCCAGGCTCCCCTTCCTCATACTAGAACTGTCTCAAGAGCCTATCAGCCTTATAGAAAGTTGTCCTCCTTAAGTCAACCAAGAAGACATGATTTGATCCTGGAGATCACAACAAAGGAGGTGGGCACTCAATAACAATCCCAGCGAATTGAGATATTGGATTTCTTCTTCAAAAATTTCACCTAATCGCTTTCAGTTTGACTCTTGGTCTTAAGGACAACCCTACTAGGGAAATAACTAGGACTATAATTGGCAACAGTGGGTGTAGCTATCATGTCCAGTCTTTCCATCAACCATATCTGAAAAGTCAAGGGATTCCCGAGGAATTGTCGTGATTCTCCACCAAAAAATACAGAGTCCAACCCTAAAATAGTTTCTGCCAATATCAAAAAGGCAGGATTATCACCATCCCTAACTTGGCCCATAATTCCTATGGCTTGAGCATCTACAAAGCCAAGTCTTCTAGAGCAAAGCAAGAATTCTCCCATGAAGCAAAGAGCTAAACCAAAAATTTTCTACATGTTGTTTGATAGACCATAAGTACGTTTATCAATAAGACTTGCAACAACTACATGAAGATTTAGCATGTGGCCTTCAATCATGCTATTGGTAACTAAAGTAGAAAGGCCTAGGGCATCAAATGAAATCTTCCTGTGCTTGGGATCATAAGAAACTGCTATAAATTTTTTGTCAAACCCATAACCCAGAATGGCAGAAAATTCTTCAATAGTAGGACAAAATTTAGTGGTATTAAACTGGAATACATGATCTTCGGTGTCCCAAAACTTCATGGCGGCACGGAGAAAATCCCACTTGATCTTGACATTCCTTGGAGACTTGATCCCCTCTAGCTTGAAGGCAATGAAATTGGTCTTGGTGATGAAATCAAGGCTATGAACCAATTTATTGATATCATTTTTGATTGAACAAGGAGGATTTGATTGTTGGCCATGAATAATTCTTGTATATGATTGATGTTTCTTGATACTTTTGATGCAGAGATTTGTTTGCAAGTTTAATGCTAAGATGGGGCCTTCTAATCTCTAACTATGTTTAAATAAGTTCAAAGAGTTTGAAGTTGACTAGGAGAGTGTTTCTTAGTCCCGACGAATAAAATGTTTTTTTTTTTAAAAAAAAAACAAAACAAAACCAAAGAAAGCGTGTCAAAAAACGCGAAAAGTTGAGGCAAGATTGGGTGTGCCAATCGGCACTCCAAGAGCGCCGCACTTAGTCCCCACCATGATCAATTCTATTTATTTGGCATTTTGGGCACGATTTTGGTTCAATTTTGCCTTGTTTTCACTCCAATAAAAGTAGTGGTGCAATAAAATTTCTAAAAAATTCACATCGACTATCAAACTGGGGCATTTGGCCATGCCTCGTTCATTTTTCAAAAAAATATCATCATCCTCATTTGTTTCCAAAAAAGAGAGGGGAAGTCAATCAAATCAAAAAATTTTGAAATCATGCATCCATTTTTTAAAACTATGGGCATTCAGCCATGCCTTATCCCTCTTTCTAAAACAAACCAAATCAATCTTCTTTTTTCCAGAAGAAACCTTTTTTCTCTAAAAAATCACCATGCATAAATTTCTAAACTAGGGGCATTTGGCTATGCCTCATTCAAGTGAGCACAATCATATCAGGAGTGGTCATGTAAATCCTAGCAAGGCTAAAGTCATCTAAGGACAAGGAACTAAAGGTGGAAATTAATACAAATTTTCTGACTAGGGAATATTTTGTCTCTTGCAGGAAAATCAAAATAGAAGTCAAGCATCATTTGGACTTCAAGTCCCCTGGCAGGAAGATCATTGGCCCGCCTCTTGAAGAACCACCCTTTGTGTCCCCTTGTTGCTCTTGACTTGTATAAGATTGAAGCTCTTGCTGCCTACTCTGAAATTCAAGATTCCTGATTCTTTCTTCCAAAGATCTTGTGTTGGCCTCAGCATTCTCCATTCGATTTCTCTGAAAAATCATGAAGACAGGCGTTAAGTCCATTACTATGACTCTCAAGTAAAATTCAATAAGGGAGTGTCATTTTTTACCCAATTCACCTCATTGAGCACATATTGGGAAGATTGTGTGCTTGCAACTAGCCGCATGCGTCCAATCATCCACATGCTTTCCTCCATGAGATCAACACCAACCTAGAGCATAAGGCCACAAGTTCAGAAATAGCTGAACAGTCAAAAAATGAGACAAAAGACCAAAGGGTTTGGAAATGAAATGGGCCAGTCCAAAGGACATTCGGGGTATATTCTGGCCGGTCTAGATCCACAAAGTAGTAAGATCCATCAGAATTCATTATTTCATATTGTCATGCCAGAAAATTGGGATATGTCTCCATGAAAGAAGCAAAAAGACCACCAGCATTGTTAGGAGGAGGACTTTCAGCTCCAAAAGACGAAGCCTAAAGATGCAACATTCAGACACTTTTATAAAGGAAGAGAATATTAAGATGGTTCCTTATTCTATATCAATAGAAAGTCTTTATGTTATGCTATACACTAGGCTAAATATCTATTTTGTGGTGGGCATGGTAAGCAAATATCAATTGAATCTAAGATCACTTAATTTAGTGGGAGTAAAGCATATACTCAAATATCTTAGGAGAATGAGGGATTATATGCTTGTCCACCAAAGTGAGGATTTGATCGTTACTGGTTGTACAAATATTGACTTGTAGTTTGATTATGATTCATGAAGTTGGACTTCAGGATATGTATTCATCCTAGGTGGTGAAGATACACATTAAGCGTAATTATTATCTCACTAGAGAGATATGAGTACGTAAGATGTAGTAGTAGAAAAGATAATTTATGCAATAAATCTGGCTGAAACTTGTTTCCAAACCTTGCCTTAGAGTGATTATGAATTACTCCAAAGGGAAATAAGTGTCGGATATATGGTAAATTTTCTTTGAGGATAAGTGGGAGATAGTTGGGGTTTATGCCCTAAAAATCCAATTTATTGGCATGTCATAAATAATTAAATTGTTTAATTATATGAAACTATTTATAAATGAACTAATGGGACATTATCATAGTCCATGAGATGCATTATATGTGATTTAAGTGATTTAGTCACAGAATATGTAAATCAAAAGTTCCTTGTAAACTTAAAATGTAGTTTGTAGTCGGTGATGAAATTGGGCGTTTCATTTGTGAAGGCTATAACACATCAACTAACATGATTTGTCTTGATCATGGAAGTGGAGACTTCTAGTTGATGTGTTGATGTGTCTTAAAAGTTAAGACATATTGAACTAGACCGCTGTGAGATTAATTATTCAATTAACAACTGTCACCTGAATAATTAATCTCACGACTTCTAATTTCATAGACTCTTAATCCTGAGAGGGTGGTGAACCTAATCATGAAATGTAGGTTACTTTGATATATCAAGAGTGAGATCTAATATTCACGGTCAAAACCTCAATATGTTAGGTAATCACACGCAGTGTTGAGGGAATACATATTCTCAAGATGGAATCCATAATCTCTTTTTATAGAGACATAAAATATCCCCTTGAGATAAGTTTAATGAGAACTGGTTATTCAGAGCGCCCACTTTAATAAGGAGTTACTAAAGCTTATATTTATTGAAATTAGATTTCAATAAATGTGAATACCTAAAAGATTAAACCGGGTACTCAAGGATAAAATAGTTGTTTACAAAGAAACAGTTTATTATGACTTTGTTCACTATGGATATTTCACGGAGGGGTCAATTGATATCATTAGAGTCTTGGGATATAATTTGTTAATAAGGCCTAGAGTGCAATTATATTTATATAGTGGTATTAAATATAATTAATGGTAACTTTGGACTTGTCAAGAGTTGATAGAAAAGCCCAAGGCTTATTGGAGCTAGTGTCTTATTGATCCATTTTGGTCCCACTCCAAGCCACACACTAAAGCCCAATTGGAAAGGCCCAATAGGCCAGCCCAATTAGATAATTAGTTAGCTATAAAGGGAGAAACATACAGAATTTTTTATAAGAAAAAGAGAGACATCATTGTGTAATGGTGTGTATGTGTGAGTGAAGCTACTCAATTATTCTCCATTGGAAACTGATTGAGAGACCACACTTTTTGGGCATAAAGTGGAATTGGAGTGAAGATTAAAAGTGTTTCCAAGTACTTCTAATCTTTTGTTTTGAATTTCACTGCATCAAGGTTCGCTATCTTGTTCTTAAATTCTGAAATTTACATTGTGCATATTATCAATCATGAATGAAATAGATCCATGTTTGTTGCTTCCGCTGTGTATTTTGTATGAGATACAAAACCAGATTTTCCAACAATATGGTGTCAACATCACCTCGCCAATGCTTGGAAAGTGAAAGATACGAGTGGTATCCCAGAATCGTTCAGACAACACGACAAGCAATTGAAGGTCCTTCTACTCAGTGGTGTCGTGAACCAAAAGATCTTGGAAAAAGGTTTTGAAGCCGGCTTCATTGATGACATTTCTAATGTCTAGGGATAACACTGCCCACCTTTGTCTCAGTAATTGAAGACTACCCTAGCTCTTGAGATTCTACAATTAACAAGAATACCCCATATGAGAAATATGAAAAAAAAAAAAAAAAAAAACAACAACAACAACAAAACAAAACTTTTCCAATCATCATGATATTCATAAAAATACCCTGTTCCAAAAATACTTACTCAAAATCCCAACAAACAAATAAAGATGCCCCTCACAAAAATTAGCTGCACCCAAATGCCATTTCACAAATTTAAATTCTATGACATCCTACTCGATCAAACTTGAGTTGACTCAGCAACTCACGTGACCAAACCAGGGGGGGCGAATTTTCGACTCCCTTTTGTTTCATTTCACCATCTTTTTCTTTTACTTCTTCTTCTTCTTGTTTATTCCTCTTCCTCCATTGTTACTATTCCAAGCTTTCTTTAACTTGCATTTTCTCTTCTTCCTCACAATTTCTAAACTTAAGTTAACTCATCACCACAGGAAAAAGAGAGAGAGAGAGAGAGAGAGAGAAGAGGGAAGTAAAGAGAAGTAAATAAAAAGAAAGAGATCTTACAAGAAAAAATGAAAAAGAATTCACAAGGATAAAATTGATTATTTTCAGTGAAACAAAAAGGAATGGAAAATCCCCTAAGTTGAGCAGATAAAGTCTCAATTGTCAAAATTCTCATTTGAATTCTTTTGATTTGGCACAGGAAAGTCCAGATTTTCAAATTGAACGGATATAGTTCTCAGTCACCTCCAGATTGTCAGATTGAGTGGATATAGTTCTCAGTCGCCTCCAGATTTTCCAATTGAATGGATACAGTTCTCAGTTTCCTCCAGATTGTCAGATTGAGCGGATATAGTTCTCAATTGCTTCTAGATTGTCAGATTGAGTGGATATAGTTCTTGGTCACCGCCAAATTTTTAAATTGAGCGGATATAGTTCTCATTTGCCTCCAGATTGAGCAGATATAGTTCTCGGTCGCCTCTAGATTGTCAAATTGAGTGGAGATAGTTCTCGATCACCTTTAGATTACCAGATTGAATGGATATAGTTCTCAGTCACCTTCAGACTTTCAAATTGAGTTGATATAGTTCTCAATCACCACCAGATTTTTAGATTGAGCGGATATAGTTCTTAGTCGCCTCCATATTTTCAAATTGAGCAAATATAGTTCTTAGTCACTTCCAAATTTTCTAATTGAGCAGATATAGTTCTCAGCCATTCCCAGATTTTCAAAGTGAGTGGATATAGTTCTCAGCCGCCTCCAGATTTTCAGATTGAGTGGATATAGTTCTTAGTCGCCTCTAGATTTTCAGATCGAGCGGATACAGTTCTCAATCACCTCTAGATTTCCAGATTGAGCGGATATAGTTCTCAGTTACCACCAAATTTTCAAATTAAGCAAATATAGTTCTCAGTCACCACCAGATTTTCAGATTGAGGAAATAGAGTTCTCAATCGCCACCAAATTTTCAAATTAAGCGGATATAATTCTCAGTTGCCTTCAGATTTTTAGATTGAGCAGATATAGTTCTCAGTCGTTTCCAGATTTTCAGAATGAGTGGATATAGTTCTCAGTCGCCTCTAGATTTTTAGATTTAGCAGATATAATTCTCAGTTGCCTCCAGATTTTCAGATTGAGTGGATATAGTTCTTAGTGTCCACAAAATTGAGCAAATATAGTTCTCTAATAACTTTTAGATCTGGTTAATATAGTTCTCGATTACCTCATCGGCATTCTAGATCCTACCCAGGTTCATCAATCATAAAGGTGATTAAATGTCCATATTTCTCTTTCTTTCTTTCTTTTTCTTTTTTTTTTTGTAAGACAATAAAACACCAGTTCTATGTCCCAAGGTTCTAGGTTCTAGGGCTAGGAAATCTTTGAAAATTAAACCTTGATTAAATCATGGTTGCTAAAATCAGTGTTTTTGTTTTACATTGACATTCGCATTTCAAGCTCTGTTAATAAGGGGCATTCTATAGACACTCAATTTTGACCCATAATTTAATCTTGGAAGTGACTAAAATGACCATTTCAAGTACCCAAAATATCATAAGTTGCATTTCATGCATTCCTCACATATCATAAAAATAATCTTGAGATTTTAACGGTCATGATAATATACCCGATTCCCAAATTGGACTGTCAGATTGTAAGATATTACAAGATCAAGTTTTCACGATCTGCATGCATTGTATGTGGGTGAAGCTAATCACGTGTGATTAATTGAAATTAATTCTAATTGATCAACAATTAAAATTCATTAGGTAATTTATGTGATTGGCTGTTGGTTTTTATTAGAAATAAGCTTGGTTGCATAGGAATAAAATAGATAATCAGATAACAAGGGAATTGTTGATAATTTAGTCCTTTTAGAATATTTATCTATTAGATAATTATTATTTTAAGGACCTAATTATCAAAATAAAAGGGATTTATTTTGGAATACGAGTTGAAAATACGTCTAGGTGAAATTCCCAGCTTAGAAAACCCCTAAAAAAGAGTCCAGATTAAGCCAAAATAGGAGATTGGGCTTGGCACTTAAGAGTGCCGATTGGCACAACTCCGAGGCCCGGCACAGAAATCATTAGGTCAAGCCAAAACACATCTAGTTCAATTTTTTAGGGATAAAAATTCGACCTAATTCATGTTTGGTCAAGCCTAGCTTATTTTCTAAGCACCAAACCTCTAATGGGGAATTAAAATAAGAAATCAAGACTCCTTTTTTCTGACCTCTCTCTCTCCCCTTACGTTAAAGAAATTCTGGAAGCTTTGCTTTAGGAATTTCTTTTCAGTTAAGTGGCCCTTATTTTAGATCTCTAAAATCTTCATTCTCCTTGATTTACGAAATAATTTTCTCCTTGTGGAATACGTTCATGAAGGTAAGTCTCCCCTCTTTATTTACATGTACATGTAATTGATTCAATTCTCCATCCTCTTAACATGTTCTTCCTTTTGTTCACTTTGATTCTCTTTTGGTTATATGATGTATGTCTGTTTATGTATATGTGTTTTGTTCATGTAATCATGTAGTGCATACCATTAAATATTATATCTGTTATTTATCAAGAGCAAAAAAAAAAAAAAAAAAAATCAGATCTAAAATTGCTTTTTTAAACTTCATTGTTTTCTTTAATCAAAAATCAAATCTGGAATTATTTTTCCAAACTTCTTTGCTTTCTTAAATAAAAAATCAGATCTGAAATTATATTTCAAAACCTCATTGTTTTCTTAAACCAAAAATGAGATCTAAATTAATTTTTCAAACTCCATAGTTTTCTTAAACTAAAAATTAAATCTGAAATTATTTTTCCAAATTATTAAAAATTAAATTATTTTTTCAAATTATTTATTTCGAAAATTCATTCTTTTTCACTTTGAAAAATCATATCTAAATTTTATTCTAAAAATCCATTCTTTTTTTAACTTTGAAAATTGGATCTACAATTTCTTTTAAAACCCATTATGTTTCTTAATTAAACAATCAGATTTGGATTTTCCTTTTGGAGATTTATTCAGTTATTTAATTAAGAAATCAGATTTGGGAACTTCTTTAAAAGTCCATTCTTTGTTATTTTTTAAAAAATCATATCTGAATTTTTTATCAAAAAATTCATTTTGCTTAATTTGAACCTCTCTTAAAAATCCTTTACCCTTAAGTAAAATTCAAATGTGATGTCTCTTTACATAAATACAACAGATCTAGTATGTTGCACATTAACCAACTTTAGATCTAGGAATATTGACACAATAATTTGCATGTCATTTTTAATGGGTATTTAAAAGGTCATTTAAAGTATATAAGACCAGACTCTATTTGGGCAAGTGGGTGCCTACATCTTCCCATTCTATAACCTAGCTCCCCCAAACATTAGAATTTTAGGTTAGTAGAATTAGTGTCTTATTTTAATTTGGGAAGATTGTAACTAGGAAACAAGGCTTTGTATTTTCCTCTTCTTCTTCTTTTACTAGATTGTACCTAGGAATCAAAGCAATGTAAAGCTCTTTCTACCAAGATGTAATTATTTTCAATTAAAGGGAACGCATGCTATTCAAGATACATTATAGTTTGTAAAGTTTTCTTATTTTATTTATAAAATATGTGGCGACTCCATATGATCCTGAAAAGGAAAGGTGCCGATACCTACACTCTTTTCTGAGAGTACCCATAGTTTTTCCCGGTCTCTCACAATAAGGGTTTGGGGCGGCTCCCAAATGATGTGAGATTCGTTCTAAACTGAGTTTAAATGCAAAAAAACTTGTCTTTCATAGTTTTTGGGTCCCTAGCATGCATGAAGCATGCATACCCATAGCTTGAGCATGCGTACGCATACGCGTGTATGCGTACACACGTCCTAGGGTTTCAATGGCATTTTTTTTCCAATAATAAGTTATATTTTCCATAAAAACTTTCCTCAAGCCAATTTTAATTTGATTGCACCCTAAACTAAACTTGGGCTTTAGAATTCCAACATCATTAAGGAACAGAGGCCCGAGTCATAAGAGGTACAAAATGTGGTGTCTACACGCGCCAAGATCAAACTAAGCAACGACACCAAGAGGCAAAGGCTGAGTGATGAGTTTGATGATGGCGGCCAAGAAGATTGCAAGTGAATTTTGTCAATTGTTCTAGGTGTATGTGGTTGGGATTAAAAATGTGAATAGGAAGAAAATAATATTAAATTGAAATAGTAGTGCAGTATTGAGATAACGTTTTATATAAGAAAAAGGATAATTGACTAGAAAATTGAGTTTTTTAAATTACTTTAGCTAAAACTTTTAGGAGGTTAATGCAAATACTCGTTACCTGTTTTTTCTTTTTGATTTAGTGTTACCACTTTTTTTTTTTGAAAAGGGTGTTACTACTCTTTTAACATTGCAGGATTGCTATGATTTGCAATGAAATTGCACTATTTTGGCCCAGACATTGCGAAGTCAAAGTCAAAGCCATGGCATGATAGCAACACAACTCAAAAGAAAATCAAAATTCGTCATTAGGGGTTGTATTGCCTTAATAAAAAGCAGTTCTAATTTCTTTTTTACACATTGGGCCATTCTCAAATCTAACCATAAACTTACCAGGTTTTATTTCCCTTTTTTCATTTTATTTTTATTTTTATTTTTAGGGAAATTTTTATTCTATTTAAGAAATAATAAGTTTGGCAAAAATGACCCACTATTACCATTTAGCAAAAAAAATTAGTAATTTACTACTATTTTGGAAAAATATAGAGATCTACCATGATACTCAAGTTCATGAAATTCGATTACTATAAAAAACTTGATTTCATCAAAGTCAAGTACTCAAAAAGTTATAAATCTTTAAGAAGCTATTTGGTAATGTTGTTCTAGTAACGTTGTTTGTATATTTTTGAAATACATATAAATAAAAAAAATGTGTAAAAATACGTATAATATTATTTAAAAATTAAAAATTTATTGTTAAACTGTTATAATAAATGAGACTTAAATATTTTCAAAACAATAATAAATCGATATTTATTTCAATAAATAATAGAGACCCTACTCATGCGAAAATGATATCTTGCACCCGGCATATATGTCGGGTGTCTCACACAGGGCGGGCCCCACAGTGTATGCCGAGTGTCTCACACAGGGCGGGCCCCACACACACTATGGGGCCCGCCCCTGTGTCTCACACCCGGCATATATGCCGGGTGCAGGATATACCACCTCCTACTCATGGAGGGAAGAAGTTGTACTTTGCAAAAAGATATGTCAGTTATATTCGCTGATTAGACGTGAGCATGCCTTATTCTTCTTCTAGTCAAATATGATGGCTCTGTCTTTTTGTGTGCCCCCACTCCTTTCCCTAATCCTTTTCTGACCTCCTTTCACACTACGTGCGAACACGTTCTTCTTTCATACGTGACATGGATGGATTTCATTTCTAGAAAAAAAATTTTAAAAATTAAAAATAATAATAATAAAAACAAAACTGAGGAAAAAAAAAACAGACGAGTCCGTTTGATTGGAATAGTAAAATATTTTGAAATGATAAAAAAAATATGAGTATAGAAAATATTTGATTTTTCCTCTTGTATGTTTGGTTGGAGAGGTAAAAAAATAGGAGAGTGAAAAACTCTTTTGTTTAGTTTGAAAGAAAAATGAGATGATGAAAAATGTAATTTATATAAATTGACATTATACCTTTGTTATATAATATGTAAAAAATAAATTTATTTATACTTATTAAATAATATAAAATTTACCCATCATGCATATAAATTTATATTATTATATATGTATTATTATAATGTTAAAATTATTTTTATTATTATAAAATTTACCACGTTAAATAATATAAGTTTAGATTTTGTTGACCACGTTTTTGCACTGGGCAAACTTTCAACGTGGTCAGAAACTTACAGCGTGAAAGAAATTTACACATTTTTGTTGACCATTCAACGTGAGAAAAGGCAAAAATCATCCCCCTTTATTAGGGTAGGTAAGAGAGTTTTTGTGTAAAATTAATTTTAAGGCACTTTTTTCTCCTCATTTTTTTCTTAATTTGAGAGGATAAAAAAAAGTGGGTCTGAGAGGGAAAACTTTCTCCCCTGTTTCTTGTCTCTCCTATTTTCTTTCCTCAACCAAACAGTAAAAAATAACATTTTTCACTCTATTTTTCTCTCTATATTTTTTATCCTCCCTATTTTCACTCCAACCAAACACATTCTAAGAGGCTTTTTAGTCACCGCACCGGCGAGTTGGTGCACCTCCCACCCTTAAAGGTTTGAGGGGTTCATAAACCCAAATTCAAGTAATCTTAAGGTGAGGGTGAAATTATACTGTCATTGTAAAAAAATAAAAAGTCTTTTGGCCAAACTTTAAAAGTATTATTTTAATTCTAAAGATATCTTGTGTGTATATGTTAGGATTTTAGGCCTGTTATCACAAAATTAATTAACTTTTAACAAACTAATTAATTAATTAATTATGCTTTGGATCAAATTGATTAAAACATCACACAAACACATATTACATATGACATCATATTGATAACTCTGGAAAATTGATGAAACAATTGTTTCATAATAAAATTAAAAATTAAAAAAAAAAAAAAAACTTATGGAATTTAACCTAAACAATCTTTAAGGCAACATATCCACTAGAATAGAATTGAAATTTGTACAAGAGACTTAACGTTAAATCTATCACTACCTCATATATTACTTACTAGTGTGATCACACATAGCTCCGAGATCAACAAACTCTTCTATTCTAGACTGCTACACGCGAACTCCCATGTTTGTGAATCCTAGATCCATGCTTAAATATTTAACCAGTAACTGTAGTTAACTGATTGCAACAACTTTGCTTCATCACTGGATCTTTGTATGCACGTAGTCTCCAATTGATGCTTTAAGAGAGCTTGAAAATTTCCAAATTTGTATACAGAAACACTACCCTCTTGTGCATGTAAAATTGTGCTCTATAGTTTGTATTCATATGTACTTGAGTTGTACCAAAACCCTAGATCAAATGGCTCAGAATAGAGGCTAGTAATCAAATCTGCACTAATCTTGATCAGTTGAGATGTGCAATTTGCTCGATCGAGACAAGTGATATATAAAGTAACACTTTATTTATTTGTACTAAGAGCATTCGTATCAATCAATATACAATTGCATAAAGGTTAAATTTTGCACATCCAACTTCAAAAAACATCCACATCAATCTATATAAACTTGTATAAAATTGAGTTGTTACTATAGTAAATGTGTAAATATACACGATTTCTATTTACATACAAATTTATTTTTTAATACTTCTTTACTCATACACACACACAAACAACAAGAGAGAATAATAAAAAATTGATAATGAAATAATATTTTAATGAAATATAGTGTAAAATAGATAATTTGATATATATAGTTTTGAAAAGTGATTACGTAAAATAGGAAAAAAAAAAAAAAGATTCTTATGTTAAAATAGACATGGTAATGCTTATGCTCTAAATTTGAGACTTAGCATTATATGTATCTACATTATCTTGAGGTTGAAGCATTTCGATCTTGTTTGATTCAACATAAAACATGTCTCAAAAACAATTTTCCCTCATTTTGTAATTTTTAAGGTGGTTGAATAACTTCTTTAAATCAAAAACAGTTTCAATTGATTGAAAAAAAAATGGGGAGTAAATCATTTTTATGCTCTCTTATCAAAGAGAATACAAACCTCCTACCCTTACAAGCCCACTCGATCGAAACTCCTGTTCACACCACACCACTTTGTTGGTACCCACTAACTATCGATGTTGGGGACTTAGGGTCCTTTTGTTTTTATGACACTTGTTGCATTTTATAAGTCAATGTCTAGAACGATGGTAGTCAAGTTTAGCAATGGCGCCAATAAAATAACAAAATGAGTGAGGGTATTCCAAAGAATAATAATATTTTTTTTCCATGTATAATTAATTTAGGCTTTGTTTGTTTCAACTGAAAATATTTTTCAAATAATATTTTCACCAATTTTGGGTGTTTGTTTTGGCTGAAAATAACTGTTAACTAGAAAATATTTCCAAGTTGACCGTCAAATAACTTGCCCTAAGGTGTAAATTGATTTAAACCTCTCCCACTTTGTAAAAAAAAATTCGGGAAATATCCCAACCTCTCTCTCTCTCTCTCCACCTATCACCACCATAACCCAATTACAATCACTGACGCTACCATCCCATGACCATGAGAGACCGCACACCTAACTTTATTCCTTTAGGTTGGATCAAACCCGTGCATATGAGTGGAATCATATTGATTGCCTCTCAATGGGTCAATGAGGGGTTCAACTAATGTTATCTATTCTCCTAAATCAAGGTTTTTACAGTAGAGCCGTCACTTATTTAATTGGAGAAATAAGAAAACAAGAATTGAAATTATATATCTTTATTGACGAATAGAAATTGAAATTGTATATCTCTTGAAAATAAACTAAATAATTACATGGCTTTAGTCCTAGATACAATCTAAGAAAAGTATATGGTTTTGATTGCTAGTTACAATCTAGAGATTGGAACAGTACAAGGAAAAGCCTAACACATTTCAAGAGATTGAAAGTTGTTAGGCACCCATTTTGACTGGTAAAACCGTTCTTCTAGACTTTGGTGGCCAATGATCATATCACACCATCCAAACAATTTATAGAATCCAAGAACACATGATGAAAGATTGAAACAAGCATTCAAGAGCATAGTAAAAACCTTCTTCTAGGCATGCAAGCATGGATTTTTGTTAGAATTGAAATTGAAAGACATGGTAAATATGTGTGTGCTAAGTGATAAACCCTAATCTAGAACATGCGATTCAAGAGTTCTAAATCAAAAGTATGAAAACATATTTATAACTAAGAGAAACCTGAATTCTAAAGATGTGAGCATATAATTTTGAATTAAAAACCCTAGAAAGATAAAAACCCAAAAAAAAAAAAAACTAAGAAAAACCTAGATTTAGCATGCTATCAAATAAGAACATATAAACAAAACATAAAAGAAAATCATCGTAAATTGAAAGAACTAAAACATAATTAAAAGAAAAGGATTAGATAACATACTTGCATGCACTATCACTTCCAACAAAAACTAAGAAAGTCTCTATTTCAAAGCCTTTCTATGATATTCTAAGTTTTCTCGATGTTTTCTCTCTACGTTTGACTAATGCCAAGGAGGGGTATTTATATTAGATGTTAGGGGATTAAAATGAGTTTCTAGGCAATGTAGGACTCTCAAAATTAGGATTTTCTAAGTGAAACATGCAGTTCAATGTCAAATTGAGTGGGGAGTGAGACTAGTAAAAAAGGAAGGAAATCTAGAGGTTCTAGTCCAAATGTCAATCAACACTTGGTCCAAAAACACTTTGGATTCTTTCCTTTCGATTCCTTTCTTTCTAGTTTCAATTGTGATATGATTTCCTCCAAAATTCAACTAATTTTTCAAACTTTCTTGGTTCTCAAGCTTAGCAAATAAATTTCAAAAACTATCAAATTATTAAATCAATTATTTGACCAACCAATTTTTACTAATTTTGCATGGAATCAATTAATGTTGTCCTTAGATTGGATCAAGTGCATTCAACCTTACCATAAATCATATCCTTAACCAATAGTGTTATGACACATCACTTAATTTAATTGGACTAAAAATAGATCAATTAGAGTTAACAGTTCATAATCACGTGTGAATGCAAGTGCACATTACCTTTAAAACTTGTTTCTTTAATATCTTTCAATTCTGTTAGTTATTTAGACCCCTAAAAACACAAATTGTTTAACCTAATTTTAAAACCAAGTTGTTACATAGGTCAATTAAGGAGGTTAAACAACAATAAATCATATCATGTACAACGGAAAAGTAAAGAACACAAGTGAAATGAATCTTGATAACTGAGAGGAATAAGAGGCTTCTCTATCCCAGTTTGAATGTGGCAAGTCGATCAAGGGGCTTCTCTACCTCGATCTGAATGGAAGGTATCCAAAGGACTTCTCTACCTCGAAACCTAAGTTGTGGCGACCAGGGGGCTTCTCTACCTTGATCTTGATGGAAGGTAACCAAGGGGCCTCTTTACCTCAGAACCGAAGCTGTGGTGACCAAGGGGCTTTTGTACCTCGATCTTGATAGAAGGTAACCAAGGGGCTTCTCTACCTCGAACTTGGGTTGTGGCGATTAAGGGGCTTCTCTACCTCGATCTTGATGAAAGGTAACTAAGAGGCTTCTCTACCTCAAAACCGAAGTTGTGGCGACCAAGGGGCTTCTCTACCTCGAAACCTAAGCTATGGTGACCAAGGGGCTTCTCTACCTTGATCTTGATGAAAGGTAACCAAGGGGCTTCTCTACCTCGGAACCTAGGATGATTGAGAGGCTTCTTTATCTCAATCTTGAATTGTGGCATCCAAGGGACTTCTCTACCTCGATCTTGATGAAAGGTGTCTAAGGGGCTTCTCTACCTTGGAACTTGGGACGATTGAGAGGCTTCTCTATCTCAATCTCAATCTCGAACTGTGGCGACCAAGGAGCTTCTCTACCTCGATCTTAATGAAAGGTGTCCAAGGAGCTTCTCTACCTCGATCTTGATGAAAGGTGTCCATGGAGCTTCTCTACCTCGATCTTGAACTGTGACGATCAAAAGGATTTCTCTTCCTCGATCTGAAGGGAAGGTAACCAATGGGCTTCTCTACCTCAGAACTTGAGCTGTGGCAATCAAGGGGCTTCTCTACCTCGATTAGATGGAAGGTAACCAAGGGGCTTCTCTACCTCGAAACCTGAGTTATGACAACCAAGGGGCTTCTCTACCTCCATCCTGATGAAAGGTAACCAATGGGCTTCTCTACCTCAAAACTTGGAGTTTTGCCTTCAGAAAATCAAAATTTGGGATTAGACTTTAAATGATGAGTGCTTTGTTGTTCCATCATTTTGAGATGTGTGATCTTCATTTGTTCCTTCTTGATTTGAATATTTTCATTTTTAGCAAGAAAACTTTGATTGATTTTTGTATTCCTTTGAAAAAGATTTTATCAAAATTTTTTAAATTTGAAACTTGGAATTTGAAACTTAGAATCTGGAATTTAAAACTTGAAACTTGAAATTCGGATTTTGAAACTTGAAACTTGAAATTTGGTATTTGAAACTTGAAACTTGAAATTTGGAACTTGAAACTTGAAACCTGAAATTTGGAACTTGAAACTTGAAATTTGAAACTTGAAACTTGAAATTTGGAATTTGAAACTTGGGATTCAAAATTTGGAATTTGGAATTTGGAATTTGAAACTTAAAACTTGAAATTTGGAATTTGGAATTTGAAACTTGAAATTCGGAACTTGAAATTTGAAACTTAACAATGTATGTAATATGTGGTGTTGTTGAATGAATTTTGGCTTGAATTTTGGGGCATTGAAGTTATGAAAAATTTGTTGTATAGGCTTGGTCAAACAAATTCATGATGAGTGCGGAAAATTTGTTGGCATGTGTAAGTCTTATTTCATGAGCATGGCAAAATTTTGTGGGTATGGGTATGGAAAAATTTTGTGGTGGCATGAAATTTTGGTCATTGAAATTTTTTGTTGGGCATGAGATTTTCTTTGGTTATCCTGATGATGGGTCTAACACTTGGCTTCATTAATTTTTCAAACGAGTTGCATGGCCATCATCTTTCAATCCGATAGTTCGATTTGGAAACCGGGCATACCATCGCGACCGTTAGAATTTTAAGATCATTTTTATGATATGTAATGAAAAAATTAATGCATGTAATGCAATCATAATATTTTGGTATATGGATGGTCATTCTAGTCATCTTCCTTGATTAAATTATGGGTGCAAAATCGAGTGTCTACAAGTAGCAACTTCTACAATATTGGATCTTAAGTTTCTTCAAAAAATATTGCCAGTAGAAGATTTAAGAGACCTTTGGGTACAGAAACCCTAGATCTACAATTGGAGGCACAAGATACACTCCTTTCTCTCTCTTAAAAAAATGTGTATTAGGGTTTCCTTTAAATACTAGGAGAATTAAATATGAAACCCTAATCAGTTAATGGGCTGATGGACTTCAATTAAATTCTACGGAAACGCATATCGCTTGATCAAGCCTTCTTCTTGATCAGTCGAACTTGACATGTTTCAAATTTCCTAAACCTACAACTTCCTTATTCCTGTATTCTGACTTGCAGCACTTTGAGCATTGTCTAATCATACTTATAGACTTAGGAATCTATATCTAGATAAGTTTGTGCTCACAAATTCCCCCTTTGGCAATTTTTAACAAAACATACAGACAAAATGAAATGCTCAAATACAAGAACAACCCAATTACAATAAAATGCCCAAATACATCATGCAGATACCGTATTTTGTCTGCTCTTGTGGACACAAGGGAAAAAGTGTCAAAGTTGCCACCTAGTTATATGGTCTAAGAACCATGAATATAGCATCATTTTGAGGAAGAACCTTTGATCTTACTACCAGAGTATGAGTTCGGAGTTTAGGTATGCTCTTAGGAAGGTATTAGGCACCTAAGATCGCCCAACCCTAAGGTCGGCCTCCCATTGTTGTGTCTTACGTCTTAACCTTATTAAAAACATTTTCAACACTTGCACTATACTCACACACATACTAACATACATCTAAACATACAACATGGCATCTTTATCCCAAAACAACATACTTATTAACCTAAGCAAAAGAGCCAAACACGCAAAAGTCCTAACATTCATCTAACATATGAAAACCCTATCATACATCTATAACGAGGCAGCAGCTTAAACATGGTAGCAAGGCATTAACATATTACAAACCCTAATCATACATCTAAGTGTGTTCCATCATATCATCAAAGTAAAATCCTAGCACAAATGCATGGACATTGCTAATGCATGACTTACCCTTTACTTACCTCTTAGCAACACAGCACCTATGGCATCAATGCATGGGCATGTGAATGAATGACATTAAAACTAAGAAACCCTAATCGAAACATGTGATAACAAACAAAATATTAACAGGTGAACGAGCAATTATGGGGCTTAAAACATATGAAAAAAGAGGTTGCACATAACAAACATGTGAAAGCAGAAACAAAACAAACAAGAATTTAGGGTTTCCAGGCAATGGTATCACGCACGCTAGAACATGTCTGCACATGTCTGCGTACGCAGAATCAAGCTTATGTATGCAGACTAGATCATGCGTACGCAGATCCTTATCCAGAAAACCTAAAAATGCAAAAACTAATCAAGATTTTAAAACAACAATTCTAACGATCTACGTACACAAAAAATGAAAAGAACTAAAGGGCTAATCTAAGCAAACATGTATGAGCATAAAAAAATTAAAAAAAAAAAAACCAAAAACGAGATTAAAACAAGAAAAGAAGGATAGAAAATAAAAAGAAAATCTAGAAAGAATACCTTAAAGCAAAAACCTCATAGGCTTGATTTTTAACCGTTTCCCTCAATCAAATCTATCACAATTCAATAAAATAGTGATTAACACCGTTAAACTAAAAGGATTGGGGCTAGAAAATGTCTCAATCAAATAAAAAATGACTTGAGCGTGTTTTGTGAAAAACTCCATTTTGACTCACTATTTTCTAGTGAATCTTAGGCTTTTCCCGTAGGATTTCTGTGTGTTTTGAAAATGTGTCATGTAAGGCTTTTTATAGTTAAGAAAATGGGGTTTGGAACAGCTCCCAAATGATATGGGATTCATTCCAAACCTCAGCCATTATTGTAGAAAACTTGTCTTTCTTATACTTCAGAAACCCTGGTTGTGTTCGCAAGAATGTGCCTGCGTACGCATGCTCTAACTTGCATACGCAGGCCGTGACTCACATACGTAGGCTGAGGGTCTCTTTGGTCATTTTATTTTCAAAAATAGATTTTTGCTCATTTGAAATGGCTATACTTTCCATTTTAACACTTCTCAAGTCAAATTAATATTTGATTGGGCTCCAAACTAGGCCTTAAAGTTTGAGCATCTTTGGGGAACAAGGGCCCAAGTCGTAAGGGGTACAAAATGCAGTGTCTATAGCCCTCGATTTGCATGCCTAACCCCGAAAATTCATAAAAATATTAACTTTTCACCAAGGGATTATGACAACATCTAGATTGATGTGGTACAACCCATTTAGGCATCAGAGCACTCGAAGTGCCTTTTTGGTCAAATTGACCAAAATACCCCTGGTTAACCCTAGGTTGACCAAAAGTCAAAGTTGATCAAAACCACCCCAAAACAAAATCTTTCATGTTTTTACATTAAACCCATGCTTGTTGGAGATTTTTGTCAACTCTGACCAATTTTGACCAAGTTTAACCCGAGTTTGACACTTGGGAGTGCATGAAAGCCTAATTTTGATTCAACCGTAAAAGTCAACCCTTGAATCTCTCCCACTAGAAATTTTAAAAGAAAGGTTTTTATTTGGAAAATAATGTGTAATCTCATCACATATGGCTTTGCACTTTATCTATGTTTTAAAACTTAGTGAAATTTCAAAAAACAGTTCATTTGATTGGTCAAAGGTATTTCTCGATCAATTGAAATATTTAAGAATTCATTTGAAAGTCTCTGGATGACTCGATCGATTCTCGATTCCTATTCAATCGATCGAAAGGAACATTCAATAGATTGAAAGGAATTCTCGGTCAATCAAAAAATTGAAGAAATTCATCATGAAGTTTTTGGATGACTCGATTGATTCTCAATTCCTGTCCAATCGATCGAAAGGAACATTTGATTGATCAAAAGGAATTCTCGATCGGTCGAGATTCGTGAAACTGAATTTTTCAGATTCTTTTGGTAACCATTTTTTACGTTTCACTTGAACAAAACATAGTTCCTTGATCATATCAGAATGAGATTGAGATCAAAACTAAATTTCATTGATGCTATAGTCTTAAAGTTCAATATAGCATGGTTAAAATTAAACTTAAACAACATGATAACATCAATATCAGTTTTATCAAACAATAGTTCTAAAACTAAAATATGCAGAAAAATTACTGCAGAATTTTCAGAATCATGAAAATAGTTTTCTTTGATTCTAAAACTCACTCAACACGTTATGCAAACATGAGATTGAAGACCGCTCTGATGCCATTTGTTGGGAAAACACTTGGAAAATACAATTTTGTATCTCATACAAAAACACGCAACGGAATATAAACGGATCTACTTCATTCATGTGAGATAACATGCAATGTTTGAATTTTAGAAACAAAGAACAAGAAGGCGTACCTTGATGTAGCGAATTTCAAAACAAAATGAAGATTGAACTTGAGAAGACTTTCAATTTTCATTCTAATTCCACAATGTGCTCAAGATGTGCAGTCTCTCAATCAGTTCTATACGTATATGTTCAAGACAATAATCAAGTGTCTCTTTTAAGAAAAAACTCATAATCTTTTCTTTTCAATCATACACATATTTCTACACTTGGCAGTTACTTTATTTAATAATTCTTATTAAATAAATAACTAATTATCTGATTGGGTTAGCCTTTTGGGCCAGCCCAATAAGGCTATGGTGTGTGGCTTGGAGTGGGACCAAAAGGGGCAAATAAAGCTCTAGCACCAATGGGCTTTGGACTTATCTTTCAATTTTTGACAAGCCCAAAGCTACTATTAATTATATTTAATACCACTATATAAATATAATTGCACTCTAGGCCTTATTTATAAATTATATCCCAATACTTTACTAAAAATTTAATCCCTTCATGAAAAGATTCATAGTAATACAAAGTCCTAATGTATAGCTATCACTTTGAAGATTACTACATCTTGATCCTTAAGTACCCGATTTAAACCTTTAAGTTATTCATATATATTTGATGAAATCTAATTTCATAAAATATTAACTTTAGTAACCAAACACTCTAAATAACCAAACCCATTAAACTTATCTCTTAGGACATATGTGGAACTTGTTAGGACATATGTTATGTAAATTGGCTAATCCTTTGACAAAACGCACTTTACTTGCAATTGGGTAGATCTAGGATAAGTTTAGTACTTCAATGAACAAGAGTTCAAGTTTAGTATTGAAGACATGTAAAACTATCCAAAAAACAAGTGAAGTAGTGTTGTTCATTAAAGCTCAACAGATATCTTGACAGATAATATCTATTGAAGTTTAATGCGTATGCTCGACAGTTGCTCGATAGAAATAGTATCTATCGAGAATTATGAAATTCAGATTTCTATATCAGTTTTCACACATATCCAAGTGTATTTGTGTAGGGTTTCTTTCCTCACAACCCTAGACATATATAAGGATTATTTTAAAGGCCGTCACACATGGAATTAGAGCATTCTTTCATGCATTGTGTGACTGGAGACAAAAGTTGACCTAGTTCATCATATTCCTTGAAGAAGCTACTGTGTCTTTGCGCCAAGGGTTTTGTAACGAAAGAGCTTCTTGATCTTCATCATTGGATGAACTCAAAAACTTTGCAGCCAACATTTTCCTTAAGTTGATGTGTTAGTCATCTACTTGGATTCGTGCAAAGGAGTAAGTCGCGTACTAGGATCTGTGCATCATTTGGTTAGTCACATACTTGGAGCCGTGCATTGAAAAGAGAGATTGTCACTACATTACAAGTCTAATTGTATATTGGGGTAAGGGTTCAACTGTAGGTTGGTATAAGGTATTGGGATTCTTTTACTCGTAACCGCTTGTTTTGATAATAGTGGATTCTCGGGAGTGGTGACCTTAAATTCATCCAATGGGGTTTTGTCTCGGTGGTTTTTCCCATTCATAAACAAATCACCTGTGTCAAATTTATTTTCCACTGCATTTAGAAAATTTGGTGATTTGTTTGTGCTACTATACTTATTGTATGTAATTGAATCTAATTAATTAACTTGGCTAATTAATTAATTAATTTACCAAAATGGTCAATACATTTTTAACCTATCATTAAAGAAAATATTTTATATCTCTATAAAGAGACTATGAATTCCATCTTGAGAATATGTGTTCCTTCAACATTACTTGTGATTGCCCAATATACTAAGGTTTTGACCGTTTGTCTAAATCTCACTCTTGATATATTAAAGCAACCTACATTTCATGATTGAGTTCACTATTTTCTCAAGATTGAGAGTTTATGTAAATGAAAGTCGTGAAATTTATTATTCATTTGACAATCATTAATAGAATAATAAATCTCACAGCGGTCTAGTTCAATATGTCTTATACACTTAAAACATATTAACATATCAACTAGAAGTCTTCACTTCCATGACCAAGACAAATCATCTTAATTAACATGTTATAGTCTTCGCCGATGAAATGCCCAATTTCATTACCGACTACAAACTAAGATTTTAAGTTTATAAAGAACTTGTGATTTATATCTTCTGTGACTAGCTCACATAAATCACATACTATGCACCTCAATGATTATATGATAATGTCTAAATATTCATACTACCATTATTTTAGATAATAATAAAACAAGTTTATTACATCAAACATAATATCATACATAGCATATAATAGGATTTTTAGGGCACTAATACTAACATTCTTGTATGCACGTATCCCAGTGCGTGTCTCACTTCCAGCAATTGATTGATTGTTATTGGTTACAAAGTTCCCCACTTTAAAGCACATTGAAGATTTGGAAGTTCTTTGTTACAAAACCTTAAGGTGCCAAGAACACAGTAGCTTCTCACAGAGTGTATGAGTTCTCTAATTAAGTCTCTGTGTCTTCAATGACTTTAAAATAAAGCTTTTTTTTTTTTTAATGGTCTAGAGGTTTAGTGAACAAAACCCTAGCCAAGTCATCAAGGGCCAAAATTCATATATGAGAATTCTGAATCTACAAAGCTTGATAGATCGAGACGTGTCGAGCTTAGTGTCAAGAATTAGTCATTAAGTCTCGATAGATGCTAGTGTCGAGCTTGTGTCGAGACTAGTGTCAAGGTTTATTGTTTCAGCATTTCTTCACTTGTTTCTTAGTTCAATCTTCATGTATTCAATGATACCGCTTATGATTTTTTATCAACATACTTCTCAATACCTTAAACCCATCTTAAATTTATCAAATTACAAGTAAAGTGCATTTTGTCACTACAACAAACTTTAGTTATTTCGACCCTCTTTTATCAAGAGTTTACTAAAATATGTCGATACAATCTATAAATACAAATACACATGGTTATATTACAAAACTTAATCTCAATGGTTATTAAGTCCTTAGAATAAGTTAAAACACCCTTGAAATAAAGGCACACAAAAAAAAAAAAAAAACAAAAAAAAAAAAAACCCAGTTTTGTACCAAAACTTTTACATTTTTCAACCCACAACCTTGATAAAATTTGACAAAACTTTTAGCCCTTGAAAAAAGCCCACAAAATTTTTTATTTTATTTTAAAATACCAATATTTGTTCACTTCACTCTCTCACAGAAACTGAGAGAATACCAATATTAGTTCAGTCTCATAGAGCTCGATGATCATGGAAATCGCACAACTCCGATTAGGTACGAATTGATCTCGGCAATTTGTGACTCTCTGTCTCTCTTGGCGTGGTGTTCTCAGCAACAAAAAAAGCATACAAGTTACTCCGATTAGGTACGAATTGATCATGGAAGTCACAAATCCTAATTTCATCTTTGATTTTTTTGTTTTTGGATTACCCACACTTTTTCATCTTTTTCCCCATGATTTTCATTTCACATTTCTCAGAAAACTGTGCTCATTATCGATTTCCCTATTTCGATTTCTAATTGTTCGACTTTTGAGATTTCATTATTCGAGTTCAAATCATAATCTCTGTTTCCTTTACAGTTTTCATACAAATATTGATTGAGTTTTTTTTTTTTTTTTTTTGATTGTGAGTACAGGCACAAGGAGATCACAAGGCTCAATCCAAGAGATTGTTAGTATTGGTTGTGTGGGAAATGTGCTTTTAGACACTCTGTAAGCCTTGATTTTTTTCCTAATATAATTTGCACATTCAATAACTAGGAATTTAGTTAACATTAGTTATACATTTTTTTCAATCAATGTTTGCTATATTGTATGTGTTTGAACTTGGGTATTAGTTATGGATTTTTTTCAATCAATTTTACCATATTGTATGAGTGTATTATGTTGAACTGCTTTGGCTTTCTGCTGTAGTGAAACCAATTGTTTTGGCTTGATTGATTTTGATTTTGATTTTGATTTTGTTGGACTTGATTGATGGTGATTGCCACTGATTGATGCTGAGAGATTTGACTGTTATTTGAATGTTATTTCCATATATTATGTAATCTCGTTATGGTTTTATTTTCTGTCCATATAAGATGTAATTTCGGGTCTATTTAAAGGGTCTCTAGTTCACTATTGTAACTGGTTAATTATGGATTTATAAAATTTGGGGGTCTTATTTCAAGCAAGCCCAAGTGCTGATTCTTGGGTTCCTTTTATGCTTGGTGTTGATTCCAACTTCCAAGTAGCTCTTTGTGCTAATGCTAAGGAGGTTATCTACTTTTCTATGTCATCTGCTTGATGTTGATCAAGCAAGCCCTAGGTGCTAATTCCTAAGTCCCATCCCTTTCCTTTGTTTCCCAAATAAATGCCCCCTCCTAGAGACTTTTGTCCTACAGCTTGTCCTACATCAAATCTGGCTAAGTTCTTGTGCCCTTAATTGTTTGAGATACCTTTTGTTTGTTGGAGTTAGTAAAATCTCTAGGCCTTGTTGTCCATTACCTGGATTGAGTGTTGGATGATACTATTTGGTGCTTGAAAACAATGTCTATTAATGAAATCGGGCCTATTAATGAATTTAAATGGGAAATTTGTTGAAATTATTTTCCATGGGAGAGTAGGCTGTTTGGTTTTTTCTTTGTTATACCCAGATAGGTTTGATCAGAACGGAGTAACCAATCAGAGTTGCCAAATAATTAGAGTTTGTGAGTGTTATTTTTATTGGAAGTACTATGTGGCCTATAATGTTAGTATTCAGCAAGTTTCAAATCAAATAGTGCTACATTATGTAACGTGGTTAGTGCAAATGTGTTGACATTCTCTTAGTTTACTTGTTTTCTTGCTATCTGTTATAGTTGTTTTGTTTATTTTCAAATTGAAATCTAATATAATATTCCAAAGTGATAATTTTGGTTTGTGGTCTTTAAGCGTGTGCATAACATATGAATCTGTTGTGATTAAATGCAAGGTTGGTCTTGTTGCAGTTGTCCTCTGGAAAAACAAAAGAAGGGTAAAAGAGCAAAAACCGTGTCCAAATTCAACAGCTAGTCCACGTTTTGGTATGTATGAAGTTAGAATAATGTGTCATTACGAATAAGATTGGCTTCTAAAGTTCCTATTGCTGCACTTATACAGGTGTGCCTAATTAATTTATGTTTTTTTTTTTTTTTTCTAGTTTAGAAGAGAAAATTATTTCAAGATTTGGCTCCAATGTTGTGGAATTCTTTTGGTACTATTGCTGCACTGTTACAGGTATGCTCAATATATATATATATATATATATAAACAGAGTACTAAGGATAATAGCAGTACTAAGGGTCCTTGCACGAAATATTCTTTTGGAAATGATTAAAATGGGTCTCAGACCAAACTTTGCAGTTTATATGAGGCTTTTGCGTCATCTAAATAATGCAGGCAGGGAAGACTTGGCCAGAGACTTAAAGAGCAGCTTCTCGAGTTTGAGTTCACAGCCAAGTTCAGAAACTGGATTAGTTCTGTAATTTTTTTCCCCTTCTGCTCTGTAAGTTAACACATAAGAGCATTTTCAGTGGATTTTATTTCTCGCTTTAATTGTACAAGTAATAAAGTTGTTCTCCTCTAAGTTTGTTTCATGTAAGCTTCAATATTTTTTAATTGAGTTATATTGAGCTTGAGGTTTCTTTTTTGGTGATAATTATATACTGTTCTAGTGAGTTAAATGATTTTATTTTCAGGACACCTACACAAACTGAAGAAGGACAAATTATCAATTTGTTTCTGCATATAAATTGTAGTGGCAAGTTCTACCTTCAGAACATTATGTTGTTCAACCATACTGTTAATTGACTTCTCAATTACTTTTACAGGTGATTGATATCATGAGAGCTGGAGCTTGCTTAGTTGTTGTTGCTATTTATTTCAAACTAGTAAGTTTCCCGTGCGATGCACGGATACTATTGTAATGTTTTATGTAAATTTGGTTTTGAAAAATATTAAACATGTATTATAGCATATTTATTCTAAAACTTTTTTAGTAATGAGTTCATCATAAAAGTAATAATTATAAATTGCTCACACACACACACACACACACACATATATATATAATATAATTATTTTGTTCAAGTAATGAGCAATAATTAAAACAACTTGGAGTAATATTTTATAATAAAAGTTGATAAAAGCATATTAATTCATTCTATATTATTGATTTTTATTATATGATGTAATAAAAAGCTTCATTACGAAATCTTTTTTTTTCTTCAATCTTTGTTATTAAGGTAAGGTGATGCTTGTTATCATCATCAGTTTCTCTATCTTCAATGTTTGAAGTTTAGTCCGTCCATATTTGTTTAATTTTTGAGCTTCCATCATTTTTTTTTCCTTTTGTTGCATCATTTGTGTTAATCACTAATGAATTGGCATCGAGAGATTCTTAATTGGATCTTACAAAATTTGGACTTTGTTGTTAAGATTTTTCATAGTATTTGCATTTATATTAAATTTCAATGATGTTACAGTTTTTTGTAAATATTTTTATTTTTTATTTTTGTTAATTTTGGAATAGTGCAGCAAAAAGAATTAATATAGCATATTGAATTGTGTATTTTTTTTTTCTTCCATACCTTTTTATCATTTGAAGGTGCATAAAAAATCTTAGCAACTATGTAATTTTCAAAATCATCATTTAGATTGAATTTATTCAAATGAAGTAGAGAAATCAATTTTTTCCTAATTTTTTTTTTCAAATCACGTGCAATTCGTTCTCCAATATCAATATTTTTACAATAATTTAAATAAGTTGTACCTCAATTTATTTTTCAACAAAATATCTTGTAGATTCAATTAGGATTTTCTCGGCATTTCAATCAAATATTACAAAATTTGTTTTGATAGTTGCATCAAAAACTTCAATTTGAATTATGTATCTGAAGTAATTTGCAATTGTATATATATAGTAGTTATAGTGAGATAAATATATTATAAATATCTAGAGAGTATGTAGTTAATGTGAGTGCCTCTAACTTTGGGATAGAAAGATTTATTTTTATTTCACATTTTGCATACCAAAATGATTTTACTTGTGATTTGACATTCCTTTCACAAAGTACGCATAAAATGTAATACCAACCTATTATTGTATCAATATCACTTATTATTGCAATACCCTAGCAGTTCACATCTTGCAATGAACTTTGAAATTAATATGTATTATTTTTTTAATGTAAATAATATGGTGTATGATTATTTTTTTTCCGTAAATGATGAGTATAAATTGAAATGATTAAGAAACATGTTTCGTAGGATCTCATTCAAGGCATTCTATCTTTACTATTGTCTTTATAATATTTAAAGATAAATCATTCTATGAAAATTTTTTTGCATGTATTTTTGGTATTTCTTGTATATGATCACGTTTTTTACCATTCCTATTATTGAATTTTTTTTAAAGAAAATATTAAGTTAATGGCATTTTGTGAGATAGTATATGATATTTATTAGACTTTTTTGTTATTATAAATTTTAGAAATTTGCACTTGTCAATTATTTTAGC
This sequence comes from Castanea sativa, assembly GCF_040712315.1. Taxonomy (NCBI): domain Eukaryota; kingdom Viridiplantae; phylum Streptophyta; class Magnoliopsida; order Fagales; family Fagaceae; genus Castanea; species Castanea sativa. The sequence continues at coordinate 27,883,134 of NC_134018.1, forward strand.
AACCTTAGGGATCTCAAGATTTATATATATTTTTGTCGCACCAGTCGATGACAGAGATTTGTCTGCATAAATTGCATAGAACATTATTAATAGACAAAAGCATATTGAATTGAAATTAGGGAAAAATGAAGACATGATTTCATGAGGATGAGATTTTTTAGAAGTATCACCTATACGTGAGGGAGGAAGAAGAGAGTTTGTAAGAGGGTAAGAGTTGTTGCTTTGATTTACACGTGAGAAGGGTCAAACTTGGGTCATAATATGTAAGGTAAGAATTGGCTTGAGTTTTTTATAAGATTTGGTCTACTTTTAAAAGGTAGTTTATTTTATAGTGAATTAATTTTGGTCTAATGGGTTTAATTGTCAAGAACAGCCAATATTTTATATAATAGTAAAAAGAAGTTACTATGATCTATTAGGTAACAGTAAAAAAAACTTAATAAAAAGAGGTAAAAAAATGCTAAATTTATATAATAGTAAAAATAAATTACTATGATCTATTGGGTAATGGTTAAAAAAACTTAATGAAAAAAGGTAAAAAAGGTTAAATGCAATATTAGAGTGCCACGTGGCAGGACTGTAAAAAGAAGTTACTATGATCTATTGAGTAATAGTAAAAAAAACTTAATAAAAAGAGGTAAAAAAATGCTAAATTTATATAATAGTAAAAATAAGTTACTATGATCTATTAGGTAACAATTAAAAAAACTTAATGAAAAAAGGTAAAAAAAGTTAAATGCAATATTAGAGTGCCACGTGGCAGGACCTCATGCACTCTCACATGAGGTCTCTGCTTTTATATATATATTGATTTGATGGCTTTTGTTAAATTTTTAATATATTCTACTACCAATTTTTAGAAAAATACCACAACTGAGTGAGATATTCTTAGTGAAATTATTATGTCACACCTTCACGATCAACTAGAAAAAACAAGGGGCAGAACTTCATGATTAAATTTATGCAATTTGCTCGCTGAATATATCATTTTAAGAAGATATTTACTTCTTATGTCATAAGATTATGATTTAAACAGAATGGTGTGATGCCTTGTGTCTGTAGAAATGGATATGTCTTCTTTCTTCTTTTCTTATCTTCTTCAAATATTTCTTCTTCTCTGCATTCTTCACAATCACAAACATCCCACCATATATGGCCTGTGGGTGATTTTCCTTCATAGACAGGTTTTCCATTTTCTTGAAATGCTTTGATCTGAAGATCATCAAGACCTTCATAAGAAACTGGCTGGAGCATAGCTGTTGGAAAGACTGTTACTTCTTCTTTTTCTGGTGTGGTTGTCCTAAATCTGACTTCAACTTCACCATTCTGGTTTCTGATGAAAAAAGGAGTGTTGGACTGGATTGGCTGAGATACTTGATGGAGAATCTCATACTTTGTAATCCATGACTCTGGAAAGAGCTTTTTCATCTGGTCTTTGTTCAATTGTCTTGGAACAAATGTGCACGTAGGCGTCATGCCTGGATCAATTTGGATCAAAAGAGCACCATTGGACTGGGCAAACTCTGGTATGGCTACATCAAAAGCATGGTTCTGGAGTCTGTAAGCAAGTTGGTAGTGAAGTGTGGCAGCAAAAGTATCTGGTACTTGAGAGGCTCCTGTAATCTGAACTTGGACTTTAAGAGCATCACATATGTGAGGATCTCTGAGAGACATGTTGAAATTAGGAAAAAGGGTGACAAAGACTGTTCCTGCATTTAGTGTAGTTTGGACTGTACCAATGACTGCATTGTGATATTCCATAAATCTAGAATCAAGGAGAGCAATTCTAGAAACTATAGGGAGTCCTTTTCTGCCATGAAAGGTGAGTGCAAGTCTTACTGCACCAAAATGGAGGTGAGTATAACCTTGTCTTTGCCATGGAATGACAAACTCTCTGGGAAGAGCAAGAGTGATAAAATTTTCTTTCTCACTGGCTGGAATATTAAACTGGTCAAATTTTGAAGCTTGGACATACTCTTTAACACTAGAGGGTTAAGAAGGACCTAGAAATTTTTTTATGGATTTTTTGAAAGTTTTTTGGGGTTTATCAAACACAGTATAAGGATTTACAATGGGAAAGTCTGTAATAGGTATTTTACTATCTTCAGGAATATGGGATATTTCATATAAATACTCTAATCTATTTGCAGTAGATTTTCTAAGGGAAAGATCACAAGAAGTGGTAATGGTATCGCATCGCCGAGGATGGGACTGCTGAGGATGATGAACTGGAACTGGCCATGACTGTTTCTAAAATGAAGAACAATTTTCCTAAGATCTGACAGGACTAAAACGCCACTCCTAGGCTCACGTCCACTAGACTACTCAGGAAAAATAATTCTTTGACACTTTTAGTACAACTCCTTAGTTTTCTACTTGATTATCAAATTCCGTTTTCTGATGTGATTATTACAGAGGATCCACAATAAGTGGCAACTGTTAATCACAGAGCATACTAATCAGGACAATAATTCAAGTGTACTAATCAAAGGAGAGAGAAACTGGTTCTGAGGCTTTACCAGTTTTTGGAAAAGATTGCATGTATATGGATGTTGAGTGCAAGGTAGGCAAACATTAAACTGCTAGTTCAGAGTGAAAGGTTGGCTCTGATACCACATATAGGAGGAAGTGGACGAAGAAGTAAGTGAAAGGAGACGAAACCAAATGTAAAAGACTAAAGGACGAAGGAGACTAAAATACAAAGAACAACAAATTCATTTCAGGGGGAGTCTAGTAGAGAAAATTATTAGGTACTCCCGGAATACCATAAATGTGTACTTCCTCCTTTTACATGAATGGTGGGTCTCACTATAAATTTAATTAGTGGGACTCACTATTCATGTGAGAAGAGAGTACGCATTTATGGTACTCTGGGAGTATACAATAATTTTCCATCCAATAAAGTGTGGGCTAGAAAAGAAAGAAAAAAAATCATCAACCATTCTACCTCAAAGATGCCAACAAGTCTAGACATCGATTTACTTCTCTAATCACATTCTTAATCTCCATGAGAAGAATTATTGGGGGAGACTCCTACAACTACAAGGCTACTGCAATCATGAACTCACTCTTACAATTTACTACAATTATGAACTCTTGCTTACAATTTGTTGGGGCTGGATTTGAGACTCATACACCTATAAATTTTCATTAATTCCTTGTTCTTAACTTTTATGGGGGGTCCCATTTCTAAACAAAGTGAATGCAACCAATTAAAATTAAGCACATGTAATACCAAAGAGGAGGCTCTCTCTCTCTCTCAAAGCTTTGACCCTTTGAGGATTTATCCCCCTTTAGCCGAAAAGATTTTCCAGAGCACTCTCTTAGACACTCCCAAGTACTTCCTCTAACTTGGCTGAGATGCATTAGGCCGAAGACTCTCTTTGGCCGAGAAAAATTTCTGAAGCACTCCTTTAAACACTCCCAAGTACTCCCACTGACTTGGCCAATGTGCATTAGGCCGAGAACTCCCTTTGGCCAAGAAGACTTTCCAAAGTATTCTCTCAGACACTCCCAAGTACTCCCACCGATTTGACCGAGGTGCATTAGGCTGAAAACTCCTTTTGGCCGAGGAGACTTTTTGGAGCACTTTCTTAGACACTCCCAAATACTCCATTTAACTTGGCCAAGGTGCATTAGGTTGAGGACCCCTTTTGACCAAGGAAACTTTTCGAAGCACTCCCTTAGACACTCCTAGGCACTCTCTCTGACTTGGTCGAGGTGCATTAGGCCGGGGACTCCTTTTGATCGAAAAGAATTTTCAGAGTACTCTCTCAAACACTCCCAAGTACTCTCTGTAACTTGGCCAAGGTGCATTAGGCCGAGAACTCTCTTTGGCCGAGGAGACTTTCCTGAGCACTCCCTCAAACACTCCTAGGTACTCTCTCTAACGTGGCTGAGGTGCATTAGGCTGAGGAGGGTTTCTAGAGCACTCTCTCAGACACTCCAATGTACTCTCTCTGACTTGGCCGAGGTGCATTAGGTCGAGGACTCTACTTGACACTCCCAAGTACATACTCTTTGATCCTATTAGGTATACACTCTAACCCTTTTAGGTACCTTCTATCGAGGGCACTCTCCTGATGACTCATGTTATACTTAGTTTCAGTAGAGTCTCCTTTAAATAACGAAATTTATTGTAGTGAAGTCAACAGAAGCATATTTTTACACACTACAACTTTGTTTTTATTTTTTTTTAATTTTTTAAATCACAAGTGTATTGATTTACTGGTGTTCATGCTCTATAAATATTACTGATTCACCTCAAGCTTTATACAAGCTTTTCTATGTTTTAAATTTTATTGGCATCTTTTTTCTATTTTATTGCTATGGATTTCATTAAGAATAAAACATCCTACAAAAGTATTTAAAAAATTGTTTGATGAAAAATTTAATCTGTTATCGTAAATAAAATTTAATTAATATGATATTACAAGTTTTGAGGGAAAATAAAATATTGCAAGGTACTTTTTCAAAAAGCCTACTGCCACTTTTTCAACGTTTGCCATATATATTTTTACTTGCTTAAAAGCCGTTAACTCCTCTTTACTGATAAATGATAATGATGGGAGAAATTGCCTATTTTGAATTAGGAGACAAACACTTTTATGCTCCGATTATTCCATTCATTTTTCTAATAACCCTTTTAGAAAAGAGATGGGTTCAAGTTACACCTAATGTATTTTCATAAAAATTACACATTTTATAAACCATTAATTACACCTTACTGATAAATGATAATGATGGGAGAAATTGCCTATTTTAAATTATGAGTTAAAAAACACTCATAGTAATGTTTCAGGAGAATTGAGTTATGAAATGGGTGAATACTTTTGGTTATTTATCTTACCCCCTATATTCATCTTTAATTCTGATGTCAAAATTATATCTGGCCCTCAAAAAAGAAAAATCAGAATGACAAAACACACTAAGGTTTTATTTATAAATTTTTTTCTCGCATGGTCACATTAAAAGGAAGAAGTCTCCGGAGACTTCTTGTTTAGACTGCTTCACAATGCTGTGGTTTTTTTTTTTTTTTTTTTTTTTTCCTTTAATAATAAGAGTTAATACCTAAATCACTAATTTTTAGAGAGTAATAATGATATTACTATGAGTGTTTTTTGACCTTTAAATCTAATAGTAATTAATGGTCCATAAAATATGTAACTCTCGTGAAGTTACATCATGTGTAACTTGAACTCATCTTTTAAAAAGATACTAAAATGCTAAATGTACTATAACTTTTACTATATAAAACTCATAAATTGATATGATAATAAATGTAATTAATGAACTTTAATTACTTAATAAATGAATGTATAATTTTTTTTTATTTTTTATTTTATGATTGGTGATGTATCAGCTTATAACTACTATGTAACAAAATTTGTGATATCACTCTGCATCTACGTCAGCAAATTATTACTCAGTTTAACGTGATCATTATGCTGGTATTCCTTTACCCAAAATTCTAAAGAGTAAATTATGCATGCAAATAATCATCACAAATCATATCAACAAGTCACAGTGGCATAAACACAAGGGACAGGAATTTCACGCTTACTTTGATTTTAGCATGTAGCTAGTGATATAAATGAAGAGTTTATCATCACAAATCATACGCATTGAACTCCGAACCCAACCTACCTTATCCTTGTGCTCACACAGTGCTGTGCCAACCTTTAGGTTTAATCAATCGAGAAAGTACCAAATCTACTTGCTGGTACTTGTTTTCATCAATAGCATATATAGGCTATGAGAAATAGAAAATTAATAAAAATGAAATACTATATTCAGGTCATTTTTGGCAGTATTTTTAAATTTTCGTTTTCTAAAGTTTTTTTCTTTGGACATGAGGAAAAAAATTGTTTGTTTTGAAATAAAAATGTTGTATGGGTGATGAAAAAAAAAAAAAAAAAACCTTTTCTTCCTTCTCCTTTTTTTGTCTCTCTCCCCTTACTTCCAAGTTCCAACTACCATCCCCTTTGCATTTCTCCAAACCACCTTCCCTTAACCCAAAATTAAAAATTAGAAAAAAAAAACAAAAAAAAAAATTTACTTTTAAAAAAATTTAAGAATTCAAATTCTTTATACAATAATTATATAATAAACTCCACATTTTCATATTATTTCAAGGAAAACTCTCCAGTTTTAGGTCTTGGTTACTAATAGTTTAAAATTTGTATTATTTAATTATTTTAAAGCAAAAAATGACATAAATTGTACTTGAGGTTTATTTAATTAGTTATTAAAAATCATTACATAAACATTGTTGATGCCCATTTTTGGCAAATGGTTCAACAGTAGAAGAAGCCCAACAATAGGGAAGGTAAGAAGGAAAAAGTGATAACGAAATAAGGAAACAAACCCAGTTGGCCGAAATAGCAAGATTGATGGTCGGCAGGCCCACAAGAATAAAAAGTGGTAAAGAGGTAAATGGGTTGAGGAAGCCTAAAGAATGAAGTAGTAAGCCCATGGAAATAATAAGAGGTAAAGAGAAAGTAAATGAGCTGGAGAAGCCCAAGAAGCGAATTAGTAAACCCAATGGGTTGACTTAAAGGTCAATAAGCCCGAAAAATAATAAGAGGTAAAGATGTAATAATTGGACCAAGGAAGCCCAAAGAATTTAGCAAAAAGTCTATAGGAGTAAAAGAGGTAAAGAATGAGCAAATAGGTTGAGGAAGCCCAAAGAATAAAGTAGTAAAATTGGGCTAGCACGGTAGGAATGTTGGCCAACAAGCCCAAAAGAGGTAAAGATGTGGAAAGTGGGCTAAGGAAGTCCTAAGCAAAAAATTGATGAAAAAATGGTCTGACACAGCAGGAACATCAGCCCGCAAGCCCACTGGATAATAAGAAGTAAAAAAAGAGGTAAGAAGGGTCCAACAACAGAAGAAGCCTAACAATAAGGAAGGTAAGAAGAAAAAAATAGTAAAGAAATAAGGAAACAAGCCTAGTGGGCTAAAATAACAGGATTGATGGCCAGCAGGCCCACAAGAATAAAAAGAGGTAAAGAAGCAAATGGGTTGAGAAAGCCCAATGAATGAAGTAGTAAGCCTTTAGGAAGTAAATAGATCGGAGAAACTCAAGAAATGACTTAGTAAACCTAATGGGTTGGCTTAAAGGTTAGTAAGCCCAAAAAGTAATAAGAGGTAAATATGTAGTAGTTAGGCCAAGGAAGCCCAAAGAATTTAGCAAAAAGTTCATAGGAGTAAAAGAGATAAAGAAAGAGCAAATGGGCCGAGGAAGCCCAATGAATAAAGTAGCAAAATTGGGTTGGCACGGCAGGAATGTTGGCCAACAAGCTCAAAAGAAGTAAAGATGTGGAAAGTGGGCCAAGAAAGTCCTCATCAAAAAATTGATGAAAAAATGGTCTGACATAGTAGGAATATCAGCCCGCAAGCCCACGAGATAATAAGAAGTAAAAAGAGAGGTAAGAAGGGTCCAATAGCAAAAGAAACCCAACAATAAGGAAGGTAAGATGGAAAAAACGGTAAAGAAATAAGGAAACAAGCCTAGTGGACTAAAATAATAGGATTGATTGCTAGCAAGCCCACAACAATAAAAAGAGGTAAAAAAAAGTAAATGAGCTGAGGAAGCCCAAAGAATGAAGTAGTAAGCTCATGGGAAAAATAAGAGATAAAAATGAAGTAAATGGGCCGGAGAAACCCAGGAAATGAATTAGTAAACCTAGTAGGTTGGCTTAAATGTCAATAAACCCAAAAAGTAATAAGAGGTAAAGATGTAGTAATTGGGCCAAGGAAGCCTAAAGAATTTAGCAAAAAGTCCATAGGAGTAAAAGAGGTAAAGAATGAGCAAATGAGCCAAAGAAGCCCAAGGAATAAAATAGTAAAAATGGGCTGGCAAGGCAGGAATGTTGGCCAACAAGCCCAAAAGAGGTAAAGATGTGGAAAGTGGGCCAAGAAAGTCCTAAGCAAAAGATTGATGAAGAAATGGGCTGACACGGCAAGAACATCAGCCCTCAAACCCACGGGGTAGTAAGAAGCAAAAAGAGAGTTAAGGGTCTAGCAGGCACGATGAAGTGATATTGTAGGATCAGTGGTCAAAAGGCCTACAGTTATAAAAAAGAGGAAACACGGGCTCAGTAGGAAGATGAAGGGTTATGCCTGAGCAATACCCAGTCCAATAAAGGATAAAAGGAAGAAAATATGATCCCAAAAGCCCACACATTCTTCATGCTACAAAAGATAAACACTAATTAGCATGTACAGTAGAATTAAATAAACGCGAATGCAGTAGAAATGATGTGAAGGCTAGAAAGAAACAAATTCAGACGGAGTGGAGCATGCACAAAGGGCCAGGGCACCACCTATTTGTACCCAGCCAATTCATGGGAGGTGGGCCATGGGTCAAGGCTTTCAGAAGGTGTGGTTTGGCAATGGGGAGAAAAGGGGTTTATTCTAATGTTCCCACTTAAGCTTTTTTGGGAGAGATGTCCTGCTGAGATGGCATCTCACCCAAAAGAGGTAAGTATGGGCTAGGACCACTTAATGCATGCCATAAAAGTAGGTGATGAGGTAGGTAAATCCTTATCTGGATGGGTGAAGTAAAAACGGAGAGAGGTAAGAAGCAAGACAAGCAATTTTGTCTGGGAATGAAGAGTGGTGCAACTAACACACTCTGACCAAAAGTAGTGGCTGGACAGCTAGCGGGCTAGTGGGCAGTCGTAGAAGGACACCCATAAGAAGCTAAAAGTAGTTGAGGGACAAAAATGGTAAATCTCACAACAACAGATGGTATAAAAAGGGGTAGCTATGAATAGTGGAGAGGAAGGAGAAACGGAAGGAGAGATAGAATAGAGAAAATGAAAGGACACATGGAAAAACCATAGGGAGAAAAAATATGAATGGTAGGAATAGAGGCATACATCAATAGACCACTTTTTCTCTCCATCTTGACAAACCCACTCTCCGGGGATTGAGAATCGAAGCTTAAACCATTTAGGTCATTTTTCCAAAATGTTTAACTTCTACATCAAGAGACTTTCTTGAGGTTACTAATGTTGGAGATTAACTCCCTTTTTGGATCCACTTCTATTGAAAAGCTAAGCCTACTGTCTGGTAGACAAGTTTTTCTTTTACTATTCATACTTATTGGATGATTCGTCTACTATTCAGTTATTAACTTGTCTATCTTTTTTGCTGAGCGTTATTTCTATTTGCTGTATTATTCTACCATAATTTTATTGGTTACCTTTCGTCTCGGTGTTAGTTTTATTCATTGTAGCCCCATAGTGCAAAAAGGTCCACCACAAGCATTATATTTGACTAATAAAAAAATGACAATACATCTTATTCATATATTAAAAACCATAATAAATTTTTTCTCAAAAAAAAAAAAAAAAAACAATTAAACTTAATATAATGTGTAGGAACATGGATTTCTAGGGCCTAAATAACATTAATATGCAAGCGAATTCAAGCCCAACACTGACTAGCCCACTTTAAGAATGGGCCTTACTTAAAGAGTTGAACCTCGAACTGTATCAGACGGTATGTCCCCTCGAATCTGATGATTACTCCACCACAGACTTTTCCTAGGCTGAGACCCACGCCAAATTGGTGGAAGCTAAGCACCCGTTGAGTTCTCTAAGTAGGACTCTAGAAGGCATAAGATTGTCTGAGGAGGATTTCTGAAGCTTCCTGATGATTCTATAGTAACCTCTGCATTAAAGAATGTCACCTGCTTAGCATAGTCGCATTTAATGCAAAATGATAGCCTAAATAGTGGAAGAAGCCCCAGTCTCCATTCATGATGAAGATGAGGAAGAACAGAATCGATGGGATAGAAAGTTATCCAGCTGTACAAGGACAGCACACCCTAGAGAAGAAGATAGAGCTAATATAAAGGAGGATAGGAACAATGGAAAAAGATATAGAATACATGAGAGAAAGAGAGAATTGTAGAAAGAGAGAATTTCTAGAGGATTAGAGTATCATTGTTCTTGAGAAAAATCCTTGTAACACTATTGAAAGATATGAAATGATGAAATTTAGTTTTACATGATTTCTATGTAGCTATTTCTTGTTCTCATTCAAATCTCCCTTTATGGATTAGCATTAGCCCATAATACAAATTTGTTGTGATCCTAATCTTGTTCAAACACCACGGTATCTAAAGCTGAGATTTTGGGACGCACTTGATGTTAGGATATGTGCCCTTAAATCCTATTGTATGATGTTATGTATGACATTATGTATGACTTAATGTTATGATAAATAAATTTATTTTATTATTATCTAAAATAATGGTAACATGAATATTGGAATATTATCATATAGTCCATGAGATGTATAGTATGTGATTTATGTGATTTAGTCACAGAAGATATAAGTCACAAGTTCTTTGTAAATTCAGAATTTTAGTTCGTAGTCGGTGATGAAATTGGACATTTCATCTGCGAAGATTATAACATATCAATTAAGATGATTTGTCTTGATCATGGAAGTGGAGACTTCTAGTTAATATGTTGATATGTTTTAAGAGTTAAGACATATTGAACTGGACCGTTGTGAGATTTATTATTTTCCTAACTACTGTCAAATGAATAATAAATCTCACGGCTTCTATTTGCATGAACTCTTAATCCTGAGAGAATAAAGAACTTGATCATGACGTGTAGGTTGCTTTGATATATAAGGAGTGAGATCTAAAGTAACGGTCAAAACCTCAGAATGTTGGGCAGCCACATTTAGTGTTGATGGAACATACATTCTCAAGATGAAATTTATAGTCTCTTGACAGAGATATAAAATATTCCCTTGAGATAAGTTTAATGGGTTTGGTTATTCAGAGTGTTATGCCTAACCACTTTGGTAAGAAATTAATAAAGTATATATTTATGAAATTGGATTTCATAAATATATAATGGATAACTTTAAAGGATTAAACCGGATATTCAAGGTTAAGATGTAGTAATTTTCAAAGTGGCAGTCTATATTCATGACTTTGTATTACTACGAATATTTTATAAAGAGGATGCGTGTATAATAAAGTCTTGGGATATAATTTATTAATAAGGCCTAGAGTGCAATTATATTTATATAGTGGTATTAAATATAATTAATGGTAACTTTGGACTTGTCAAGAGTTGACGGAAAAGCTCAAGGCCCATTGGAGCTAGTGTCTTATTGGTCCATTTTGGTCTCACTCCAAGCCACACACTAAAACCCAATTGGAAATGCCCAATAGGCCAGCCCAATTAGATACTCAATTAGTTATAAAGGGAGAAACATACAAAATTTTTATTAAAAAAAATAAGAGATTGTGTGTATGTGAGAGTGAGACACACTTTCATTCTCCATTTGAAAACTAATTGAGAGACCACACATCTTGGGCGAAAAGTAGAATTGGAATGAAAATTAAAAGTGTTTCCAAGTGCTTCTAATCTTTGTTTTGAATTTCTCCACACCAAGGTACGCTATCTTGTTCTTAAATTCTGAAATTTACATAGTTGTATTTTCTTATATCCATGTTGGTCTTTGCCCTTGAAGTATTATATATATAAAATGCATGTGTATGCATACGCAATGTGAATGTGCGTATCACTGAACGGTTAGTGACAAATTTTACCCTTTAGTCAAATCTTGGTTATATCACTGAATTACCATAGGTTTTGTTGTTGGTGGCAAATGGGTCTGTGATGAGTAGGGGCGATTGTAGGTTGCTAGTTTTGACCGGATTAGTGATTTGGGTTGAGGGGGTATTGGATCAGTTTGGTCGTGATGATTCCATCGCCCAAACTTTATGTTTTTTTTTTTTCGATAAAAGAAAACTTAATGCTGTTGTTGTGTTTTTTTTTTTTTTTGCTAAATAATGCTGTTGTTGTGTTGTTTTCAGAGGGTGATAATAATGTGATTTGAGATTGAGACTTCATAGGAAGAATTTGATGATTTTATGATTAATGTAAATGAAAATAAAAAGGAAAATTGTGAGGGATAAAATTGTCAAATTACATATAATGGCATTCTATATTTTTTAAAGAAAAAAAAAATCAATAGTTAAGGAAATAAAATTTGAACTCTAAACCTTTTCCGTTGAAAACAAAAACATTTTTTTAGTTTTTTCTTCCCAAAGATTGAACATGGTAAATCCTTATAAAGAATAACCATTATATCACTTTTCTCTACTTTCATTATTATTACTATTATTGTTTCTATTTTACAAAACAAGATAAAATATCAATTGAAGTTCCCCTCGCCTCCCCCCCCCCCTATCCTCTTCCATCATCTCTCTTTTCCTCTAATTAAACATTACTTTTTAGAGTTAGTTATTTTAACCCCTCGTTGTTGTACCTGCGTTGACACAATTCTTTTTATGCCATGTAGAAAATTCTCTTGTCGTCCTAGCTAAACACACTCGTTGAATTGTTATTTCAACCCATCTCACTATTGTATGATCTATCTGATACCTACATTGAAGCAAATATTTTCAGTCTATGTGAACGAAATTATGCAATTTTTCTAAGGATAGCTTAGGCATAATAATCAGATTTAAGTCAAGAATCTTGTAGCGTGTAACTGTTATCTCTTGATATTTTCGACAAAGACATATAGAGTTCAAATCCTTAAATCTTTTTTTTTTTTTTTAATGGCCAAAAAAGGGGGGACAGGGGTGACTATTGTGACTAACCATAGAGGCACCCCCGCTAAAGAATATTGGATTGAACCAGAACTACTATGGTCGGGGGTGGTCACAGACCTCACTTTAGCCCCACTAAAGAGCTAGAAGCTTGGGTTAGTTGCAGGCAAAAATCCCACAATTCGTCCAATAGGAATCGAACATGGGACCAGGTGCTCCTACGTTCACACTAGGACCGCTATGTCACCCCTCTCGGTGGTAAATCCCCCATTCTCCAACTATTAAAAAGAAAACTCGGAATTAATGTTACCGCCAAATTTTTATGTACATGGATAAAAATGCTGTTGGGAAATTTAGACCCTGGTAGATAGAATTAACAAGTTTTAAACCCAAGTTGTTAATTAGATTTTTATGCATAAAACTTGTTAAAACAAACAAATATCAATATCATGTCAAAATCATATGCAGCGGAAAAATAAATAAGATAAGATATGATGACCTAGGAAAACCAATGAAACCAACCAGTTTCACAGTAAAAAACCTGGGGAGAAACCTTCCCGAAAGCAATCCACTACAGTAAAGAGAAGTTTCAGATCTAATACAACACCTTTGTCCCTAGACTCTACAATCCCCATAGATGAACTCATAGCAGAAACCTTCTACCGCTTCAGAACTTTTGAACTCTTCAATATATGAATGCCACCCTTTGATGCACGGATCCCAGTACGTGACTCACTCTTTTGCACGAATCCCAATACGTGACTCACTCACCAACTTGAGAAAGAAGAATGTTGGCTGCAAAATTCTTCACTTCATCAACAATGAAGATCAAGAAGCACTTGGTTATAAAACCCTAAGGCAAAAAGATGCAGTAACTTCTTTTAGAGAGAATAAGGTTTTGGTCACCTTTTGCATATGTTCTCCTTGTATTCTCTTATGTGACGGCCTCGAAAATAAGTCTTATATATGCCTAGGGTTGTGAGAAAAAAAAAAACCCTACACAAATACAAAAGCCTGGCCCAAAAATCAGATCTGAAAATTCTGATTTCCATAACCTCGATAAATACCTCGATCGATTAAGAAGCTGTCGAGCTTCATTAAACCTCAATAGATAGAGGTGTCGAGCAGTTGTCGAGCAGCTGTCCGCAGGTGTTCAGCAAGGGTCCAGCTATCTGTTCAACTTTAGTGAACACTTTTCCTTCACTTGTTTCTTGGTCCAATCTTCATGGCTTTAATAATAGACTTGAACAACATGTTCTTTAAAGTATTAAACACATCTTAGATCTACCCAAATACAAGTAAAGTGCGTTTTGTCAAAGGATTAGCTAACTACATAAAATATGTCCTTAACAAATGCAAAAACATAACGAAGTTGGAGTAAAATATATGAAAATAGTCAACCGTTATCATTTTTGATTTAATAATAACTCATTCTCAATGTACACTTCTTTGCTCAATTTTTATTAATTTATTTTTCTTTTCTTTTTTCTATTATTTGGTAATTGAACAGAGAAATGCAACTCAAGAAAGAAAGTACAATAAAAATTAATGTCATGTAAAAGAACCAAAATACTAGCATAAATACTTCAAAAAGTCTAGTGAGTGACACACCCTTTTTCATAATTTTTTACTATAATTTGTTGAATTGACAAATTATGAGTGGTGAGAAATAAAAGTTCTTTTAGTAATGGGTTCACTTGAAAGTAATTGCCTACCAATCATAAAAGCATTCTCATAAATTTAAAAAAAAATGCATTTTTCATCACGAAAACCCACTTTATTTATTTTACATAATTACTCTTTACAATATATCTAGCATCTCATTCTTTATTTTGCATTCCCTACAAATTAAAATAATATATTTTTAACACATTAAAATAATACCAAATACTATTGTGAAAACTGAAAACAAGAGAGGGAGAGTGTGAGTTCTAATTAACTTAATTGGTAAAGTTTTTGATGGTTGAATAAGAGATTTGGGGTTCAATCCCCACCTATATAAAAAATTAATTGGTGTTTTGATTTGATAATAAAGAGTTATGATCAGGAGCAAATGTCATAAATTGAATCTTTCTAAAATAAAAAAAAAATAAAAAAAGAGGAGAGAGTGAATAAAATATTAGATTCTAATGTTTGCATTTAGATGTTACCACATCATTCTTTTGGTTAGCTACAGTGATTCACAAGCCATTGAATAGGTGTTTTAGGTTTCTTTTTTTTGAAGAAGTTTTATTTTTATGTGGCTACAGAACTATGCAAAATTTGGATTCTCCAATCTGAATACTCTAAGTTGCCATCTCAACAAATTGCAAAAATAGTTGTTGAATAAGTTGTGTCCGTATTAGAGTTGTAAAAACTTTAATGTAGCATTTGGTTTTTTTTTTTTTTTTTTTTAAAAAATTACAATACACTACTAACTCTATAATTCGAACCATTTTATCTCAAAACCCTCAAGTACTTTGTATATGGGAATGTGCTAATTAAGCGACAATAACTCTAAAAGTAATTAGGTTATGATATTTTTATTCAACAAAGAAACTTTTAAGGCAACATGAAAGTGTTTTATGTGTCATAACCCATATTTGGAGTTTTAAATATATAACAATAAATAATACTATTTTAAAATATGTTTACTTTTAGTATTTATAAGTTTAAAAGTATGATTTTAGTTTGATAATAAAGAGTAATTATTAAAAGTGAATGTGGTGAAATTTTATATATATATATATATATATATATATATATTAAAAAAAAAAAAAAGTAAGCATGGTACAAAAACTAGTACTAATAGTAATAATAGAAGATCCCATCAGCACTCAAACGAGGAAAGTGAAGAGATGGGAGATAATTTATGTGAAAAAATAAAGGTTATTTTTTGTTAAATGAAGACGTGGTATGTAATGAGGGCAGTATTGTCTTTTTATCTAAAGTAAAAGGACATAGGATATCATAAAGGATGCCATTGCTGCATGAATCCCAACATTCTCTAATTATTGATACGATATTGTTTCGAAGGAAACGATTCATCACAAATTATCGGTTTTGTTTAAAAAATCTAACTTCTCGAGTGAAATATCATTTAATGCGTTGCCTTTTAATTAAAAGAGGATAAGTTTTCAAAACTACTCTTATTAGTTTAAGGAAAATGTTAATAAATGTTTTTAGGGTAATTGTTAATAATTCATTTAAAGAAAGTTTTTATGAGAAAAGAAAAAAAAATGTTTTGACAACTTTTTCTATTTCTCATTAAAAGTGGTATCAAAACTTTATTAAAATGGATTGTTAACTATAACCCTAAAAACACCCATTAGCATTACCCTTAGTTTAAACTCTAATAGAAGAATGATAATTACTTATAAAGTACTCCCTTCGTCCCACTTTGTTTATTCTCTATTTCATTTTGTGATATTCCAAAATATTGTCTTGTTTTTAGAAATAAAAGTTATTAGTTTATTAATGTTCCTATTATACCCCTACTTTATTTTCAAAACTATTTGAAAAGAAAACTAATTAATATATTTTTTAAAATCAATCTAATTGGGGCACCTTTTTAGTTACCTCATTAAGAATAACTTTTTTTTTTTTTAAAGATGATAAATTTATTTAAGGGTAGTTTTGTAAACTTATACATTTTTATAAGACAGACAAGATAATAAATGATATTCTCTTAAAAAGTTTGACTTTTTAAATAGGACAATAAAGTGAGACGGAGGGAGTAAATGGTAAGCTAGAGAATTTATTATTGAGCTTTTCAAAAGAGTACATTTCGGGACATCCCAAAATGAGTAAAGAGAACCAAGAGTTTTGGACAGAAGGGCTCCGTTTGGTTTGCGTTTTTTCACGTTTTGTGTTTGGCAGCTTTTTTTTTTTTTTTTTTGACCAGTGTTTAGTACACTGTTCATGGGACATGAATATTGCATCAAGGTAAATAAACAGTATTTTTTTAGTGTGAACAGTAATAAAAAATTATTATTTTTATTATTTTCAGTTTTTAGTTTTCAGCAAAATAAGTGATATTCAAATACACACAAGGTGTAAATGACATTCAATGATAGGAATTTTGATGTCTATGGGTATATGAATTCCATTAAGGTTTTTGTAACCATTAAAAAGTTGACTTTTTTTTTTTTTAAAATTTTTATTTTATGAAATTGCATTTATCTCTTTATTAATTTATAAATTAAAAAGATAAAAATGTAAAGGACAAAACTTAAGTACAATATCTTAGGTGCTATTCTTTACGTTCTCATCTTAAGATTTAGCCATGTGGCAATTTAACTAAAAAATACACTTTCATCCTATGAGAAAAAATTCACATGACAGAATTTTAACGAAGGAACCTAAAGAACAGCTAAGTATTACTCAAATGTAAAATACATTCCATTTTTTTTTAATTTGTCTTTCTTTTTTTATATTTAAACACATTTTGTTTTTCTTTTCTCTTTCCTTATACAGTTCTCTTCCCTTTAACCAAACATAGGCTTAGTTTTCGCAAAAGAAGAATAAATTTTGATTTTAAAAGAACGTATTAAATGATGCTCTATCAATTTAAAATTTATATTTGTGGGGATGAATAAAGATTTAGTATTTGTTAATTTTCTTTTTCGGAGATTGAGGTTATTATAATAAAGAGTTTGAAACCGAAAAAGTAAGAGAGTAGAGAGAGTAATATTAATAGAATTCAATTAATGTGTGTCCTTAATGCATATATTAATTATTTATTTTGAAAATTTTCTTTTTGAAGAATCAATAAAATTTTTAAAATAATTAATTATTTTTTTATTTTTTCATAAATTTTTTTTAAAAATAATTCACTGATATATATATATATATATATATATGTATATATATATATATAAAAAGAGAACAGGTTAGTAAATTTCATGCTATTATTATTGTAAGGGTCCGGTTAATGGATTCACTCATGCCAAGGAAGTATTGGGCTTTCCCACGGCAGAAGAAGCTAGGTAATAAAGATGATAGATGTATTTTTTCCATAAATGCAGTGGAAAGCGGAAGGAAACTGATCTTTCAAAGTAAATATCCATCCAGGCAGGCAGGGTAGCATGGTTACTCATTATTAAATGGAACGGATCTTTAAGTAATTTGACCAATTTATTTTGACTCGTGACCTGCTGCAGTTTCCACTGGGGTAAGGGGTACAGCTGTACAGGTGTGAGATTTATGACCCATTCATCCGCTCCCTGACCTGCAGCCTCATGTACTAATAAATGATAGTAGAGTGTGCAGTGTTTGTACTCTACTACTACCTAATATCAACATCTCATGCTAGGTTTAGACTGTGTCATGTACTTGCAAGAATCCTCAGGAATATCTTTCTTACCAATTCGATTTGATGCCCTATTGAATCAAGTCAGCTTCATTTATAACCATTCTCTCCCTTTTGTTTTTTTTTCTCCCCTGCCCCTTGGTGATCTTGATTTAAATGATATCATCATTATTTTTTTTCTCAAAATTCATTAATAATGTATATTTTCATCCTTTTACTCTATCAAAATTATTATATATGGTGCTCTTTTGGAGTTTACTTTAAAAAAATAAATTGCATATATATATATATATATATATATATATATATATATATATATATATATATATATATATAAAGCTTTAAGTATTGTTAACAGATTACTTAAGACGCAGAAGTGCTTGAATTTAGGTAACCAAAACCAAAAGTCACCCTTTGCTCCAAAAAAGAAAAGAAAAAAAAAAAAAAAAAACCTACCTACGTGAGATTTACTCATTTCTACCCTCAAATGAGGATTTGCTATAGTTGCTTAATTTATATATTTAGAATTCACATCTGTAAAAGTTTATATCTATTTTAACATTAGAATCTAAATTGTTTTTTTACATACTCATCTTTCAAAATACCTCACATCATATTATTTATTTCACACTGCATTTCATCAAATGATCCAGTTAATAAGAGTAATTAGGGCATTTGTTAATGGATACTGTGGGGGAAAGGGGGGGGGGGGTGAACTTGATTATGGGTCGAGCCCTAAGGCCCAGAAGGTCATACTTTAAGAGATGGACCGACCCAAAAATGTGGGTAGAAGCAAGAGCGCCTGAATATTAAAGGGAAACTCCCCAAAATAGATCCCATGGAGATTCGAGTTAGCCACCAATATTGAAACTCTTATCCGAGGTAACAAGCATGAATGGTCCTTTAACGGATACGAGAGGGACCGTGGGCAACCAATTCTCTTTTTAATCCAAGATGCCACCTCCATCAGATTCACCTCGGGAAACAGCCTAAAAGGATAAGAATCACAAAGGCAGTCACCTTTGCATTAATGAGAGGTTCTCTACCTAATCTCCTCTACATCAAATGCATATAGGTCAACCTGAACAGTGCAGACACCTTAAATGTCCTATATCATTGTTGAAAAATTTAGACTCCAGTTGATAGAATTAACAAGTTTTAAACCCAAGCTGTTAATTAGATTTATTATGCATAAAACTTGTTAAAACAAATAAACATCAATATCATGTCAAAACTAAGTGTAGCGGAAAAATAAATAAGACAAAATATGATGACCCAGGAAAACCAATGAAACCAATTAGTTTCATAGTAAAAAAGCTGGGGGAAAACCTTCTCGAAAAGCAATCCACTATAGTAAAGAGAAGTTTTAAATCTAGTACAAAACCTTTGTCCCTAGACTCTACAATCCCCGTAGATGAACTCACAGCAGAAACCTTTTACCGCTTCAGAACCTCTGAACTCTTCAATATATGAATGCCACCCTTTGATGCACGAATCCCAGTACGTGACTCACTCCTTTGCACGAATCCCAGTACGTGACTCACTCACCAACTTGAGAAAGAAGAATGTTGGCAGCAAAGTTCTTCACTTCATTAACAATGTAGATCAAGAAGCATTTGGTTACAAAACCCTAAGGCGTAAAGACGCAGTTAACTTCTTTAAGAGAGAATAAGGCTTCGGTCACCTTTTGCATATGTTCTCCTTGTATTCTTTTATGTGACAACCTCTAAAATAAGCCTTATATATGTTTAGGGTTGTGAGAAAAGAAACCCTACACAAATACAAAAGCCTGGCCCAAAAATCAGATTTAAAAATCTGAATTCCTGTAAACTCGATAGATACCTCGATGATAGCAAGTGTCGAG
The DNA here is from genome assembly GCF_040712315.1 of Castanea sativa. Taxonomy (NCBI): domain Eukaryota; kingdom Viridiplantae; phylum Streptophyta; class Magnoliopsida; order Fagales; family Fagaceae; genus Castanea; species Castanea sativa. Next base: position 27,902,885 of record NC_134018.1, read on the forward strand.
CCTCATTAAACCTCGATAGATAGCTATCTGTCTAGAAGCTGTCGAGCAGCTGTCCACAAGTGTCCAACAGGTGTCCAGCTTTAGTAAACACCTTTTCTTTACTTGTTTCTTGGTCCAATCTTCATGACTTTAATACTAGACTTGAACAACATGTTCTTTGAAGTATTAAACACATCCTAGATCTACCAAAATACAAGTAAAGTGCGTTTTGTCAAAGGATTAGCCAACTACATAAATTAATGTCCTTAACAATCATGATGAAATGGGGGTAGAATAGAGGGGTAATCCAGCTGGAAGTAGGCCAACTAAGGAGATAAGGGAAGGAAAAAGGCCTATAAAAGGGGGGGAGGATGCGATAGAGAAAGGGTTGGAAAATATTGAGAAAAAACCCTAGAGAAGAACAAGAAATAGAAAGTTACAGGAGTTGAATAGAGCCAAGTTTTACTTTAGCTTTTTTTGCCTACTCCTTATACGTCTGGGAAACAGTTATGTATCTTTGAATAATATATCATCCATCTTTTCTTCTTAATCAGTTGTTTAGGTCTCCCATTGTGGAACTTCTACCTTATATTCCTTAAAAATAAATTGTGCAAGTCTAATACTTGGTCATTGTAGCTTGTTATGGTGTTTAAGTTTTGATCCCCCACTGTAGGCGCAATGCGTGGAGGAGTACGCCTTAGCCGAGTGGACTGAGGTGAAGAAAAAGATGTTGGAGTCACCACCTAGTTTAGGTTTAGGAACCATATATATAGCGCCCTTACGTGGAAGGACTGATCTTACTACCAAAGTATAGGTTCGAAATTTAGGTATGGAGATGGAAAGGTGTTAAGCACCTAACCCTACCCGACCTATGGGTTGGCTTCCAATCATTGTATCTTATGTCTTAATCTCATTAAAGGCATGTTCAATATTGCATCGTAAACTCAAACACACACACACACACACACACACACACACACAAACATTCATCTAACAATCAACATGACATCAATCATCTCGAAACCCTAACATACATCTATCATGACAACTCACATCAAGCCTAACATACATTTATCATGCATATCATATTATCTCATCCAAGGCAGCAAACAAACAAAATAAAACAAGGGCAAAAATATAGACATGTTAGAAGGTATTAACATCAAATATAACCCAAACATCTAAGCATAGTATTAAAGCATCAAACAAACATATTCATCTAAAATGCATGTTGTTGTGAATGCATGACTTACCTCACTGCATCACAGTCTTAGTGCATCAATGCATGATCACGTGAATGTGTGTTCATGATATATTAAAGAAAACATTAAAGGGAAACCCTAATCTAACATATGAAGAACAAACAACAAGTAAACAGAGGAACAAAGACTTAAGAAGCATGAAATAAGATAAACATAGATGCATATGATATAAATAGAATAAAGAAACAGAAGCAGAAAATGTTGAATTAAGGTTCCTGGGCTTGAGTATGCATACGCATGCCCAGCTGTATGCATACGCATACTTCGAGTATCTGTACGCATGTAGGAAGTATCTGTACGCATACACGCCTTGTACATGGAAGTTAGGTTTGTGAACTTGTATGAAAAATAGATAAGCAATCTAACAGTACATTTTGATGAAAAAGCTCAAAAGTGACAAAAATGAAAACTTTAACATCATATAGTCGAGAGAAAAAGAAAGCGTTGCAAGGAAAGTAAAGAAAATAAGGAATGTACAAGGAAAACCCTTAAGAAGGGGTGAAAAACCATGGGTGAGCAAGGGTGAATGTCCCTTACTCCTTCAAGCTCTCTATTATGTGAAAAATGTAAGTTTTCCTTGTACAATGGTAATGTTCTTCCTAAAAGATAAGCCTTTTCTCTACCTCACTTCCTTATAAACTTTCTACTCTTTTCTCGAATGTTCTCTCCTAGTTCTTGTCCTAATGGTCCAGCAACATGTTCCTCTTATAGTCCAAGGAATGTTGCTAGGTATAAAAGACAGGTGTCAAACTGTGATTCCCCCATTTAAACTCTAATAAGCTGCTATATTATGTTGTGGCTGGAGGAGAGAAAGTAAGCAAGCCGAGGTTAGGGTAACGACCTGAAAAGTGACCCTGTCACTATGTGGGGAGAAGACCTTGGCCAAGGAAAGGGAAATCAGGGGAAATAAGAGTGATGCACGTGTCCTTAACTGTGATCTAGCATAAGCACAACCAATAAAAGGGAGGGATTTCATAGTCTTTGACCATAGGGGGCACTATCTCCCTTTTGTTAGTGTTGGGTGTCCATGTCAGGTGCAAATCTTACTCTTGAACCAAATATCCTTCCCCTAGCCAACATTTTCTCTCCTTTGCTCATAGTCATTCCATGTGTAGGGTTTGGATCAAGCCATGTCCGTATTCTCACATGCCTTGGTTGGTGTACTGTACATTAGCCCTTGACTGTCAATGGAACTTGGTGGCTAAAGTCTTTGATAGTCACATTGTATTAGACTTCAATGCTGAAGCAATTATGCCTCGTGACGTTTGAAATTGGACATGTGGCTTCCGCGGGTGTTTCTAGCTGTTTTGGCGTTGCTTCGTTTCCTGCGCTTGGCAGACAGACATTACTCTTTATAAATGTTGTGTCTTTTCACCTGACTCTGGTTGGTAATTTAAAAAGGAAAAGATATCCCTTTATTCTTCATTCCTTTTGTATCTACACACCTTCTTCTTCTTTAGAGAAAAAAAATCTTCCATTGTCAACAAAATGGCCAGCAGGTTCCAACTCTTCACCAAATGACTCCACCTCCTCAAACAATGACTTGAGTTCTTCCAATATTAATAATTCACCACCACCCAGTCCTAAACCCATTTCCCTTCTTCCTCCCCACCCTTTTCCAATCTTTCCCTTTCCCCCTCAAGTCTTCCTTCCTCAAGAAGTTCAACCATGGGAAGGGAATGAAGAAGAAGAAAAGGAAGACTTTGAAGAGCTTCAATTGAAGGCCAAAGAGGATGTTGAGGAAGAAGCCTACAATGTCTTCATAGGGGCTGCTTCAAGGCGCAGAAGAAGGTGTAGACACCACATTTTGTACTCCTTACGACTCGGGCCCCTGTTCCCCATTGATACCCAAACTCTAAAGCTCAAGGCTAGTTTAGAGCCCAATCAGATATCAAATTGACTTGAGGATCATTAAAATGGAAAATATAACCTTTTAAATGAGTAAAAATCTATTTTTTGGAAATAAAATGACTAAAGTGGCCCTTAGCCCACGTACGTGGGTAGCAGCCTGCGTACGTAAGCCAAAGCATGCGTACGTAGGCACACTCCTATGTACATAGTTAGGGTTTCAGAGACAAAAAAGGCAAGTTTTCTACAATAATGACAGAGGTTTGGAATGAATCCCACATCGTCTAGGAGTCGTTCCAAACCCCATTTTTTCCACTATATAAAGCCTTACATGGTATATTTTCAAGACACACAGAAATCCCATGGGAAAATACAAGATTCACCAGAAAATAGTGAATCAAAAGGGAGTTTTTCACAAAACACCCTCAAGTCAATTTTGTTTGATTGAGACCTTTTTTGGCCCCAATCCTTTTAGTTTAACGTTGCTAATCACTTTTTTATTGGTTTGTAAATAGATTTGACTGATGGGAACGGTCAAAATCAAGCTTGAAGAGCTTTTCTTTGAGGTATTAGTTCAAACATTTGCTTCTTCCTTTTCTTTTCTTTTTATGCTTTTAATTCTTCTGTTTGTCTTCTTTTCTTGTTATAACATGTTTTGATATGCTTTTCTAGTATAGTTTTATGTTTTTATATGTTTAAAATGCACGTCAGGGTGTTAGATTTAGTATTATAAGCTTGGTTGTGCTTTTAGGGTTTTCTGGGTAAGAACTTGCATACACATAATCTTGCCTGCGCATGCAGGCTTGATTATGTGCATGCAAGCTTGTTCTTGCGTATGTAGGCCTTCTGCCCTTTTGTTTATTTCATTTCTGCTTTCACATGTTTGTTTGTTTAGCTTATTTTCCCATGCCTTTATGCTTTCAATGTCTATGTTTCACATGTTTAATTGTTTGTTTTGTCTCACATGTTAAAATTAGGGCTTGTTTTGTATTTTCTTTGTTTCAATGCCATAATCATTCATTCACATGCTCATGCATGATGCCTAAGGTGCTAAGTTGTTGCAAGGTGAGTAAAGGTAAGTTATACATTCACATTCACATGCATATATGTTGTTATGTTTTGTTTAATGAACATGTACATGTTGTTGTTTTGTGTTTATTGATAAATGATGTACTTGTTGCCATGATTAAGTTGCTGCCTTATATATGACATGACATAATAGAGTTTTCACATGTTAGATGAATGTTACGGTTGTATATGTGTGGTTTGGTTTCTTATGCTTTATGGATGGATATGTATGTGTTTTAGGATGATGATGCCATGTTGTATGCTTATATGTATGTTAGTGTGTGTGTGAGTTTAGACCATAAGTGTTGAGTATGATTTTGTCGAGATTTAGACATAAGACATAATGATGGGAGGCCAACCTTAGGGTTGGTCAGTCTTGGATGCCTAACATCTCCCAAGAACATACCTAAACTCCGAACCCATATTTCTAATGGAAATATGCATGTTTGTATCACATACAAAACATACGCAGTGGAAAAATAACGGATCTACTTCATTCATAAAAGTTAACATGCACTATGTAAGTTTCAGAATTTGAGAATAAGAGAGTGTACCTTAAAGTGGTAAATTTCGAAACAAAGATCAGAAGCACTTGGGAACACTTTCAGTCTTCACTACAATTCCACTAACGCCCAAGATGTGTGGTCTCTCAATCAGTTCCAAAAGGAGAATGTCAAAGTGTCTAACACTTCTTACACCACTTCGCAATAGTGTTCTTACAATTCTCTACAGAAAATTCTGTATGTTTCTCCCTTTGTATCTAACTGATTATCTAATTGGGTTGGCCTTTTGGGCCTTTCCAATTGGGCTTAAGTGTGTGGCTTGGAGTGGGACCAAAAAGGACCAATAAGACACTAGCTCCAATGGGCCTTGGGCTTTTCTGTCAGCTCTTGACAAGTCCAAAGTTACCATTAATTATATTTAGTACCATTATATAAATATAGTTACACTCTAGGCCTTATTTATAAATTATATCCCAAGAGTTTATTGTACATGCAACCCCTTCATAAAATATTCGTAGTAATACAAAGTCATGAATATAAACTGTCACTTTGTATATTACTACATCTTATCCTTGAGTATCCAGTTTAATCCTTTAAGTTATTCATCATATATTTATGAAATGTAATTTCATAAATATATACTCTAGTAACTATTTACTAAAGTAGTTAGGCCTAACATTCTGAATAACAAACCCATTAAACTTATCTCTAGGGAATATTTTGTATCTCCGTTAAGAGACTATGAATTCCATCTTGAGAATATATGTTCCATCAACATTAAATGTGGTTGCCCAACATATTGAGGTTTTGACCGTAACTCTAGATCCCATTCCTGATATATCAAAGCAACTTACATCTTATGATCAAGTCCATTATTCTCTTAGGATTAAGAGTTCATGCAAATATAAGTCGTGAGTTTATTATTCATTTGACAGTCGTTAGGAGAATAATAAATCTCACACTGGTCCAGTTTAATATATTTTAACTCTTAAAACATATCAACATATCAACTAGAAATCTCCATTTCCATGATCAAGACAAATCATCTTAGTTGATATGTTATAGTCTTCGTAGATGAAATGCCCAATTTCATCATCGACTACGAACTACAATTTTGAGTTTACAAAGAACTTGTGATTTATATCTTCTATGACTTTTCACATAAATCACATACTATGCACTCATGGACTATATGATAATGTCCCAATATTCATGTTACCATTATTTCAGATAATAATAAAACAACTTTATTAATTACAACATTAAGTCATACATAATGTCATACATAATAACATACATAGCATCATACAATAGGATTTAAAGGCACTAATTCTAACAATCTCTGGTAGTAAGATTCATGGTCCTTTCTTGAAGGGATGATATATTCATAGTTCCAAGGCCATTGCAAAAACTAGGTAGCGACTCCTCCGGTGTGTCCACAACAGCGACTTAGCTAAGGACGATGAGTTTAATTTGTATGTGTCTTATTTCTTAACCTTGATAAAAACTATTTCAATACTTATTTACACACACATCACTTGGTTTCTTATGTCCCTTAACCTTGATTGGTGATGAATGGGAAGATGGAAGCCTCCATTCGGGCCCAAATCTTCTGGAGTTCATCCCACCAACTCACAATCGATGCAATCGCCTATAATGGGCTTTGAGCACGTTAAAATTTTTCTACCGATCCATTATGGGGTCCACTTAGGCCCTTGGTTGGAATCATAGCCCCCCAAGTTGTGAGTGACCTATTTATCTATCCCTTTAGCCTTAGGGAGCCTACCCACACTAGAGAGATCCTAGACCCTATCACAAAGGATACCCTTTATATGTCTTGCTTGTTCAACCATATATCATGTGTTCACCTAATTCTAAAGAACAAATAAAAGATGTAAAAATGGAAGGGATGGCTTTAAAGTTATGGTATACCCTAAGATGTTTAGGGATAAAAGAAAGAAGTTCTCACATATAAGAAGCTTGTCCCTAAATCCAAAGGTCTATCTTAACTTGAAAGGTTCATAAGACCATAGCCTAATTGCTATCATAGGCCCAAGTGGAAAAAACCCTTTTGAAATAGAGGACTTTGGGTCTAAGGTAACAAATATACTATGAACTTAGCATCCAAAATCCTACAAAGCCAACCTGAACTTCCCTAATCTTGGGCCTCTTTGTTGTATGCCTAGGCCCAAAATGATGAGAACTTCATGGACTTTGAGAGGAAGGCTACAATATATTCTAGCTAAAGGGCTATTTCAAAAAAAAAAGAAAAAGAAAAGAAAGATGAAATGAAGCATAAAAATGAAAAGCTCAAAGGTGATAAATACATTGTAAGCCCATGTTTGAGACAGGGTTGAAAATTTCTAAGTGCATTCTAATGAAAGGCCATGAGAGTAAGATGAGAGCTTTTATTGTAAATGGACCAAAACCCAATAAAACAATGGGCAAAAATCCATGAGAGGGAAGAGAGTGATATTGTAATTGGGCCTTCATTAAAATGAACTTAAAAATTTTCTAAGGACGTGTAAAAATTTAAAAAAAAAAACCTTTAATTGGGACATGAACTTAATGAAAATAGGGCTTCTTTTCAGGCATCATTGCACCATCAGTCAAGAAAACACGTCCCCACTCCCATTTGGATTTGAGAGAAAGGAAAACGCTTGATCAAGATTGAGGACACACATCAATAAGAGGAAGAGACCCCCTAAGAAACAATGACTACCTCCATGGAAGACTTAATGATAAAAAAATCCTTAAAGATTTGGATGAACATGGAGAGGCCTTTAAGAAAATGGGAGGGCGTATCACTAGGTTGGAGGAATCTAACCTCAAGAAGCCTTCACATGTGGAAATCCATGATGATGAAGAGGAAGTGGAAGAATGGGATGAAACGGACAAAGTGGAATGTGAAAGAAACAAACAATTTGAGAAGCTCACTGCGGAAACCATAGCTATAAGGGAAAAATGGAGAAAATGCAACTCGCTTTCCGCAAGGCACAAGGGATGGATGATTACCTCTATAACATGGGGGGAGTAAATTCAAAAGCTCCTATTGCATTGCCTCCCAAGTTTAAGATCTCTAATGCGGAAAATTTTGATGGGACTGGAGATTTGAAGCAACACATAAGAAGATACCTAAGCATCGCTGAAATGAAGGGGCTAGATGAGAAGCAAACTTTGCATGCATTTCCCCTCTCACTCACGAGAGCTGCATCAAGGTGGTACTATAACCTTGATCCAAGCAAAACTAAGGTGAGGAATGAACTAGTGGAGTTGTTTGTGGACCAATTCATCTTCAACACCAAGATTGATGTGACTCTAAGGGAATTGGAGAATACCAAACAAAGTGTAGGGGAGACATTTTTTGAATACATGACTAGATGAAAGACCAAAGTGTCTAGAATGGTCAATAGGCCAAATGAGAAGGACCAAATTAACATGATCATTAAGAACTTGCTTTCGGCTTATAATAATAGGCTTTTGTCATCGCCTCTATGATCATTTGGAGAACTATGTGACTGTGGCATAAGAATTGAAGGGGCTATCAACAATGGACAATTGGAGAAAGGTGAAAGTAAGCCTCCAACCAAGAAAACATATGGAGGGGGAGCAACCACCACTAAAGTGCCCAATCTCATAAATGTGAGCGCCATCATACCCCAACAAACACTAGCCTACCTAAAGAAAGCTCGTCGAGAATTCTCCAACCTAGGAATGACCTTCACCTAAGCATATAAAGACCTATTCTCCAAAGGATTCATCAAACCTTTAGACCCTAAACCCATGTGTAATCCCATACGTCCCACTTGGAACCTCAATGAATATTGCCACTACCACCAAAAATCCATCCACAAAACCGATAATTGCTTCCACCTCAAACACGAAATACAAGACCTCATAGACAATGGAACCCTCCTAAATCCCAAAGGAAGCGGTAGCGGTGTGGGGAATACTTCCAAAAGGAGTGACAAAATTAAAGAAAAGGGTCTTAAAGGACAATATAGCAAATATCACTAGGAGTGGGAAGCACTAAAAACCATCCTTTTTGGAAAAAGGATCATCATGGTAGAGATTTAGGAGAACGGTCCAAGCCTATGGAACCTAAAGGAAAAGAAGACAAAGAGAAGAAGATAGGGTGTTAATTCAATTGAAGAAGACCCAAGCTCATGTGTCCGTATGAGGCTTACTCATGGACTCTCAAAAGCACCCTAAGGCTCTCTTGGATGCCTTGAATGGGAAAGAAGTACCTATAGAAACTATACCATCAGAAGCTTTGTCTCTCATGGTAGTCGAGGGTTCCTCACACCCCCTCCTTGCCTTTTTTGATGAAGATATCCTTCTCAAAGGAGCTACTCACATTAGACCCTTGCAAATCACCATTGAATGCATAGGTGCCAAGGTTCCGGTGGTACTTATTGACAATGGGTCCGGCTTGAATGTCTATCCTTTTAGAACCGCCCTTACTATTAGCCTAGATATGGAGACTATCATCCCTTCTCCCTTGATCGTAAGGGAATATGACAACACTTCAAGGAAGGTCATGGGTAGTTTCAAGACTCCTTGCAAGATTGGGTCAATAGAAACTGTAGGGGCATTAGGCCCAGTAATTCACCAAGGATGGCCCAACGAAGTCTTTTGGGCTAGAAACCCAAATCCGAAGACATCAAAAAGATCTTGGAGTATCTGAATGTATCTCATAAAGAAATACCAAGTAAAGATATGATAAACAAATGACCAATTACGTCCGAGGAGAAGATGTGTCCTCGGATTGTTAAGCCGAGGACATAGGAAGAGAGGTTTAGTGTCCCCGGGTTATGTTATAAAGAATCCTATGACTACGAGAATACACAGTACACGTGGAGGACAATAGAAAGAGCGGTGGAATATCTAAGGTAAAGCTGCTACCACCGCCCATACATTAAAAGCCCTGTAAATTGATACGCTGACTGCATAGATGGAAGGATGGGACCTGAACATGGAGTTTGGAACTTGGTCCCTAACCCCAGCGGGCTTTAGGGAAGAATTGATGGGACAAGTATCCGAAATCAGGATTGCAACCATGAGGTGGAAGATGATGAAGAGAAGAAAAGAAGTATAAATAAAGGGGAAGACATACGAAGAAGGGAGAGGCTTTTTCAGTAAGAAAAAGGGCCAATAGTATATGATAATCAAGAATTGTATCCAAACTTTAGGAAATACTATTATAAACTATCCTCGGGTTTTGTCCAAGGAGGAATTTTCAGTCTTACTCTTGCGAACAACTCTTTATTTTGTGCCATTGGGCCCAAAGCCCGTTCTTTTCCTCATTATCTAAACCATCCTTGAAATCTAGATTACAAACCCATCCTCTACAAATTTATTGTAAAAAAAGGCCTTTCAAAGCCCATTTCCTTCCAGTCATAGTTTGGGAATTTGAATTGTGTCCTTATAATTGGCGCCGTCTGTGGGAATTTAGTCTTTAAGGAAGTTTAGAACATCATGGTAGGATCAGGACCACAACGCAGCGCGGAGTCCGTAGGCTCCCAGCGTGAGGATCACTCCTTGCATCCTGATCACGGAGAGAACCGGGAAGGTAGTGTACATACTACACACACCATCAGAAGTGCAAGCCATTCACAAGGAGGAAGCAGAGTTCCTTATGAGAGAAATGCTAGGGCCATGCAGAAGGAGATCGACGGCCTAAAGAGAAAATTGCGTCACGAAAAGCGAAGGCGAACTCCTTCGGTTTCTGACCCCTTTTCGGAAGGATACGAGGATGACAGTTACGGGCAGAGATCCAAGACTCCCCCGGGTGAATCTTTCTCTTCCGAAGAAGACAATCTGCATGGGAGGCGTGGCAGAGACTACCCCTCTAGGGGCTTGGGAAATGACGCAGTGGGTAGAGCGTTACACCAAATCTCCAGATCACCCTTCACGCGCAGATTGAAGGAAGGGAGGTTACCTCGGCGCTTCACACAACCGGCCTTCACTATTTACAATGGTCGGACGGATCCTGTGGAGCACGTGAGCCATTTCAGCCAGAGAATGGCAGTGCATTCCAAGAATGAGACCTTGATATGCAAGATCTTTCCTTCTAGCCTAGGGCCCGTGGCCATGAGATGGTTTGATGGCTTGAGGGCAGGCTCCATTGGTTCTTTCAAAGAGCTTACTAGAGCATTTGGTTCTCGCTTTATCACGTGCAGTAGAGTTCCTCGGCCATTGGATTCTTTATTATCCATGGCTATGAGGGAAGGGGAAACCCTGAGAACGTATTCGGACAGGTATTGGGAAATGTTCAACGAGATTGACGGAGACTTCGATGATGTGGCAATAAGGACCTTCAAGGTCAGCCTACCGACGGAGCATGACTTGAGGAAGTCCTTGACGAAGAAACCTGTTAGAAGTGTGCGACGACTGATGGATCGCATCGACGAGTACAAAAGGGTTGAGGAAGATCAGCAGCAGGGAAAAGGCAAGGCGAAGGTTATCCCACAAGAAAGGAGGGATTTCAGGTCGGACAGATACAACAACAATAGGCCTGCAAGGGATTTTTCCAGGCAGGCTGGTCACATACCCCCACAAGTGGTCAACACCGTCTTTAGGGAACCGGTGCAGCAGCTGTTGGAGAAAATAAGACATGAGCCTTTTTTCAAATGGCCAAATAAAATGATAGGGGACCCTTTGAGACACAACCAAAATCTCCATTGCCACTATCACCAGGAGAGGGGTCATACCACCGAGGATTGTTGCACTTTGTGGAATCATTTGGAACAATTGGTTAAGGAGGGAAAGCTGAAGCAGTTCCTGTACCAGCCTAATGGGCGAGGAAACCAATCAGGAGTGGCAAACCACGACGGCCCTTCATCGAGACCTCCTCTAGGTACTATCAATGTCATTTTTGCGGCACCTAGAAGGACTGGCTCAGCTCCTTTCAGGGTAATGTCTGTGGCTCGAACATTGGCCGAAGAGTCACGGGATCAGCCGAAGAGGATTAAGGCAAGCATCCTACCAGTTCTAAGTTTCTCTGAAGAGGACAAGATGGGGACTATCCAGCCTCATGATGATGCCTTGGTGGTAACCCTCATAATAGGGGACTATGATGTAAAGAGGGTAATGGTTGATCAAGGCAGTGGCGCAGATATCATGTACCCTGACCTATTTAGAGGCTTGAAATTAAGAGTTGAAGATCTTACGGCATATGACTCACCCTTGATAAGCTTCGAAGGGAGAGCTGTCGTTCCAAAGGGACAAATTAGACTGCCTGTGCAATCAGGCCCAAAGGTGGTAGACGTAGATTTCATCGTGGTCGATGCTTATTCTCCCTATACGGCTATTGTAGCGAGACCTTGGCTGCATGCGTTAGGGGTTGTTTCCTCAACCTTGCATGTCAAAGTTAAATTTCATTCTGGAGACCAGGTGGTGGAGTTACTTGGGAGTCAATCTGTGGCTCGACAGTGTGTCACGGTTGCAATTCTACGTCGACCAGAGCCAGGGTCCTCGGCCTCAGCTGACGGAGAAGCATAGCAATCAAAGTCTTTTGCCACAGCCAAGATAGATGAAGCGGCATGTGAAGAATTGGAGAAAATTCTCATAGACAATGACCCTGAGAAGTTCTTTCAGGTTGGAGTTCAATTGCCACAGGAAGAGAAGATGGAGCTGATTTTATTTTTAAGGAAAAATATGGATGTATTTGCTTGGAATGCGTATGAAGCCCCTGGGGTTGATCCGAGCTTCATATGTCATCATTTAAAAGTCAATCCAGCTGTGGTACCGAGGAGGCAACCACCTCGGAGGTCCTCCAAAGAACATTCCGAAGCCGTAAAAGAGGAAGTGCTTAAACTCAAAAAAGCAGGTGCTATCAAAGAAGTGTTTTATCCTGAATGGTTAGCCCATACGGTGGTGGTGAAAAAGAAGAATGGGAAGTGGAGAGTTTGTGTGGACTTCACAGATTTAAACAAAGCTTGCCTGAAGGACTCATTCCCAATGCCTCGGATTGATCAATTGGTTGACGCTACTGTTGGACATCCTCGGATGAGTTTTCTTGATGCTTTCCAGGGTTATCACCAGATACCTTTGGCCGTTGAAGACCAGGAGAAGACTGCATTCGTTACTCCTACAAGAAATTATCATTATAAGGTAATGCCCTTTGGTTTGAAAAACGCAGGGGCTACCTACCAAAGGATGATGACGAGAATGTTTGAGGCACAGCTAGGAAAAACTATTGAGGTATACGTGGACGATATGGTGGTAAAGAGTAAGGAAGTTTCTGCGCATCTGGAAGATCTGGGCAACACTTTTCAAAAGCTAAGAGAGTATAAGTTGCGGCTCAATGCCTCTAAATGCTCTTTTGGTGTGGGATCGGGCAAGTTTCTAGGTTATATGGTGACTCACCGGGGAATCGAAGTGAATCCTGCTCAGGTTAAGGCGATAAACAACTTACACCCACCTCGGAATCCTAAAGAAGTGCAGAGGGTAACAGGTATGACCGCTGCTCTCAACCGATTTATATCTCGGTCCGCGGACAGATGCAGACCTTTCTTTCAATTGTTGAATAAATGGAAGGGCTTTGAATGGACCGAGAAGTGTGTGGTGGCTTTCCAACAGCTTAAAGAGTATCTCTGGCGACCGCCCGTTATGTCTCAACCAGAAGTTGATGAAATTCTGTTTGCATATATTGCAGTGGCAAACCATGCAGTTAGTTTGGTTCTTATCCGAGATGATAATAATATCCAGAGACTGGTTTATTATGTAAGCAAGTCTCTGCATGAGGCCGAGCTGAGTTATTTGCCACTGGAGAAAGCTATCTTGGCGGTGGTCCATGCTACACGAAGACTTCCCCATTACTTCCAATCTCATACGGTTGTTGTCCTTACACAACTCCCTTTTAAATCGATTCTGCGAAGTGCGGATTATATGGGAAGAATTGCTAAATGGGGAACTGTCCTAGGAGCTTTTGACATCAAATATATGCCTCGCACCTCTATAAAGGGGCAGGTCATCGCGGATCTTGTGGCGGAATATGCTGAGCCTTCGTTAGAAGACTATAATGAAGGATCAGGCATGGGTAAAAAATCAGTAGGCATGATTTCATGCAAAGAGCCTCCATTATGGAAAGTGCATGTTGATGGAGCAGCAAATCAGAGGGGATCTGGTATAGGGCTAGTTTTGATATCCCCGGAGGGAATTATTTTTGAGAAATCTTTGAGATTGGGATTCTCGGCCACCAACAACGAAGCAAAGTATGAGGCCGTCCTCGCAGGGATGAACATGGTTCATAGAATGGAAGGGAAGACGGTGCAAATGTTCTCAGATTCACTATTGGTGGTAGGCCAAGTAGAAGGGAAACTAGAAGCAAGAGATTCCAGAATGCAAGGATACCTAACCAAGGTCAGGTGTATGCAATCTAAATTTACGTCTTTTTCACTATTACATGTATCCAGATGTGGCAATACCCATGCCGACTCCTTAGCCACACTCGCAATGTCCTCGGCACAAAGTCTACTACGAGTTATCCTTGTTGAAGATCTGTTGAAACCCGTAGGGACGGTTGGTAACTCCACTCAAACTCTTCAAATTAGGACAGGGCCTAGTTGGATGGATCAGATAATAACATTTCTCAGAAATGACATCCTGCCTGGAGAAAAGGCCGAAGCAGACAAAGTTCGCAGAAATGCCACTCTTTTCTGGTTATCCGAGGACCAGAAATTGTACAAACGCTCCTTTTCGGGACCATATTTGTTATGTATGCACCCCGAGGCAACGGAGCTACTTTTGGAAGAGTTACACGAAGGGATTTGCGGAAGTCACACAGGGGGAAGGTCTTTAGCTCACAGAGCCCTTACTCAGGGCTATTGGTGGCCAAATATGCAGAGGGAGGCACAGGATTATGCGAAGAAGTGTGACCAATGTCAAAGATTCGCTCCAAATATACATCAACCAGGAGGAGTACTTAATCCTCTATTTAGCCCTTGTCCTTTTACTCAATGGGGCTTAGACATTGTTGGACCCTTCCCCAAAGCAACAGGAAACAGGCGATGGCTCCTCGTCGGAACGGATTACTTCACCAAATGGGTTGAAGCCGAACCATTATCAAATATCAGAGACATGGAAGCAAAAAAGTTTGTATGGAAAAATATCGTTACCAGGTTCGGCATCCCTCATACTCTCATTTCAGATAATGGTTTACAATTTGATAGCAAAGCCTTTCAGAAATACTGCTGTGATCTGGGCATCACGAATAGATATTCCACTTCGGCTTATCCGCAAGGAAATGGGCAAGCCAAGGCTGTCAACAAGGTAATAGTGAGTGGACTCAAAAAGAGGTTGGGGGACGCTAAGGGGAGGTGGGTAGAAGAACTGCCACATGTCTTATGGACGTATCGGACTACACCACGAAGATCCACAGGTGAAACACCCTTCTCCATGACTTATGGAGCCGAGGCAGTAATACCCTTAGAGACTGGGTTCCCAACCCTGAAGAAAAGCTCTTTCGTTCCAGATAGCAATGATGATCTATTGAGGAGAAATTTGGACTTAGTTGAGGAACGACGGGAGAACTCCATGGTTCAAGTAGCTTATTATCAACATAAGCTAAAAAAGGGGTATGATTCTCATGTAAAGCTTCGACCTCTTGGACCTAGCGACTTGGTATTAAGGAAAGTTTTGGGCACAACGAAGAACCCTGCCTGGGGAAAATTGGGGCCCAACTGGGAAGGACCGTATCGTATTACTTCAGTTGCAGGAATAGGGGCTTACAATCTGGAAGATTTGGACGAACGTGTTGTACAACGTCCCTGGAATGTAAATAATCTACGAAGGTACTATTATTAAATAAAAGGCACTTCAGCCGTTTTTTTTTGTTAAAACTACATTACGTTCATTGTCTTTGTTCATTTAAGTATCAAACTGAAGCTTGGTGTGCCTGGATCCTCGGACCACATACCTCGTCTAAATTGATATTCTTTACCAAGTGTTAAACAGAACCTAAGTTACATCTGGTCCTCGGATCATCTACTTTGGGAAAATTAACATTTCAACTGTTTCGTTTAAGTATCAAACTGAAGCTTGGTGTGCCTGGATCCTCGGACCACATACCTCGTCTAAATTGATATTCTTTACCAAGTGTTAAACAGAACCTAAGTTACGTTTGGTCCTCGGATCATCTACTTTGGGAAAATTAACATTTCAACTGTTTCATTTAAGTATCAAACTGAAGCTTGGTGTGCCTAGATCCTCGGACCACATACCTCGTCTAAATTGATATTCTTTACCAAGTGTTAAACAGAACCTAAGTTACGTCTGGTCCTCGGATCATCTACTTTGGGAAAATTAACATTTCAACTGTTTCATTTAAGTATCAAACTGAAGCTTGGTGTGCCTAGATCCTCGGACCACATACCTCGTCTAAATTGATATTCTTTACCAAGTGTTAAACAGAACCTAAGTTACGTCTGGTCCTCGGATCATCTACTTTGGGAAAATTAACATTTCAACTGTTTCATTTAAGTATCAAACTGAAGCTTGGTGTGCCTAGATCCTCGGACCACATACCTCGTCTAAATTGATATTCTTTACCAAGTGTTAAACAGAACCTAAGTTACGTCTGGTCCTCGGATCATCTACTTTGGGAAAATTAACATTTCAACTGTTTCATTTAAGTATCAAACTGAAACTTGGTGTGCCTAGATCCTCGGACCACATACCTCGTCTAAATTGATATTCTTTACCAAGTGTTAAACAGAACCTTAGTTATGCCTGGTCCTCGGATCATTTACTTGGGGAGAATTAACATTTCTTTTCTTTTTGTCAAAACATCAAAACTTTGCATACCTAAGTCAAAAGACCATATGCCTTATTTCATATATTTGACATAGTTCAACTAGAGGTCCAAAATGAAGAATCAATTACTTAATGCATCACTTAATGCAGTTCCTGGCATATTAAGCCTGCCTGGAGTATCAATTTCAATTCAGGTTATGGCTTTAACTTTAGTAAAGAGCAAAAACATGGCACTTTTGGAGTGATATGATCAAAACAAAACAAAAAGTGAGAGCCATCTAACAAGGAAAGTAGCATTCGTGCTTATATTAGATTCCAATAGTACTTTTGCAATTACAAAACAAAAAAAAAAAAAAAAAAAACTTGCGAAATTACACTAAGAAATAAAATAAAATAAAAAAAAGGGAAGAAGAAGGCAACAGCAAAAACTATGGAGAAGCAGTCACTGTTTCAGCTTAATCTTCAGAGAGCCTTTGAGGTCTTGAGGAGATGGAAGCTGAACCGAGGACTCAACGGCAATTCCTTTGCCTTTGGGATCATCCATCAAAGTTATTAGATTAGCTTGATCACCCAGCTCATCCTTTGAAGATTCCTGAAGGTCACTTAAAGGCTGTATGTCTTCTAGTGCCTTTTCTTGTGCTGGATCAACTTGTTTAGGAACATCTTCAGGAAGAGCTATGTCTTCAGCCAAATCACCTCCCTTATCCTCAGATGATCCTTGGGCAGCTTCTTGGGCAGTTTCAGGAATGGTAGAAGCTCGAATTGCAGGAGGATAGTAGACATTCTCTGCTTTCCAAAGAGTGGAAGAGGCGTCAACCCCAGCTTGGGAAAGTGCCCCATTCCACACTTGGAGGCAGTAATGCCTACACACCTCGGGAACCTGAGCCTTGAAGGTTTCCGTTATCTCCTTCACACCTATATCGTAACCTTCCTGTTCAGCTTGGCCCCTTGAGATCTCGGCCTCTTCTTTTGCTTTTTCATCTCTTTCCTTCTCCTCAAGGGCTTCCTCTTTGCCCTTAATGGCCTCCTCTTTGATCCTCTCAGACTCGATCAGGTCTTTCTTAAGGTCCTCAATTAGCCTTCGTGCTGCAGAGAGGTTGTCGTCGGCTTGGCGGAGCATTAATCTCTGGTCCTCGGCCTGTTTAGTTGTCGTTTTCAGGTCAGCCTCTAAACCTGCCTTCTCACTCTCTGCCTTAACCAACTTGGCCGAGACCTCCTGCAACTTCTTCTTCTGAAGGTCCGAAATCTTCTGGGCGGTTTCACGCCTTGACTCCTCGGCCTTCAGGGATTTATAGGAGTTGATGGCAATCTCTTCTGCCCTATGGGCAGA
The DNA here is from genome assembly GCF_040712315.1 of Castanea sativa. Classification (NCBI taxonomy): domain Eukaryota; kingdom Viridiplantae; phylum Streptophyta; class Magnoliopsida; order Fagales; family Fagaceae; genus Castanea; species Castanea sativa. The sequence goes on from NC_134018.1 coordinate 27,920,632, forward strand.
TTGAACGGCCTGTGAACGAAAGTACAAGACTTATACATACATGTAAAAAACAACAAAATATAGCAAGAGTTTAGAGAACAAAACTTACCATTGCAAGCTCCTTCTTCAAAATCATAAAAACGTTATGGTCCCTTTTCCTTCTAAGTTCACCCATGTCCTCAGGGAGCAAAAGCGCCTGCTCCAATGCGTCTGCGACGCATGCAGCTGTCCCCTCATCGGAGTTTCTGATGGACGTATCCACGGTGATAGCCTGGTCATCCATGGACATGTCAGGAAGCCACAAAGGGGCGTGCACGGCCATCTGTTGTTCGATTCTTTTTTCCGACCTGGTCTGCACGGCCCGGGCTTGCTTACCACCCCTTTCAATCTCAAGCTCCTTGGGAAGAGAGCCCTTTCCTGCCTCCACCACTTTTTTTCCTTTTGGCTGATCCCTTTTCCTTTTAAGGTCAGCTGTGTTGGTGCGTTGGGTTTGGGAAGGAGGGGGAGGAGGAGGGAGCCTAGTTTCAGGGCCTTTATCAGCACCCTTTTCTTGAGTTCGAGGGTGCACCTCTTTAGGAGGTTCTTGGGCTCTAAGGCCTTTGTCAGCGCCCTCAAGGACATCTTTTAGGCTGGGCTTAATCTTACGTTGAATGCCCATATTGTCAGGCTCTTGAGTAGTAGCTTGCGAGACTTGTGTGGAGGTGCTGAGGATGGGAATTGAATCTTCAGGGGAGTGGGATTGATTAAAAACTTCAAACTCGTCCTCAGAATCGGATACCTCAACTACTTCTTCTTCTTCCTTTACGGTAGTATGGGAAGACGCAGCTTCACCGGGGACTGATCGTGTGGGGAAAGGGACTATGGGAATCCCAACTGGAACAAGTTGTGGTGGTTGGATTGGTTGGGTGACCAAAGTGCCTTGAGGAATAGGAGTCCCCTCCGGTAGCAGGAAGCCTTCAACGGCAACGCTAATCCGAGGAAGGCGAGGGTCGTGGGCTTTGATCACGCACTTCGGCGCTTGAAAGGCTTTGGATATCAGATTGTAGCTGAGGATCAGATGAGCCGCTCGGAGTTGGCCGTCTGTATGCACGAAAACCTCAGCTTGAAGGATCGTGTCCAACCGTCCGAAATTGACAAGATTAGGATGACGATCCGCTGCGTGTGGATCTGTAGAGTTATCCAAATAGAAGAGGGTAAGAACAAGTAAAAAGACAAAAAAATAATAGTATGTATATAATAGTATAATGGTTTTAATGGTTCTATATAGAAGCCAAAAAACTTCACCTGGAGTCCCTTCCCTTGTCGGACAGGGGAGGCCGTCGTGCCAATTTCTTGATACAATCAGGAAGTCGTTTTTTAGGCCCTTATTAGATTCAGGCAGACACTGAATTAGCCTAACTTCTGGGTATCTAGATTTTAGGTAATATTTGTCTTTTTTGCTTAGGTAATGGAGGTTATAAACCCAGTTCACATCGTGGTGAGTGAGCCCTAGGTTCATCTTCTCATTTAAAGCATCTACGGAACCTAGGATCCTAAAGACATTTGGGGCGCACTGGGTGGGAGTTAATCTAAAAGCCCTAAGATAGTCCCTAGTCACGGTTCCCATGGGGATTTTCATTCCACCTTCGATGAACGCAATCATCGGAATTACGACCTCCCCCGTTTTTCCTTTTACATAATATTCCTCCTCGTTACAGTACCTAATAGATACGTCCGAGGGGATTTTGTATTTAACCTTGAACTGCTCTATTTTTTCGTTTGAATCCACCAGGGATGCGAATCTACCCATTTTTGAAAAAAGGGGGTGTGAAGAAAACTAAAAAGGAACTACGCTGAGGATGAAAGATACAGAGAAAAAGAAAACGATGGGGAGGGAAAGAAACAAAAGAAATAAAGAGCTGATAAGGAGGGGAGAGAGTATTGAAGAACTTACTTTAAAAAAGAAGAAGGCACGGTCACCTCGGACAGTGTATTTGGGAAAAGGAGAAGGTACGGGAAGATGGCAAGTATGGCAGGTACGTTATAAGGTTACTGTAGTGTGAAGAAATTTTTGAAGGAAGTTAGTACTTATATATCAAAAGGAGTTATGAGGCGGGCGAATTCCCGCCTCAACACAGGAATCGCTCTCAACCGTTGGATATGTGTCACATCTTTGAAACATGGGGAACATAGAGGCGCCAGTAATTAATTCGGGGGCGTTTCGCATACCAAAGCATCGGGAACATGCGACGGGTAATTCAAAGGTTATTTCCCCGTCAGCAATGTTGCCAAAATTCCGCAGGATAAAAAGGTTTTTTAAGTCGAGATCCTATTTTTTCCTCTCGAGGTGAAGAAATAAAGAATCTCGAGGGGCTATTGTAGGGGCATTGGGCCTAGTAATTCACCAAGGATGGCCCAACGAAGTCTTTTGGGCTAGAAACCCAAATCCGAAGACATCAAAAAGATCTTGGAGTATCTGAATGTATCTCATAAAGAAATACCAAGTAAAGATATGATAAACAAATGACCAATTATGTCCGAGGAGAAGATGTGTCCTCGGATTGTTAAGCCGAGGACATAGGAAGAGAGGTTTAGTGTCCCCGGGTTATGTTATAAAGAATCCTACGACTACGGGAATACACAGTACACGTGGAGGACAATAGAAAGAGCGGTGGAATATCTAAGGTAAAGCTGCTACCACCGCCCATACATTAAAAGCCCTGTAAATTGATACGCTGACTGCATAGATGGAAGGATGGGACCTGAACATGGAGTTTGGAACTTGGTCCCTAACCCCAGCGGGCTTTAGGGAAGAATTGATGGGACAAGTATCCGAAATCAGGATTGCAACCATGAGGTGGAAGATGATGAAGAGAAGAAAAGAAGTATAAATAAAGGGGAAGACATACGAAGAAGGGAGAGGCTTTTTCAGTAAGAAAAAGGGCCAATAGTATATGATAATCAAGAATTGTATCCAAACTTTAGGAAATACTATTATAAACTATCCTCGGGTTTTGTCCGAGGAGGAATTTTCAGTCTTACTCTTGCGAACAACTCTTTATTTTGTGCCATGGGGCCCAAAGCCCGTTCTTTTCCTCATTATCTAAATCATCCTTGAAATCTAGATTACAAACCCATCCTCTACAAATTTATTGTAAAAAAAGGTCTTTCAAAGCCCATTTCCTTCCAGTCATAGTTTGGGAATTTGAATTGTGTCCTTACAGAAACCATTGTAGAGTTTCATGTCATGGACATCACCCCAATTACAACCTTCTCCTGGGAAGAGCTTGGCTTCACCCCAAAGGGGCAATCCCCTCCTCACTACACCAAAAGATGAAAATCCCATGGAAAGGAGGGATTGCCATAGTGCTTGGAGATGGTGAAATTATAGCACCGGTTTGTGGACTTCAGGAAGGAGGAAGTGAGCTTCAAATGAGTGGCTTTGAGTTCATAAACATGGCTGGCAATGGCTTGAAGGATGAAAGGTATACTACCGACTTGTTCCTATAGTGTAGCAATGAGGTGATTGTAATGATGAAGAACATGGGGTACATGCTTGGTATGGCCTTGGAAAAGAAGGAAAAGGGGTAGTCGAGAGGGAAGGTTTAGGATTCTTTAAAGGCTGCTATGAAATCAAGAAAAACCTTGGCACTCTCAATGGGAACTTTGTGAAGGAAGGGGAAAATTTCCTTTATTGTGGCTTCCCCAAACCTTGGGTAGGTAAGGATGGGAAGGGGTATTCGGGTTGGGAAATGTTCTTTAATGAAAAGCTCACCTTTAAGGAGAAGCCTATCGTGGTGATCAAAGAGATACAAGAAGAGGTCGATTGGGTGAACTACATGGATGCTGAAGTAATAAAGACCATGATGAAGACGAGTGGGAAGATGTTTGCCATCACCTATGAAGTGCCAAGTAATCCTTCCAAATTCATCACGCTTGCTGTGGGGCCTATTAATAATTGGACTTAGGTTGGGTTTTCTGAAAACATTGGGAAAACGTTTTCTAATGCAAGTTCCAATGTACTTTTCACTATTTTCAATAAGATAAATTCTGATTTGGCTTACTTTGATGTGTCCTATAACATTGAAATTCTGCACTTAAATGGTTCAAATGAATTTGAAAATGAAATTAATAAACATTTGAAAAAGAAAATTGAACCTATGGAACCAACTCTTGAAACTATTAATTTGGGCAATAATGAGAATCCATGCTTAATTAAAATTGGCTCAACTCTAAATGAAAAAGAAAGAAAAGATCTTCAAGAACTCCTCACGGAATTTTAAGAGGTGTTTGCATGGTCCTATGAAGATATGCCTGGAATTGACCCCGAGATAACTCAACATCACATTGATACTCATAATCATATGGAATGATGAGTGCCTAAAACCTTTGAACTTATCATGGAATATCTCCTCCACCCACCTATTCTAGTGCCTCCACAACATGGAAAACCCTTACTCCTATACCTCTCTATCATAGGGGATGCGGTTGGAAGTATGCTTGCATAAGAAGACGATGACAAGAATAAGAGGACCATATACTACTTGAGCAAGAGGTTCCATAATTATGAGACTAGGTACACTCCCATATAAATGTCATGATTTGCACTTGTTTAAGCCGAACAGAAGTTGAGAAATATCATCTCACTTTTCCAAATATGGGTGGTAGCAAGAATGGACCCATTAAAGTATCTCTTTAAGATGCCTACTTTGAGTTGAAAATTATCAAGATGGTTGATCTTATTGGTAGAATTCGATTTGAAGTATGTGGCTAGAAAAACTATCAAAGGAAGTGTCATGTCGGATTTTTATGCCAAGAATCCTATAAAGGGGAAAGATGGTAAAGATGACTTTTCAGATGAGGAAAATTCGGATGTTGAGTTAGAGACATGGAAGATGTGCTTTGACAGAGCCATAAACTAATATGGGAATGGGATAGGAATTCTCTTGATCACTCCCGAGGGATCTCACATACCTTTGGCAATCAAGTTGAACTTTGAAGCAACTAATAATATAGCTGAATATGAGGCTTGTATTGCCAGAATGGAAGCTCTTCAAGAATTAAGGGTAGAGGAGAGCGAAGTCTTTAGAGATTCAACTTTGGTTATAGCCCAACACAAAAGTTGTGGAAGGTGAAGGAGGAACACTTGAAGCCTTATCAATAATACTTAGAGGGCTTGACCAATACTTTTGACAAGATCGAGTACACAATCATCGTTAGAGCTCAAAATCAATTTGTGGATGCCTTAGCTACCTTAGCCTCCATGGTTGAAATACCCGAGGGAGTATGGACGTGACCCTTGGAGATTGAGCAAAGTTATAAGGAAGTGCACAAAGGGAAGACCAAAGCTTCAGTAATGACCATAGAGGAAGAGAAGGTTCTGTGGTACTATGACATTATGAAGTTCTTGGAATTAGGGGCATATCTAGATGGTCTGACAAGAGAGAACGTCATTCCATTAGGATGATGGCAATACAATACATCCTATGTGGAGGACAACTCTATAGAAGGTTCTACGATGGTATACACCTTTGTTGCTTGAAGAAGGAAGAAGCCAAGAAGGTAATGAAAGAAGTTCATCAAGGGATTTGTGGCCCTCATTTGAATAGGAGAATGTTAGCCAAGAAAATCCTAAGGATGGGGTACTATTGGAATACGAGGGAGATCGATTGTATGGACTATGTGAAGAAGTGCCATGACTTTTAGACACACGCCAACTTGAACCATGTACCACCTAGTGAGTTGTATAGCATGACTTCTCCATGGCCATTCTCAGTTTGGGGCATAGATGTGATCGAAAGAATAGCTCCTAAGGCTTTAAATGGGTATGAATATATCTTGGTGGAAATTGACTATTTCACCAAGTGGGTGGAAGCAGCCTCCTATTTTGTATTGAAGGCTAAGCATGTGGCTCGGTTCTTAGAAAATATAATATGTTGGTTTGGGGTGCCTAAAGAGATCATCTCCAATAGTGGTTCCCACTTTGAGGGTGAAGTTCAGAGAGTCATGGAAGAATATAGCTTTGAGCATCACCAGTCTTCACCATATCGACCAGAAGCTAATGGGGCCGTAAAAGTAGCTAATAAGAATGTGAAGAACATCCTAGCCAAGATGGTAGTGCAATATAGGGTTATAGAACTTCCATCCATGCGTAGACTGGGGCAACACCTTACTCTTTGGTTTATGGTAGTGGGGTGGCGCTTCCTATCAAGGTGGAGATACAATCTTTGAGAGTATTGGTGAAAACCAAGGTCCTAGAAGAGGATTGAGCTAAGGCGAGATATGAACAATTGGCTTTGATAGATGAGAAGAAGGCTAGGGCACAATATCATGCATAAGGGTACCAAAAAAGGATTGCTAGAGCATTCAACAAGAAAGTGAAACTAAGAAACCTTAAAGAAGGGGACTTGGTCCTAAAGGTGCCTAGAGATGAGACTTTTGATGCAAGAGGAAAGATGAAGCCAAGGTGGTTTGGGCCTTTTATCATTAAGAAGATCATGTTTGGAGGTGCTAAGAGGATCACATAGTTGGATGGGGAAGAGCTGCTTCACCCAATTAACATGGATAGACTTCGGAAATGCAACATTTAAAGAAAAAAAAGGGAGAAAAGCCTGCTAGGTTGAAAATCTGAAGGGCGGCCTGGGTAGAAATTAAGGCAAAAGATCTCCACTAGATTGAAACCCCAAAAATGCAGTCTAGGTAAAAGTTAGGGGAAAAGACCATAGGCATGGCGAAAATTCCTGAAGGGACATCATGAGAAAAAATTACATGGCAAAGGAAAAAGAAAAGAAAAAGAAAAAACAAAGGAATAAGACGACAATAAGCAAAGATAATAAAAGGGTGATTCTCTTGTTGCTTAAATTAAAAGGTAACAAGATTGTTTACATAGGGGATTTGGAACACTCCAATCCTTTATTAAATTCAAAAACAAAAATATGAGATCATAAAGTGTAGAAAAGTAAAATTTGGGGCATATCAAGGTGGTCACTTAGCCCTCTTTGATTTCTTACTAGTCTTCATGTAAGCTTTCTCATCTCTCAGAATCCACTTCATGTCATCTTCCAACCATTGCTTGTACCCCGTTGTAGGGTAGATGTTTTGAGGGGGAGCAATGCCTCTAGTCACCCTACGGTGTGGCCAAGCCTTACAAAGCCTACCCAAGATCCTGTTAATGAACACCTCGGGGTGTGGGAGGCACTTTCACCATTAAGAGCTCTTTAACACTCTCCAAATTGCTTTGAGATAAGAAAAGTGGAGTAGTATGAGTAGCAACGAAGTCCAACTAAAGGCACACAGTAGTCCTTGTAGCAACAATGAACCATGCTTAAGATGTGCCACCACGTCCCAACCCATTGAATTTTGGTCTCCTAGATGTGACCCAAAAGCTGCATGTACGCCTCAAAACTCATGTCATTTCGATGAAGCTGACAATCCCTAAAATGTCCAGGGAGGTATTTGTTGGGGGGTACAGTAGGAGGTTGAAGCAACCAAAGCCTTTCTTGTAGCTATATTTGAAAAAAAGAGTGAGGAGGGAGTAAAAAAAAAAAGGGAAAGCAAAAAAAAAAAAAAAAAAAAAAAAAAAAAAGAGAGAGAAAAAAAGGAGAAATATATATAAATAATAATGAAAGACGATATAAGGTGTCTCAATGGGTTGAAAACCGAAAGGCAATCCATGCAAAATTAGAGGAATCCTTCTAAGTTGATAATCTAGGCAAAAGTTAGGGATTATACTTGAAGAAGAAAATGACTTCTCGCAAAGAAACTTGCTTCCTTCCTATGAAAGCCATCCAAACTATTCAGGGTTTATGCTAAGATCAAGCCCACCGGGTTTCCTCCCTTTAGCTCATAAACCACCATGGACATCTAGAGGTCCACACAATGACCTTTGGACCAAGACGTACCTTGCAAGAGCACGTAAGCAAAAGGCACAAAGAAAGTATGAACGTGACCTTTCATTTACGGGAATGGCCAAGTCGGAAAAGTGTGCAAAAACCAAGTTAAGGTTGGGTTTTTCAAAGACGCACCACCTATTTGCCGTAGCAAGAGGGGCGCCCAACACAACTTTTAACAAAGAGGGGAGATCCCTACCCATGGTAGGGAAGACGAGATTATTAATCTTTGGTTCACCCATGATGACACCAATTTCTTCAATAGTAGGGCATAATTCTACTCCATTAAAGCGAAAAATGTGTCGAGTAGGGACCTAATAGTTGGTAGTAGCACGAAGAAGAGGCTTATTCACCCTTATTCGTGTTAGGATATGTTCCCTTTAAATCCTATTGTATGGTGTCATGTATGACATTATGTATGATATTATGTTGTGATTAATAAAGTTATTTTTTTATTATTATTATCTAAAATAATGGTAATAGGAATATTTGGACATTATCATATAGTCCATGGACGCATAGTATGTGATTTAGTTACAGAAGATATAAATCACAAGTTCTTTGTAAACTCAGAATTTTAGTTCATAGTCGGTGATGAAAATGGGCATTTCATCTGCGAAAACTATAACATATCAACTAAGATGATTTTTCTTGATCATGGAATTGGAGACCTCTAGTTGATATGTTTTAAGTGTTAAGACATATTGAACTGGATCGCTATGAGATTTATTATTCTACTAACGACTGTCAAATGAATAATAAATCTCATGATATCTATTTACATAAGCTCTTAATCCTGAGAGAATAATGAACCTGATCATGAAGTGTAGGTTACTTTGATATATCAAGAGTGAGATCTAAAGTCACGATCAAAACCTTAGTATGTTGGGAAGCCACATTTAATGTTGAAGGAACATATATTCTCAAGATGGAATTCATAATCTCTTAACGGAGATATAAAATATTCCCTTCAGATAAGTTTAATGGGTTTGGTTATTCAGAGTGTTAGGCCTAACCACTTTAGTAAGAAGTTAACAAAGTATATATTTATGAATTTGGATTCTATAAATATATGATGAATAACTTAAAGGATTAAACCGGGTACTCAAGGATTAAGATGTAGTAATCTTCAAAGTGGCAGTCAACATTCATGACTTTGTATTACTACGAGTATTTTAATGAAGGGGTTAAAAGTATAGTAAAGTCTTGGGATATAATTTATTAATAAGGCCTAGAGTGCAATTATATTAATATAGTGGTATTAAATATAATTAATGGTAACTTTGGGCATGTCAAGAGTTGATAGAAAGGCCCAAACCCATTGGGGCTAGTGCCTTATTTGTCACTTTTGGTCCCATTCCAAGCCACATACTAAAGACCAATTGGAATGGCTCAAAAGGCTAGCTCAATTAGATAGTCAGTTATATATAAGTAGAGAAACATACATAATTTTGTAACGTATGAAAATGGTATGTATGTGAGTGTAAGCCACTCTCTTATTGTCCCTTGAACACATACATATAAACTAATTGAGAGACCACACTTCTTGGGCATAAGTGGAATTGGAGTGAAGATTAAAAGTGTTCCCAAGTACTTCTAATCTTTGGTTTTGAATTTCACCGCACCAAGGTACACTCTTTTGTTCTTAAATTCTGAAATTTACATAGTACATGTTATCAATTGGGAATGAAGTAGATTCGTTAATTTTCCGTTATGTATGTTTTGTATGCAATACAAACTATGTTTTTCCTACAATTCGATGGTATGGAAAGACACAAGAAAGACCATAGAAGGTGATAGAGTCCTTGAAATTAGGACCAATCTTCCTAATCCAAGTCGAGACATTGAGCGGAGAGTTTTTTGTCATTGGGGGACCTCAAAAAAGTGCTCTTTGAGTTGAAAATACGTTGGTGAGGGTTTTGGGACCCAAACGGCTACTTTTATACTTAATTAGTGTGGTTAGGGTTTCCTCTGATTTGAGGCCCACATACGGTCAACCCTAGGTATGCGAAGTCAAAGCTGCGTACCCATCCCCACGTACTCACAACGCTTGGCAGAAACTCATTCACCCCTGTTTTAAGCATGGTTTTTGCACTCCAAGACATCCCTAGGATTCCTACGACCTAAAGGATCATTCAAGGCATATTTTCAGCACAAGATTTCAAGCATCAAAGAAGCAATATTGTATGGAAACATACAATTAACTATATATCTTGTAAATTAAGTACTAGTCCCAATTAAAAACATAATTGTAAAAATATGTTCGTGAGTACAACCTTTTTCCTCAAACTGAATTCAAATGTTTGCTAAAAGAAATAAAAAACAATAAAAGTAACAAAAAGAAAGAAATATGTGTGTTGTATACCTATGTGTCTTGACTACAGGTAATCAATGGTGTCACCTCTTCCTTGGTTGGTAGCTAGGAGTCGCCTCTGACTCCTTCTCATCACCACCATCATCATCATCATCACCACCACCACTACCGGGGTAGGCCACCCCTCCAATACCGTACAAGCTCCTTGAATAGTTAGACACCTCTAGCTTGAGATTTCCAGCCAACCATACCAACTCCTCATGCTCTTGGATGGTGGGTTGCAGTTCGAAGAAAGAAGGGTTAATGACCAGAAAAGGGGAGAGACAGCAAGAAGAAAAAAGGAACAAAGGGAAAGAAGAACTCACCTCCTGGGTGTTTGGAGGAAAAGGGTAGCCCATGACATTGAGATTACGGGGCACGACGTGCTCCCGAGCAAAGCCATCAAGGCCGTAAGCATAAACTGTCTAAGGGAGATGTGGAGGATTAATGGGATCACTGACAGCAGGCTCCTCCCACTACAATTTTCCACCATTAGAAGTCGTGACAAACAAGTTAAAGGAAAAGGAAAAGGAAAAGTAAAAGAAGAAGAAGGGATTGAGCATATACCTGAATAGTAAGGGAAGGCATGAGGCGGGTGATGTTGAATTCCTTATAGTCCAATCCATCAAGGAGTTACGTGGCACAGGGAGTGCCACTCCTCCACGAGTTGTACTCAACCTCAATCATGGAGTGTGGGGAAAGCGTGAACTCTAAAGGATCCATCGGAATCTGTGGGTCATCTCTACCCACTAGTTTACACTGCACCATCTCCACCATGCAGAGTGCCCTCAAGCCCGCTCCTTTGAAGGGCCAAGTAATCTCCAAAGTAATGATGGCAACAACTTACAATTTAGGAGTGGCAGGAAGGGGCTGGCTAGCCCAGGGAGTCTAGTTGACCTATAATGATATAAGGTTAGAAAAAGAGTATCCTAAGAGGAATGCATGAAGAAGCATGAAAATTGAAACTCTTAAACTTACCTCATCCGAAGTTAATCCAGCAAGGTGGGCCTTCACTCAAGGGAATTCCCTCAAATTTAGATTGGTGCTTGGAGTTATGAGGCCATACCTAACAATCCATCGCTGCAAAAGGAAGCATAAGCCACAGGTTAGATATAAGATGGTACAGTTTGCAAGACGACAGTTTGCCAGACTAGAAGCTACAAATGAAAATACAAGAAATAGAAAGAGAACTAACCTTAAGGAACTTCCAAGGCCCCATAAGCTACCACAAGGTGCCCTAACTAAGAGTGTCGAGAATAGAGTAAAGATAGGCAAGACATGCCTGCCCCCAGTTGGCCCTCCGTGCATCTGCAAAGTTGTAAAATAGGGTTAACCACCTTAAGGACACCGTTTGCCCATCATTAGTGAAGAGATAAAACCCCAATAAATGTAGAAGAAAAGCCCTAGCCATCCGAGCATGCTCTTCGACAGTCCTTTGTAGGAGAAGCATGTAATCCGATACCAAGTCAATGTAACAGATGGTCTCGGTGGAGTACTTCCTCCCAAACATGTCAAGACCCAGCTGGATGCTCGAAATGCCATCCAAATTAATGATGGCCCCTTCAAAGCTAAGGCTGGTCATGCGGTAGAAGTCATAAGAAGTCACCGTCATCTCTCGCTCAGCAATATCGAAGGTATGAGTAGTATCCCTACCTCTCGATAAAGCATTGCACCAAAGTAGCACTTGTAGACTTTTCTAGCAAAAGGCTAAGGATAGGCTTGAAGCTTGCTTCCTAGATGTAAGCCTTGGTTTTGGGAACAAGGAGGTTATACCACACCACCACCTTATTGGTGCTTCCCCTACCGGCATAAAGGGATGAGGACTACAATAGAAGAAGATAACATTAGATTCTTGATTCAAGTGAAAATGATGATAAAAAAGAAGGATGCAGTGATGTTCAGGTGCAATAATGACAAAAAGGGGTGTTAGGATTGCATATAGAAGTGAAATAGTTGAAAAAGAAGTACAAATGGGTAGAGTAAGGCCTTTGCCAAGCATCTCACGTACGCGGGTCAAGGCCCATGTACGTAGACAGGACCCCGTGTATGCAAGCCAAAACCCACGTACGTAGAGCCTCAAGAATAGACCCGCATACATAAGAACAAAGTTGCATACACATAAGTCCAAGCTACGTATGCTGGCTCAATCCCACGCACGCAGAAGCATAGACAGAAAGTGTCTTTCGACATTTTCAAGCATATATCATCCAAAATCAATCCTTAACATGTTCCTACCCCTCTTAATGTGTCAGGTTTTCATCTAAATCCATCCCATAACAAAACCTAAGCATTTACATGGCCAAAACACATCAAAGCGGAAGATCAAATAGAAACTTGAAATTGAGAAAAGATTGAAAAACTTATAGATTCAGCCATTGGGATGTGATTCTCTGGTCAGTATGTCAATGAAGGAGACTCCGTCAATCTCACTACTCTACTCTAGTTGGTGAGGAAAAATGCATTGGAGAAAAGGATGTAGGAAGTCTTCTTGGCCTTGGTTGCCATTGAAGGAGATGAAGAGCATCTAGAGAGAAAATGAGAGAATGAGGGAGTTTAGAGAGAATGGGAGAATCAGATGATGTGAGGAAAAGAGAGAAGAAGGAAGTTTTTGTAGAGAAAAAAAGGAAAGTTGAAGAGTTATGAAGAATGTGAAGAGATGAGGGAGATGAAGAGAATGAAGAAGAAAAAGAAACGATTGGTAACCATTGGGAGAAATGAAGAGGTGAGAAAACACCTGATATCTAAACTATGTGTAGTTTAGGCCCCACCATAAAACAATGTGTAGTTTAGTCATGAACAAAAAAATAAATAAAGAAAAAATATCTCAAGATTGTCTCAATTAGGCACAAGGTCACCAAGGACCCTCTAGTGAGCAGTAAAGGAAGCAGGAGACTCTTCCCTCGATGAAGCATGTACGTCCCAAATCCATTTCTAGCAGATTACATAAACTCAAGAACACAATCCCTAGTAAGGAAGCTGAAGATTCTTCTCTAGTGGATTAAGCATATCTAGAACATTATCCCCATGGAGGAGGCAGAAGATTCCTCCCCGATAGACTCAAGCATATTTAAATAATCCCTAGCGAGGAAGTAGAAGGTTCTTCCCCTGTGGATCGAGTCCACCTAAAGTATCCCCAGTGAGGAAGCAGAAGATTCTTTCTCAAAGTCCTCAGCATACGATGAAGGAAGCAGAAGATTCTTCCCTAGTGGATTACACATTTGCAAAAGTTACATTACTCCTCAGCAAGTCCAAATGAGTCACGAAAGAGGCAAAAGATTCCTCCCCATATATACCTACCCCTCAGCAAGTTTTCACAACCCCAGGTGGATTTAACAATCAAGACTACTTATGCACATATCCTCTGAGAATTGAATATGCAGGCACGGTAGAAAAATGTAGAGATAGAGATAGAGAAAGAGACCAAGGCCAACCCAAGGCAAGAGCCTCACCAAAGAAGATAAAGAAAGAAGTGAAGAAGACAAGATGAGCGAGTCACCCGGAGAAGTTTGAGGCAAGAGCCCCGAATGTACACTATAGAGACTATATCCTTTTATTATTTGTTGGGTTAGCTCGAAGAGTGCCCTTGTTTGTTTCTCTTTTTCTTTAAAAGTGACTTTAGGATAATGAGTCACTTGCCATTTGCTTGCAAGTGGCAAAACAGGTTTTGGGATAGTGAACCTATTGTTGCTCGTTTCTTGAGCAAAAAAGGTGGGACTTTGGACATATGAATCACACGCAGCTCTCCAAAGTTGTACCCCACCCCATGTGTGCGTAATGTGTGTCGTGTGCATGGGTTGGGCCCAAGCTGTACGTTGAAACAAAATGTTTTGTCTCTTATTCTTTTGATTCTGTCAGCAAAGCTTACAATTCAAAAGAGGGGTATCTATAGACACTGTATTTTGTACCTCTTACGACTCGAGCCCCCCATTCCCCAATGATGCCCAAACTCTAAGGCCCAAGGCCAATTTAGAGCCCAATCAGATATCAAATTGACTTAAGGAGTGTTAAAATGGAAAATATAACTTTTACATAAGCAAAAATATATTTTGAAAATAAAATGGCTAATGTGGCCCTCAACCCATGTATGTGGGTAGCAGCTTGCATCCGTGGGCCAAAGCATGCGTACTCAGGCACACTTCTGCGTACGCAGCTAGGGTTTCAAAGACATAAAAAAGGCAAGTTTTTTGCAACAATACCTGTGATTTGGAATGAATCCCACATCGTCTAGGAGCCATTCCAAACCCCATTTTTCCTCTATATAAAGCCTTTCAAGGTATATTTTCAAGACATACAGAAATCCCACGAGAAAAATACAAGATTCACTAGAAAATAGTGAATCAAAATAGTGATTTACAACTATGTTTTATGTTAGCTTTATTCCATGACAAAAAGTGTTGCAATTGCTTTAATTTTGTTCCTTGTATTTTGTGGGATTTTATTGTATTAGGTTTAGTACTAAGTTGGTGAAGAATCGAGCATGAATTGAAGAACAAGTGGATTTCGCGGGAAGCTTACAAGAAGCTAACCCGCAAAAGAGTCACATGAGAAGCACATGCTGGAAGTTGAAGAGTCATGCCAGCCTGGAGGATTTCGTAAGTGTCTCGTAGGTAAGGCCTTCTCGCGAGATACCCGCGAAACTCTTTGCTTGGAGGATTTTTTAAGTGTGACTTTCTTACCCTTCACCCATACTATATATACCCTCATTACCCACATATATTGTAAGGAGGCCATTCAGAGAGAAAAACCCTAGATAGGTTTTCTACAACACACACACCCATCTTTTAGAGAGAGAGAGCTACTCATCCTTAGTGAGAAATCATTGTAGCCTCTTCTCCTTCCCTCTCCCATTGTCATACCTTTAGAGGATATTTGTACCCAAACACAACCCACACCTATTTAGAGTGTAGAGAGTGTTTTGGAGTTTGGGAGGCTTTGGGGATTTGCCAAAAGAACCCGGTGAGGCTTAGTGGATGCAATCGGGCATATTGCGGGATCTAGAAAGCTAGACAAGACACGAGTCCGAGAAGCCTTATTGGAGTAGGAGCTTGGAGGGCTTAGGTGCATTGGGTAGATTAGGCTTTGAGGGTCTCTTACTATTCTTCTATCCCAACTTATTGTCTAGTGGATCGATTTACCGCTTGGAAGGCAGTGGAGAGGTTTTCTACCGAGTTCTTTGGTTTCCTCTTCAATAACACATCTTGGTGTTATCTTGTGGTTGCATCTCTCTTCCCTTACTCTTATGCTTTACTTTTATTGTTTGCTATTCATATTTATGCACTAGAGTAGTTATCAGTTTATTGCACTTCATTTGCTCTTGTTCCGCACTTTTAATTGGGGTCTAAACAGCCCTTGTGTTTTCACACAAATCTGAGCTTTTAGTTTGATTTGGACCTTTTCTAGCCCTAATCCTTTTAGTTTAACATTGCTAATCTCTTTCTTATTGGTTTGTGAATAGATTTGACTGAGGGAACAGTCAAAATCAAGCTTGAAGGGCTTTTCTTTGAGGTATTAGTTCAAACTTTTGCTTCTTCCTTTTCTTTTCTTTTTATGCTTTTAATTCTTCTATTTGTCTTGTTTTCTTGTTATAACATGTTTTGATATGCTTTTCTAGTATAGGTTTATGTTTTTAAATGTTTAAAATGCATGTTAGGGTGTTAGATTTAGTGTTTTAAGCTTGGTTGTGCTTTTAGGGTTTTCTGGGCATGAACTTGCGTACGTATAATCTTGCATGCGCATGTAGGCTTGTTCTTGCATGCGCAAGCCGCTACCCATAAACCATACTTTTTATTTTTATTTTTTATTTCGTTTTGCTTTCACATGTTTTTTGTTTAGCTTCTTTTCCAATGTGCGCACATAGGCTTATTCTTGTGTGCATAGGCCGCTACCCAGAAACCATAATTTTTATTTTATTTATTTCGTTTTTTATTTCACATGTTTGTTTGTTTAGCTTCTTTTCCCATGCCTTTATGCTTTCAATATCTATGTTTCACATGTTTGTTTTTTCTCACATGTTAGAATTAGGGCTCGTTTTGTATCTTTTTTGTTTCAATGCCATAATTAGTCATTCACATGCTGATGCATGATGCCATAGGTGCTGAGTTGTTGCAAGGTGAGTAAAGGTAAGTTATACATTCACATTCACATGCATATGTGTTGTTATGTTTTGTTTAATGAACATATACATGTGTTGTTGTCTTACGTTCTGTGTTTAATTGATAAATGATGTACTTGTTGCCATGATTAAGTTGCTGCCTTATATATGACATGATAGGGTTTTCACATGTTAGATGAATGCTAGGGTTGTATATGCGTGGTTTGGTTTCTTATGCTTTATGGATGGATATGTACGTGTTTTGGGATGATGATGCCATGTTGTATGCTTAGATGTATGCTAGTGTGTGTGTGAGTTTTGGACATAAGTGTTGAACATGATTTTATTGAGGTTAAGACATAAGACACAATGATGGGAGGCCAATCTTAGGTTTGGGCGGTCTTGGGTGCCTAACACCTTCCTAATAACGTGCCTAAACTCAAAATCCATATCTCTAGTAGTGAGATCAATGGTCCTTCCTCAAAAGGATGCTATATTCATGGTTCTTAAGCCATTGCAAAAACTAGGTGGTGACTCCTCTGTTGTGTCCACAGAAGGTGCAGAGCTTTCCAAGCAGGCTCTGACTTAAGCAAATCAGCATGTAGCAAGTCTAATTTTGATGTAGAGGAGTCAGATTCTTCTAATGACTCTGACTCTGGACATGATGAAGGTGAGGAGGAGGAAGAGGAGGAAGACATGGCTCTAAACTACCCTTAGGAAGATTCTGATTCCGAGGCAGATGAGAATGCCTACAAACCTCGCTCACCTTAAACTATTCACCTTTAAGCCTGCTTTTTTTTTTTTTGGTAGTTGTAATGTTTTATTTTGATTATTAATGTAAGAAAAGGGATGATAGGCCAAAAGGGCTATACAATGTTCTAAACACCGTATTTTGTCTACCCTCGATTTGCGTGCTAGACCCCAAAAATTCTAAAAATAATAATTATTCTCCAAGGAGCAGTAGAAACATCTAGATTGACGTGGTGCAACCCATTCGGGCATCGAGGCATTCAAAGTGCCTTTTTCAGTCAAATTGAACAAAATGCCCTTGGTCAAACTTGAGTTGACCGAGAGTTGGAAAGGGTCGACTCTTAGGGGCACCAGAAACCCTAATTTTGATTCGACTGTCAGAAAGGGTTGGGACCAATACCATTGTAAAGATTATCAAATTCCCTTTCCAACGACTATTCATAGGCTGAAATTGGAGTTAAAATAGTTGAGATATCTAGAAAACCATGCAAAGTGCGTCAGCATGCTTCTCGAGGCCATAACTTTTTATCTGACCATGGGGATTTCAATTTATTTAGTGTTCTAGACTCTAGAAATCAAAAATTTCTAGGGACACCAAGTTCAGCTCAATCCGAGTCTGAGAAGGCCTTCAAATATGTGATCGAAGTTAGAACTAAAAAGCGGGAAAAAGACAAAATTGCTGACGTCAGCTAGGTTGACCTAGCGCACTTTGTAAGGCTGCCAACCTTACCTGGTGCACCTACATGATGCACTGAGCCTCGGGAGGCATCAAGGTCCATAAATACCGCCAGACCCCTCATTTTGCAAAAAAGAAGAAGAAGAAGAAGATTTTGGTTAGTTTCTTGGCAGATTCTCTCTCTCCTCTGTCTAATTTCTCTCCCAAACACATCCAAACACCATCAAACGCCATAGATTCTCATCTTTTATCTACAATTACAAGGTAGTGTTCTTGCACCCAATCTTCCTCTCCTTAGTTCCATACCTTATATTTGAGGTTTAGGGATGTGGATGTAGCTTTTTAGCTACAATCCACACCCTTTTCTTTTTATAGTTTTTTTTTTCTTGCTTTTTCTTGTTCAATAATATTCTTTATTGCTTTCCCTAGTATGTTCTTGCTTCGTAGCATGTCTTTTTGGTTTTCCCAGCATGTTTCCTTGCTTATGCCATGATTTATCGCTTTGATGTTGTTGGCCTAGCCTCCTTGGGCTAGGATATGTCAAAATTTAATGTTTGCACTTAGATCCACATGATTTTAGGCTCCTTGCCATGTTTATGCTTAGATCCACATGCCTATGTGTTCTTTGCCATGTTTATACTTAGATCTACATGTTTATGCTTAAACATATGTCCCTATGCTTAGATCTTTGTGTTTATGTGCTTTGTGCCATGCTTGTGTGCTTAGATTTATGTTGGTTGCTATGACATATGATTTTATAGCCCTTTTGCCCCTTGATAACTCTCTTTCTCGTGTTTTGGCCCTTATTGGTGGGGTGTAGAACTAGATTCTGTGGTCTAGGTCTTGTGGTCTAGGCCTACATCCGCACACCTAGACCTACATCAAAGGGTTTGGATCATTTCTTTTATGCATGTATCTGTTTTCTTGATCGCTTCTATGTTTTATCTCCATGTTAGCCTCTCTAAATCTAGGCTTTGCCATGCATTGTGCTCCCCATGGGCTTGCATGAATGGTTACATCCGTCCCTCCTAGGGTTTTTTTGGATGTAACCACCTATGAGATGGACCTCCATGGTGTTGATGTGCTTGATACACACTTTTTTCTACTCTGTGCGATGTTGATATGCTTGCCTTACTTGCTTTGCACCACCCGTTTGGTTTTCTTCGCTTCTTTGCATTTTTGTATGCTTGCCTACATGTTCATGCACGAGTCTGTGTGTCGTCCATACTCCAATCCAATGGAACTATGGACACTTGATCCAAACCTCAATTTGTCCTCCTAGGACACCCTCTTTTTGTTTGATAACATGTTTGTTTGCCCCCGTTTGGAATCTTTTGCTAGCTTGTCTTTCAGCATGCTTTCCTTCTATTTGTTTCTTTGCTTGTCTACTGGTTTGTTTCTTTTGTCTTTGCATGTACACGCATGGAGCTAGGGCACGACCTCCTAGGTGTGATCAAAAAGGGCAAAGATGCAAGCAAGAAGACGCAAGCCCTGAATAGGGCAAAAAATCAGTAGATTGGAGGCCTAGCCTCCCTGAGTGGTTATGTCCTTCTATCTCCCACTCGAAGCCTTTTCTCTAGAGCATGTATTAGGGTTCCCTCTCTCCTTGTACCTATTTACTTTTCCTACTCTTTGCTTGGGCCGCATTCTCTGGGTATGCAATGTCTGTTTTACATTTCCTGTACCTTGGTGGGTCATACCCTAGGAACGTTGGCAATGTTTAGTTTACTTTCTTGCTCTGTGTGATAG
Organism: Castanea sativa; assembly: GCF_040712315.1. Lineage (NCBI taxonomy): Eukaryota > Viridiplantae > Streptophyta > Magnoliopsida > Fagales > Fagaceae > Castanea > Castanea sativa. Next base: position 27,940,098 of record NC_134018.1, read on the forward strand.
CACTGTGCATGATGTGTATATATATATATATATATATATATATATATATATATATATATATATATGCTTGCGTGTGAGTGGGTGATTGTGCACTTTGTATGGACTCTCGTGGCTACGTGAGTGATCCTTTCTAGTAATAAGAGCTCTTGACCTTGTAGTTTGGGTATGTGCTCAGGGAAATTGCTGTAGGTGCATATTCATGCTACATTCTTTGCACGATCATTGCGGTGTGATTGTCTTGATCCATGTCATCAAGTGACATTGGTTTCCTCGTGTATGTGACACGCATCAACATGCTTGATGCTTTGAAGGGCTTCGGCTCATCACAATATGAGCATGTCGATACGTGCTATAAACACAGACGTGAAACCCTGCTAGTGTGCCATAATGCACCAAATGCAAAACTTTGCTGAATTATCGCTGTGAAAATTGGGCATTCCTATTGCCATATTCTCACGTCGAAAGATAGTGAGAATAGCATTTGTTGTGCTATGACGCATTTGAGGCAAAGCGCTACTGGATTTCCACTATGAAAATAAGGTGAAATGTTGCCGGATTTTCACCGTGGAAATTAAGCAACAATTCCAAACACACTTGGAAAGCATCGATCGAGACCATACCCATTTTGAAACAAAACTTCAAACCCCAATATATTTAAAGCCCTGAAAGCTAATGCCAATAGCTTGTTTTCAACTACCAATGTCCTTAAATTATGATTTTACGAAAACAAATGATTGTTTACAGATAGGCGTTGTGGGGTGCCTAACACCTTCCCCACTTGTAGGTAAACTTCTGAACTCAAGAATCAAGATTTTTTACCCATCCACATTAGATTAGGAAAAACCACCTTTTTCTTAGCCTAAGATCTGTAATAAAATCAAATAGAGTTAGGTGACCAGTCACACCTAGAAAAACTCAATGATTGGTGGCGACTTCACTTACCCTTGGTATTTTCCTTAAAATCAACTTATATTCCAGTCACACACCCGAGCTACGACACACCTTCATATCACTCTCGCACCGAGATACCGAGATGAAAGACGCGCGAGCATCGCCGTGATGGGTGGTCGAGCAACTGCAAGGTGTCGACAGACTAGCAACCGCTGGGGATACTTAGAAAGTTTAGCCTTTAGAGCTTTTGATAAAACTATAATCTTGACATTTGCTTTAAAATCATTGAAATTGGTATTAGCCTTTTGGGCTTTCCTTTTTGAAAAATGCTTTTACTATATCCTAGTAAATTATTTTCAAAACTCAAAATTATTTTCCAAATTTTTTTTCAAATGGTCTTCCAAAAACCTGCTTTGAGGTATTTTCATATGTGTAAAACTTTACTGCTTTCCTAAAGCATGCTTTACAGTTTTCCTTAACATGTGCGAACCTAGGGTAGCAAGATTTAATTTCTGCTACATCTTTACCTGTGCTTATATTTGTTGTGCTTGGAAAGTCTTTCCCCTTTCATTTTAAAATGCATGACATCACCCCTCATATTGGGTCAAACTCGGACTCAGCATTGAAGGCTAATGTTGGATGCGTATACCTTAGATAGTTACTAGATGTTGAATTGTAGCCCTTTCCTAGGTCCTTGGGTGGACAAAATTATGTTGAAAAAGCCCCCTTGATCCACTCTATCCCACAACTTCTGTGAAGGAAAGGATTAGATGATCATGGTCCTCCCTAGGAATAGGACAAACTCACTAGGTAAGCCATGTCACATATAGTTGGCCTAGACTACATCAATCCCATGAGGACTAGGAAAAGCCAAATTTGAGTGAACATCCCAGCCTAGGGTAGGATATCCTTCATAGGATTGTTTTCAAAGTTTCTGTTTGCAGTTTTGCCCTTTTTGCTTGCATCAAAGAGTCATGCTCTACTTTAGGTTCTATCCATCTTCTTTACACAATATCTGTTATTAACTCCTAGGGAAAAGCAACCCTGTTGCTTGCACATTAGATCATACCCAGTCCCTAAGGGTTTCCAACCCTACAAGGGCATGCTTGTATACATTAATGGCCCTATCATGTAAATGTGTACAGATAAAATTTGTGGCAAGTAGTCGGAACTCCGTGCCAAGGAGGACATTGTCAAGAGTTCAAGATCTTCTCTGAGAAGGCATGACCATTTAGAACGAACCTCTTCATTGTAAATTTGAATTCTCTTGTATTGTAAAAGGCCAACTATTGGAGCCATTGTCTACGGCCCATGATCTTAGGGCATTGTAAAAGTCAAACTTTGTAAAAGCATTTCCATGTAATCAAAAGAGAAGGGTCCATCCTGTAATTTCAAGCATGATATGAAAGTTTCGGTTACTTGCCAAGCTTGTGCATTAATTCTGCATCACTATTTAAACTCACCATGATAAAATCCCGCTTAAGGGTTTAAGCCAAATTTTTGAAAATGATAGGAGCATGTCCTTAAGCATTTCGTTTTTAGGTGAACAATTCTCAAATGAAGGTATGATCTTTGCCTACTTGCATAGCATTGAAAAACCCTAGGAGGGACAATCCCATAACCGCTCATGTATTAGTATCCACCTAAGCCTCATGGGCGGCACCATGTATAGTTTAGGGGGTTCAAATGAACCCCCTGAGTTGGCAATTTTTTTTTATATACAATTTTTTTTATCTTCCTAAAATAAAAATTTAAACACCCTGACCCTAAATTTTTTTAAAACCCATTTGAAATAAGTTTGATTATGATCCTCTTAATAATATTTTGATTTTTTTAAACACAAAAAAACGCCTAACAACAAACTAATTTTATTTAAAATCTGGGAGAAATAGTAAGCCCAACAACAAAAGTAATTTTTTTTTTCATCTTAAATCTTAAAAAAATAAATAAAACCCATTTAGATCTTAACAAATTTGAAATAAACTAATAGAAAATACATAGTATACCTTGTACTATTAATGTAATATTTACATTGTTTCTAAACAAATGTGTACAATATTGTTTATTTTTTGCAAATGTGTATAGTATAATTATCTATAATGTAAATCTTACATTGATTTTAAACAAACGTATATAGTATAATTGTCTACAATGTAAATCTTGCATTGATAGTACAATGTGAACATATAGTTGTCTTAAACTAATAAATAAAAGTATTTTAAGCAGTAATAATTAAAATTAACTTAACATAATTAACATGTTTTTTTATTAAGAAAAAATTTGTCATATAAACCTATAATTTATTTTTTATTCTATTACTAATACGTACTATAGACAAATTTGTAATAAGGAAAACGTGTAAACCATAAGATTCATATTTTACCTAAGATATATCTTCTTACTGACCCCCTTAGAAAAAAGTCTTGGAGCCGCCATTGCTAAGCCTTAAGGGTCCCTGACCCAACAAGGGCATGTATATGTTATGTCTTTCACTTAATGGTACAGATAATGAATTGGGTGACAAACAACCAAATCTTTTCATAGAGGTAGCCAAGAAGCCAAGTTTTTCTTCAAAAATTTCCAAAGGGATCAAACTTTGTATCAAAATTGGTTTCTTTGTCCAAGCTTTGATCATTGCAAGAATGTGGGAAGTTCAAGATCCTTGCATCTCCAAGCTTGTACAAAAGGATATGTGGCAAGAATGAAGAGTGAGTCGAATATTGAATAGAAGCAATGGACCATTTCAGTTGAAATCCAACATTCTTCAGGGAATTGCAAAATGGGAACCGGTTTCTATCATCTAGTTGAACTCGCCTGAGAAGGAAATAGCACTGAGCCAAAGAAGGCCACCATGAAGGCCTAGCATCTATAGAAAGTCCAATGCTCCTTCCAATCCACAAAGTCTCCTCGATAAGAAGCAGGGCCCTAAAGGGATTCTACCTCCCAAACTGCTTCCATATCAGGTCAGAACATCCACAACAGGCGTCTTCAAGCCCAATAGCTCTGCCAACCACTTGTAAAAGCGAGATCAAGTTGGTGGTCAATAAACCCAACTCATAGGGGTAGGAAGAGAAAGAAAGCGATCATACTCCTTCAAAGAAGGGACCAAGTCCATGTCCTCAATCTTGATGCACCTTAAAGCGGGATCCCAACAAGTAGCTATGGCCTCTAGTAAGTGCCAATCCAAAGAAGTGCAAAAGCGTGAAGTGGCATCTACAAGGTACTGCTTGATGTAGGCTAGATCCTTGGAAGAGAATGAAATCTACCATCTCTAGAGTTCCCTCTCATGAAAAGTCTCCCGCTCAAGCTTCACCACAATATCATAAGTCTTGAGCCCAAGAACATCCATGCTCAAATCTAAAAGAACTAGGAGTTTTGATACAGAACCGTGCAGAAAAGCAAAGAAAAATGGTGTCTCTAGGAGTTTTCAGCGAAGAAAAAAGGTAGGACAAGACCCCAAAAGTCACAAACCAGATTACGGAAGGTCTGAGGAGGCACCCAGCTTTAAACCCCCTGGCACAAACCCACACCGATTCTGAACTTAAATCCAAAGGATAGAGGGTTTTGGACAGCTCTAGAGTGAAGACTCCCTTAGTTTTCGCACTAATAGCAGGTTTAGCAGCAAACTTGTTCTTCAAAAGATTTTTTCATTCAACCGAGATCGCATAAAGCCTACACTAGGGCAGTTTATCTTTACGCATCTTGCCAGGCATCCCAGAATATCTTGAATCTCATTTTCAAAACCCGTTTCAGGGTTCGATTCAACCCTCATCGTCAAGACGTGTAATGGGATAGTGCTAGGGCCATTCCCAATCACAAATAGCAGTCTATCCAACGTGGTATGAAGATTACAATGATCAATTCCTCAAAGGAACTTTTCTTGATGTCAGTGCATACTGCCACACATTGAGTTCAAAATCCTACTGGGGAAATCCACGATCATCATTAGGGTTGTCAAGAAACCTGCATTGCCCAGTGCGATTCTGATCCCGCTTCAAGTCGGTTGATCATTTTAGAACCAAGCAAAACCCTACACTGGGGTAGTTTATTTTGCGCAATTCAATCCATTTTCTGCTACTTAATATCCTTAAGAACAGGTCTGTCCTGCCAAGAACCTTTCCTCTCATGATAAAAATCACATAAAATACACTAGGGCGGTTTTACTTTTGCTGTCTTTCCTCTCTCCATAGCCCTCAGTGGGTCAATCAACATCACATTTTATCGGTAAATCCGTGGAAGTACGGTGTGATGCAAAGTCACCACAGTGGTGTAATCAACTCCTAAATGCTAATGTGCTACTACCATACATACATGTAAGACCTACCAAGAGGCAATGTTCATACACACATCGAGAGCCTACCAACACGATATCCAGAAACATACATGTAAGACCTACCAAAAGGCAGTGTTCATATATACATCAAGAGCCCAACAACAGGCAAAATCTAGAAACATACATGTAAGACCTACTAAGAGGCAATGTTCAATCAAACATCAAGAGCCTACCTGTAGGCGCAAGGGAAAGTAGAATGGAGTCGCCACCTACTTATATGGTCTAGGAACCATGAATATAGCGTCCTTCCAAGGAAGGACCTTTGATCTTACTACCAGAGTTTAGGTTCGCAGTTTAGGTACGTTCTTAGGAAGGTATTAGGCACTCAAGATCACCCAACCCTAAGTTTGGCCTCCCATCATTGTGTCCTATGTCTTAACCTTATTAAAAACCAATTAAACACTTGCATTCTAAAATCACACACACACTAACATGCATCTAGCAAACAAACATGACATCTTTAACCCTAAACAAGCATAAATATCTATCCACACACAAAAGAAAGCCAAATGCACAAAAGAAACCCTAACATTCATCTAAAACCAAATTGTAACTTAAACATGGTAGCAAGAATATCATCAAACAAAACATGTCATAAGCATATGCTAACAAACTAGAAACCTTAAACGCGCATAAAAACCCTAAAACAAATGTGTGGCCATAGTTAATGCATGACTTACCCTTTACTTACCTTTTAGCAACACAACACCTATGACATCAATGCATAAGCATATGAATGATTGGCATGGTATTAAAACTAAGAAAACCCTAACCTAAACCCTAACCTAAACCCTAATCTAAACATGTGATAAGAAAGAAACATGTTAAAAGGTAAATGGACAGTTGTGGGGCTTGAGAACATGTGAAGGGGAGGCTATGCATACAAACATGTGAAGGCAAAATTAAAGCAAACAAAATTAGGGTTTTTGGGTAACGACACCATGCATGCTAGAATAGGTCTGTGTACGCATAAGTTCAGCCTACATGCGTAGGCTAGATCATACGTATGCAGATCCTTACCTAGAAAGCCTAATTAACATAGAAATAGAGCAAAAACAGAAAATCTAGCAACCTAGCATGCTGAAAGATGTAAAGAAAGCCTTAAACTATCCTAAACAAACATATAAAAGCATAAACTAAACAACAAAAAAGATGAAAACAAGGAGTACAGCTAGAAAATAAAGAGAAAAGCTTGAAAAGAATACCTTAAAAGTAAAAGCTCCTAGGCTTGATTTTTTACCGTTCCCTTTAGTCAAATATATCACAATTCAATGAAAGAGTGATTAGTAATCTTACACTCAAAAGATTAGGGCCAGAAAAGGTCTCAATCATATAAAAATGATTTAAGGGTGTTTTGTAATAAACCCCCTTTTGATTCACTTTTTTCTATTGAATCTTAGGTTTTTCCCGTAGGAATTCTGTTTGTTTTGAAAATGTACCATGTAAGGCTTTATATAGTGGAAAAAATGGGATTTGGAACGGCTCTCGGACGATGTAGGATTCGTTCCAAACCTTAGCCATTATTGCAGAAAACTTGCCTTTCTTATACTTCTGAAACCCTAACTGCATGCGCAGGATCGTGCCTGCGTACGCATGCAATGGCTCATGTACATAGGCCGCGACCCACGTGTGCAGGCCGAGGGCTAGTTTGGTCAATTTATTTCCAAAAATAGAATTTTGCAATTTCCATTTTAACACTCCTCAAGTCATTTTATTTGATTGGGCTCTAAACTGGCCTGGGGCCTTAGAGTTCGAGCATCATTGGGGAATAGGAGCCCGAGTTGTAAGGGGTACGAAATGCAGTGTCTATAGATGCCTCTCTTTTGATTCGTGAGCTTCACTAACGAAATCAAAAGAATACGAGACAAAATATTTTGTTTTGAAGTACACCTCGGGCCTAACCCACGCACGCGACACACATCACGCATACATAGGGCGAGGTGCAACTCTGAAAAGCTGCGTGGGATTCATATGTTCAAAGTCCCACCTTTGTTGCTCAAGAAATGAGCAACAACAGGTTCACTATCCCAGAACCTGTTTTGCCATTTGCAAGCAAATGGCAATCGACTCACTATTCTAGAGTCACTAAAAAAGAAAACAAACAAAGGGTGCTCTTATGAGCTAACCCATAAAACAACAAAAGGATATAATCTCTGTGATGTACATCCGGGGATCTTGCCTCAAACTTCTTCGGGTGGCTTGTTCCTCTTATCTTCTTCACTTCTTTCTCTACCTTTTTTGGCAAGGCTCTTGCCTCGAGTTGGCCTTGGCCTCTTTCTCTATCGCTATCTCTACCTTTTTCCACTGTTCTTGCATGTTCAATTCTCGGAGGATATGTGCACGAGTAGGATCCACTAGGGATGGTGAAAAACACACTGAGGAGTGGATGCACATGGGGAGGAATCTTCTACCTCTCATGACTTGCTTGGAGATGAGAAACTCACTGAGGAGTAGTAGGAATGGTCTCGCTGAGGAGTAGTGTGTGATCCATTGGGGAAGAATCTTCTGCTTCCTTGCTAGGGATTTTTGGTGTACAAGAATACTCTAGGGAAGAATCTTTTGCTTCCTCATTAGGGATTGCTTTAATGTGCTTGGGTCTATCAGGGAAGAATCTTCTGCCTCCTCCATGGGTATGATGCTTGAATTTTTTTGGGGAAGAGTCTTTTGCTTCCTCTATGGGGATGGTATATGATACATTTGGGGAAGAATCTTTTACTTCCTGCACTGGGGATATTTTGCTTAAGGTGCTTGAATTTTGAGGAAGAGACTTCTACTCCCTCTATGGGGATGAAATTTGATACATGCTTGATTTGCTGTGGGAAGGTTCTTGAGGTGCTTGAGCCACTAGGAACGGTACCTGATGTGCTTGATCCACTGGGGATTATTCAGACGGGTTTAATCTACTGGGGAATTTTTTATAATTTGTGTATTTGTGTTTAGTTGAGGGAATCTTGAGATGTCCTTTCTTTGAAAGAAGAAAAATATTTTTTTTTCTTTTATTGTTCGTGATTAAAATACACATAGTTTAGTGGTGAGGCCTAAACTACACGTAGTTTAGCCATCAAGTGTGTTCCCATCTTTTCATTTTCTCCAATGGTTGCCAACTGTTTCTTTTTCTTCTTCATTCTCTTCATTTCCCTTACCTCTTCATCTTTTTCATAATTCCTCTCTCTTTTCTTTCTACAAAAACCTTCATCCCTTCTTTCTTTTCCTCACACTTTCTGAATCCCTTATTCTCTCAAACTCTTTCATTTCCTCATTTTCTCTCTTTCTCTCATCATCTCCTCCAATGGCATCCAAGGCCAATCGTCCTACGTCCTATCTGTTGATTCCTTCCATCTCACCCGTTGGAGTGGAGTCTCGAGGTTGGTAGGGCCTCCACCACTAACATACTGGCTAGAGGATCACATTCCCATAGGTGAATTTGTAAGTTTGTCACTTTTTTTTTTTTTTTTCATTTTCAAGCTCCTCTCTGATCTTTGGTTTGAATGTGTTTCTGGCTATGTAAATGCTTAGGTTTTCTATGACATGAGTTTAGATGACAACCTAATGTCATAGGAAGGGAAGGAACATATCTAGGATTGATTTTGGATGATGCCTCCTTGAAAATGCCGAAGAAATATTTTTGTCTTTGTTCCTGGATGCGTGGGCTCAGGCCTATGTACGCAGCTGGTATTCATGTGTACGCAGCTCTATTCTTGCATACGTAGGTGTGTTCTTGAGATTCTGCATATGTGAGAATGGACCTGCATACGTGGGGTCTTATCTGCGTGTGTGGGCTTTTACCCGCATACATGAGATGCCTGGCAGAAGCCTTGCTTTGCCCATTTTTCACTCATTTTTCACCCGTTTCACTTCTATATGCAATTCTAACATACCTTCTTGTCATTTTTGCAAGCTACAAGAAACGGTTGAAGGATGATATGAATTGGATTTTGAAGGATGAAAAGGCACACATGAAGACTAGCAAGAAGATAAGGAGGACTGAGTAACCACCTTGATATGCCCCATGTTTTACTTTTTTGCACTTTTATGATTCTCATGTTTCCATTTTTGAATTTAATAAAGGATTGGAATATTCCAAATCCCCTATGAAAACAAACTTATTATCTTATGATTTGAGCAATAAAAGAATTTCCCTTTTTATTACCTTTGCTTATTGTTATCTTATTTATTCATCATTTTTTTTTAATTTTCTTTTTCCTTTGTCATGTAATTTTTTCCCATGACATCCTTTGAGGAATTTTCACCATGCCCATGCTCTTTTCCCCTAACTTTTTCCTAGACCGCCTTTTCGAGTTATCAATCGAGCGGGGTTCTTTTGCCTAAGCCACCCTTTCGGGTTTTCAACCTAGCAGGCTTTTTCTTTTAAATGTGGTATTTTTGGAGTTTATCCATGTGAATGTGGCGAAGCATCTCTTCCCCATCCAAATCTATGATTCATGTAGCACCTCCAGACATGATCTTCTTAATGATAAATGGCCCAGACCATCTAGTCTTTATTTTCCCTCTTAGATAAAAAAGCTCATCTCTAAGCACCTTTAGGACCAAGTCCCATTCTTTAAGGTTTCTTGGTGTCACTTTCTTGTTGAATGCCCTAACAATCCTATTTTGGTACCCTTGTGCATGGTATTTTGCCCTGGCTCTCTTCTCATCTATCAAAGCCAATTGTTCATATCTCGCCTTGGCCCAATCTTTTTCTAGGAAATTGGTTTCTACCAATACACTCAAAGATTGTATCTCCACTTCGATAGGAAGCACCGCCTCTCTACCATAAACCAAAGAGAAAGGTGTTGCCCCAGTCGATGCACAGATAGAGGTTCTATAGCCCCATAAGGCAAATGGAAGCTTCTCAGCCCAATCCTTGTATGTTACTACCATCTTGGCTAGGATATTCTTTACATTCTTATTGGCTACTTCTACGATCCCATTAGCTTGTGGTCGATATAGTGAAGACTCGTGATGTTCAATGCCATATTCTTCCATAACCCCTTAGACTTCGCCTTCAAAGTGGGAACCATTATTAGAAATGATCTCTTGGAGTACCCCCAACCGACATATGATGTTGTTCTCTAGGAAACCAGCCACATGCTTAGCCATCAACATGGAATAGAAGGCTGCTTCCACCCACTTAATGAAGTAGTCAATTGCCACTAAAATGTACTCATGCCCGTTCGAAGCCTTGGGAGCTATTCTGCCATTCACATCTATGCCCTAAGCCGAGAATGGTCATGGAGAGGTCATGCTACACAACTCACTAGGCGGAACATGATTCAAGTTGGCATGTGTCTAACAATCATGGCAACTTTTCACAGTCCACACAATCAGTCTTCATCATATTCCGATAGTATCCCATCCATAGAATCTTCTTGGCTAACATTCTTCCATTCATATGAGAGCCATAAATTCCTTGATGAACTTCGTCCATCACCCTCTCGGCTGCTTCTCTTTTCAAACAACAAAGGTGTACACCATTGTAGGACCTTCTACAGAGTTGTCCTCCACATAAGATGTATAAAGCTGCCATCATCCTAATGGAACGACACTCTCTCTTATCAGCGTCATCCGGATATGCCCTTAGTTCCACGAACTTCATGATGTCATAGTACCATGAAACTTCCTCTTCCTTTATGGCCATTATTGAAGCATAGGTCTTCCTTTTATGCAGTTCCTCATAGCTTTGTTCGACCTTTAAGGGTTTTGTCCATACTCCTTTGGGTATCTAAACCATGGAGGCTAAAGTAGCAAATGTTGGAAAAACTGGTTTTGTATCTCATACAAAACACATAGCGGAAGCAACAAACAAAGATCTATTTCATTCATGATTGATAACATGCACCATGTAAATTTTAGAATTTAAGAACAAGATAGCGTACCTTGGTGTGGTGAAATTCAAAACCAAAGATTGAAGTACTCGGGAATACTTTTAATCTTCACTCCAATTCCACTTTATGCCCAAGATGTGTGGTATCTCAATCAGTTTTCAAAGGGAGAATGAAAGTGTCTCTCTCTCTCACATACATAGCATTTCTTATATCACTAATAAAAATTATGTATGTTTCTCCCTTTATAACTAACTGATTATCTAATTAGGCTGGCCAATTGGGCCTTTCCAATTGGGCTTTAGTGTGTGGCTTGGAGTGGGACCAAAAGGGACCAATAAGACACTAGCTCCAATGGACCTTGGGTTTTTCCGTCAACTCTTGACAAGTCCAAAGTTACTATTAATTATATTTAATACCACTATATAAATATAATTGTACTCTAGGCCTTATTAATAAATTATATCCCAAGACTTTATTATACATGCAACCCCTTCATTAAAATATTTGTAGTAATACAAAGTCATGAATATAGACTGCTACTTTGAAGATTACTACATCTTAATCTCTGAGTACCCGGTTTAATCCTTTATGTTATTCATCATATATTTATGAAATCCAATTTCATAAATATATACTTTAGTAACACCTTACTAAAGTGGTTAGGCCCAACACTCTGAATAAATAAACCCATTAAACTTATCTCAAGGGAATATTTTATATCTCTGTTAAGAGATTATGAATTTCATCTTAAAAATATATGTTCCATCAACACTAAATGCGGCTGCCCAACATACTGAGGTTTTGACCGTGACTAATAGATCTCACTCCTGATATATCAAAGCAACCTACATCTCATAATCAGGTCCATTATTCTCTCAAGATTTAGAGTTGATGTAAATAGAAGTCGTGAGATTTATTATTCATTTGACAGTTGTTATGAGAATAATAAATCTCATAGCGGTGCAGTTTAATATGTCTTAACTCTTAAAACATATCAACATACCAACTAGAAGTTTCCACTTCCATAATCAAGACAGATCATCTTAGTTGATATATTATAGTCTTCGCAGATGAAACGCCCAATTTCATCACCGACTACAAACTACATTTTGAGTTTACAAGGAACTTGTGATTTACATCTTTTGTGATTAAATCACATAAATCACATATTATGTATCTCATGGACTATGATAATGTCCCATTAGTTCATTTATAGATAGTCTCATATAATTAAACAATTTAATTATTTATGACATGCCAATAAATTGGATTTTAGGGCATAAACCCCAACAGCAAAGACATCTGCAAACTGATTTTGAGCTTTAACGATGATTGTGTATTCAACCTTGTCGAAGGTCTTGGTCAAGTCCTCTTAAGTATTGTTGATAAGGCTTCACGTATTCTTCTTTCACCTTCCACAAATTTTGTGCTTGGGCTATAACCAATGTTGAATCCTCAATGACTTAGCCTCTTTTACTCCCAATTCCTGAGGAGCTTCCATTCCGGCAATGCAAGCCTCATATTCAGCCATGTTGTTAGTCGCTTCAAAGTTCAATTTGATTGCCAAAGGTATATGAGATCCCTCGGGGAGTGATCAAGAGTACTCCTATCCCATTTCCATATTGGTTTTCAACTCCATCAAAGTACATCTTCCATGTCCCAAACTCAACATCCAAAATGTCCTCATCTAGGAAATTTTCTTCGCCATCTTCTCCCTCTATAGGATTCTTGACACAAAAGTTTGACATGAAGCTTCCCTTGATAGTCTTCCTAGTCACATACTTCAAATTGAATTCTACCAATAAGATCAACCATCTTGACAATCTTCCACTTAAAGAACTTCCTTAAGTTTATGGTGTGGCTTCCTCTATCCTTGGACTTCACTATCATATCGTCAACATACACCTCTACCTCATTATGCATCATATCATGTAGCAAGGCTGTAGCCATCCTTTGGTAAGTTGCCCCAACATTTTTAAGGCCAAACAACATTACCGTGTAACAATAAGTTTACCATTTAGTAGTGAAAGTGGTTTTGGTTATATCTTTAGGAGACATCTTGACTTTGGTTGTATCTTAAAAAACCATCCATGAAGGACATCAAGGCGCTTCCTGCCGTGTTATCTACTAAGACATCAATGTGGGGGAAGGAGAAGTCATCCTTAGGGCATGCTTTATTCAAGTCTTTAAAATCCAAACACATTCTCACCTTTCCATCCTTCTTAGGTATGGGCATGACATTGGTTATCCGTTCGACTTGGTTTATAGGTTTGATGAACCCTACCTTTAGTTGCTTAATGACTTCTTCTTTGATCTTTAAAGGCCATTCGGTCCTCATTCTTCTCAATTTTTGATTGATGGGCACCATGTGGTCATGGGTATCAATGTGATGTTGAGCTATCTCTAAGTCAATTCTAGACATATCTTCATAGGACCATGCAAACACCTCTTAAAATTCCATGAGGAGTTCTTGAAGATCTTTCCTTTCTTTTTTATTTAGAGTTGAGCCAATTTTACTTAAGCATGGATTTTCATCATTGCTCAAATTAATAGTTTTAACAGTTGGTTCCATAGGTTTTGATAGGCCAAAAACGTATTAACCCCTTGTGATTAATTAGCCAAGTTTATTGCAGCACAAACAAATCAACAACTAAAATAAAATGCAGTGGAAAATAAATTTGTCAAGGTGATTTGTTTTCGAATGGAGAAAACCTCTAAGGCAAAAACCCCACCGGGTGATTTTAAGGTCACCACTCCCGAGAATTCACTATTATCACAACAAACGGTTACAAGTAAAGGAATCTCAGTACCTTATACCAACCTATATTTTAACCCTTACCCCAATACCCAATTGGACTTGTTTTATAATGACAATCTCTCCTTTTAATGCACGACTCCCAGTACGTGACTAACCAATAGATGTGTGGATCCCATTACGCGACTTGATCACCAACTTGAGAAGGATGTTGGCTGCAACGTTCTTCAGTTCATCACACGACGAAGATCACGAAGTTGCTTGGTCACAAAACCCTACGGTGTACCAACACAGCAACTTCGTCAAGAGAAGAAAGAACTAGGGCAAACTAGGTTTCCGATCACAATTAGCATGAACAACACTTTGCTCCACATTTGTGCAATTGTGCTCTTTGTGACGGCCCTTAAAATAATCCTTATATATGTTTAGGATTGTGAGAAATGAAAGCCCAAACATATACTCACGGATTGGAACTAAATTAGAACTGAAAATCTAATTTTCATAATTCTCGATAGATTCCCTATCTGTCGAGTAGCTGTCGAGCTTCAGACTTAGATAGCTTTTTAAATCTCGATAGATACTAGTTTTCTTAGGATTTTTTAGTCCTTCCTGTAAAAAATAGTTATACTAGTGTGAACTATAAGAGATTACTTAATCTTACTCATCACAAATACTAGCCACAAAGCTCACTTGCTTAGTTGTGTATAGAGATGCTTATCTAAGCTACAAGAGATTCAAAGTTTAGAAAACTTTGTTTCAATGGCCATTCAAGGTACACAAGTACCAATGTATACAAACACGCACTGTTTTTGTATTTTTCAGATTTTTTCAATTTTTTTATTTTAAAAAAAATAAAGCAAAACTAAAAACACACAAACAAAAACATGTTAAACAAAGAAATGCATAAAAATTAGACTGGCTCAAAATAATAAAGCAAAACACATAAGTAATGCAAATACACAAAGAGAGAGAGAGAGAGAGAGAGAGAGAGAGAGAGAGAGAGAGAGAAAGAGAGAAAGAGAAGTGACTAAATCACTTGGAGCCTTTTCCTTCCACACCTTGGAAGAACCTTTTCTTTTTGCAAATCCTTGAACCAGCAGAGAGGGGGAAGCATTGCACCCGTTCAAGTTCGAAAGAAACATGAAGGCTTTGAGGAGATCTCCAAGAGAAGCAAGAGAGGATGGAAACTAACTCAGGTTTCCTGATGAGACCATGCTATTGCTCTGTTGAGTGGCTAGCCACTTATAGCAATTAGGGTGAGTATGTTCAACAGCTCCACAATAATGACAAAGATGCTGCTTCTTCTCTTTAGACTTTTGAGCATTACTCTTCTTAGCCCTAGGGTTTTTATTCTCTTTCTTAGTAAGCTTAGGGGGTGCTCCTAAGATAGATTTACCCTTGTCTACATTCTCACTAGCTAACACAGTTTTGACATCATTATCCTCAGTTCAATATTATTAGTAGGAGAAAAAAAAATAGTAGTACTAGAAGAAGCAATATTAGGAGAAGAGAAATCGTACCCTAGACCGGTTCGATTGGAGGCAGATTTCTGCATACCGAGCATCTCATTAGGCTTTGCACTTGAAGTCCTCCCCTGCTGAACTCTGAATTGAAACAGCTCCGCTTCAAGCTTCTTGGTCTTCTCAGCCAAGAAATTGTTTTCAAACCTCATTGCTCCTATAGTCTGATTGGCTTCATCAAACTTTGTAGAGATTTCTTCCCGTTTAAGCTCCACATCTCTGAGCTTCTTGGTAGCCAGTCTATACAACTTCTCATGCTTTTCGGAGACCTTGTATAACTTTGCATAGGCAGTGTGGATATCATCTTGTTCATCCATCTTCTCAAACTTTGTCTCCACAAATTCTTCTTCTTCATCCACATTTTCTACAATCCCCTCAGTAGGATTGACAGTGGCGGTGAAGACATTTAGGATTCCGCCATCCTCATTTTCAGAATCATCCTCAAGTTCGGTGTCGCTCAAAGTAGCAGCAAGTGCCTTGCTCTTCCTGATGGACTTGAGATAAGTAATGCACTCTTATTTCATGTGACCAAATCCTTGACACCCGAAATGCTTGGGTCTTGAGGGAACAGTGTACTGACCGCCATCTCTAGCATCCTTCTTCCTTTTGTCTTGGCTCTTAGACTGAGAAGAACTAGATTGCCTACGATCCTTGTCGAAGCCCTTCACATTGGCATTCTTCATGAACTTCTTGAATTGCCTGGTAATGTAGGACTTCATTTTAGAATCTTCATCATCTAAAGACTCATCCGTGTCACTGCACTTTGCCTTCAGTGCTGTGCTCTTTCCCTTACGAGATTTCCCTATCCTTCTCAAACCCAACTCATAGGTCTATAAATTGCCAACCAACTTTGTCAAAGGAATTTTGTCAATGTCCTTTGATTCCTCAATAGCGGTGATTTTGGCATGAAATCCTTAACAGCGGTGATCTTACTCTCTTCGAAGCTAGTAGTGAGCCTCTGAAACTTCAAATCCTTAATAGCCTTGGTTCCTTCATAGGTTGTCTGGAGAATAGTCCATGCCTCCTTTGCAGTTTTAGTGGAGGATATCTTTTTGAACTCCTCATTTGTGATCGTACTGAATAAAGCATTCAATGCCCTACTGTTGAAGTTTTTTGCCTTGATCTTAGCATCATCGTAATCGGCCGGCGCTTCCTTCGACTTGGTCCAACCTATCTCCACTACTTGCCACACTTTTTTATCTAATTACTGCAAGAAAGCTCTCATGCGTACTTTTGAGTATGCATAGTTTGTACCATCAAATAAAGGAAGCATAATAAGAGACTATCCTCTATCCATGACAACAGAGGTCAATGGATCACATAACAAAGATTAAAACCTAATCAGACTGTGCCTGCTCTAATACCACTTGATAGGCCAAAAATATATTGACCCCTTGTGATGAATTAATTAATTAATTAGCCAAGTTTATTAATTAATCAAATTAATATGCAATGTACGTAGCAGCACCAACAAATCACCAACTAAAATAAAATGCAGCAGAAAATAAATTTGACAACGTGATTTGTTTTCGAATGGGGAAAACCTCCAAGGCAAAAACCCCACCAGATGATTTTAAGGTCACCACTTTCAAGAATTCACTATTATCACAACAAGTGGTTACAAGTAAAGGAATCCCAGTATCTTATACCAACCTACAGTTGAACCTTTACCCCAATACTTAATTGGAGTTGTTTTATAGTGACAATCTCTCCTTTTAATGCACGACTCCCAGTACGTGACTAAACAATAGATGCGCGGATTCCAGTACGCGACTTGATCACCAACTTGAGAAGGATGTTGGCTGCAAAGTTGTTCAGTTCATCACACGATGAAGATCATGGAGTTTCTTGGTCACAAAACACTACGTGTTCAAACACAGCAGCTTCATCAAGAGAAGGAAGAACTAGGGCAAACTAGGTTTTCAGTCACAATTGACATGAACAACACTTTGCTCCACACTTGTGCAATTGTGCTCTTTGTGACGGCCCTAAAAATAATCCTTATATATGTTTATGGTTGTGAGAAAAGAAAGCCCAAATATATACTCACGGATTGGAATGAAATCAAAACTGAAAATCTAATTTTCATAATTCTCGATAGATACCCTATCTGTCGAGCAGCTATCAAGCTTTGGACTTAGACAGCTTTTTAAATCTCAATAGATACTAGTTGTCTAGCTAGCTATCGAGTTTTAAAAACCAGCACTTCATTACTTGATTCTTGGACAGACTTGCATGGCTTTAACACTTGAACTTGAAACCTTGTTCCTTGAAGCATTAAACACATCCTAGATCTACCCAATTACAAGTAAAATGCGTTTTGTCAAAGAATTAGCCAATACATGATGACATATGTTCCTAACATGAATCACATATGTCCTAACAGGTTCAATTTTCTTTCCTAATGTTTTATTAATTTCATTTTCAAATTCATTTGAATCATTTAAGTGCAGAATTTCAATGTTATGTGACACATCAAAGTAAGCCAAATTAGAATTCATCTTATTAAAAATATTGAAAAGTACATTGGAACTTGCATTACAAAACTTTTTCCTCATGTTCTTGGAAAAACCAACCCAAGTCCAATTATTAATGGGCCCCATGATAGGCATGATGAATTCTTTCCCCTTTCTCTCTCAAGGCTTGTCATTCCTTCCTCTCTCTTCTTTGTCTAGTCTTCTATCTTCAAGGGTTCCCACACATGCATGGCTTCTGTCATGTCATACAAATCCTTGCCCTCATTAGGGAAGTCTCTCCTTGCCTCGTCAAGGAACCAGTCACCATCATCCCCACTCCAACAACTAATCATCTCATCATCTCCTTCCTCTTCTTTGTTCCTTACGAGGTATTGATCGTCATAGAAAGGAGGGTCTATGTTGCGCTCAAGTAAGAAACGAGCTGGGGTGACTTGGGTTGTCCCTACCTTCAAGGTCCATTTTGGCCAATCATGATCCTCCTATAATCCCACATCTCCAAATTTGGAAAAGTCATTGACATGACCCCTCTTAAAAGTCCATTGTCCTGGAGCATTCTTTAATTTTACCTTGAAGTTAGGTAGAGACAGATGGACTTTCCCTTCTGCCATCATGAGATCGATGCCTTCTTAAGTCAACCCACTTGGTTCACGCTCAGCTTCCTCTTTCTCAATTTCAGAAACGTGACCTATTATCTTCTTAAGGACCTTAACTTGTGCCTCTACACATTCGAGCATCTTTTGCATGAAGACATTCTCAGTTGCAGTGTCCATTCTTCCCTCTCAATAAGCCTTCAATTTGGATGTCTCACCTTCCATCGGACTTGGATTGGAGTGATGTCTGGAAAGAAGCCCCATTAAGTTCATGTAGCAATTAAAAGGTTTCTTTTACTCTTTAGATGTTCTTGGAAAATTCTTAAGTCCAATTTAATGAACGCCTAATTACAATAGCACTCCATTTCCTATCATGGATCCTTGCCCCTTGTTTCATTGGGTTTCGGTCCATATACAATAAAGCTCTCATCTTACTCTAGTGGACTTTCATTAGAATGTACTTGGGAATTTTCAACCCTTTGTCTCAAACTTGGGCCTACAATGTATTCATCACTTTTGGGCATTTCGTTCTTTATTCATTATTTCATCATTTTGTTTCTTGAAATAACCCTCTAGCTAGAATACTTTGTGGCCTTCCTCTCAAAGTCCATGAAATTCTCATCATTTTGGACGAACACATGGAACAAAGAGACCCAACATTAGGGAGTTTCATTTTGGCTTTGAAGGATATCAGATGCTAAGTCCATAGCATACTTGTTAACTTTGGCCCAAAGTCCTCTTTTTCAAAAGGGCTCTTTCCAGTTGAGCCCATGATAGCAATTAGGCTATAGTCTTGTAAACCTTTCAAGTTAAGATATACCTTTGGACTTAGAGAAAAACCTCTTATATGTGAGAACTTCTTTTCTTTTGTCCCACAACATTTTAGGGTATACCATAACTTTAGGGTCATCCCTTCCATTTTTATACCTTTGTTTGTCCTTTAAGATTAGGTGAACACATGACATATGGTTGAACAAACAAGAGATATATAAGGGGTACCCTCCAAGGTAAGATCTAGGATCTCTCTAGTGTGGATAGGCTTCCTAAGGCTAAAAGGATAAATGAGCAGGTCCTTCACAACTAGGTGGGCTATGATCCCAACCGAGGGCCTAAGTGGACCCCATAGTGGATTGGTAGAAAACATTTAACATACTCAAGGCCCATTATAGGCGATGACACTGATTGTGATTTGGTGGGATGAACTTAGAAAAATTTGGGCCCGAATGGAGCCTTCCATCCTCCCATTCATCATCGACTAAGGTTAAGGGACAAAGAGAGCAAGTGATGTGTGTGCAAAGCAAGTATTGAAACAATTTTTATTAAAGTTAAGATGTAGGACACATAGGAATTAAACTCACTATCCCCAATGGAGTCGCCACTTTGGGCGCAAGGGAAAGTAGAATAGTGTCGCCACCTAGTTATATGGTATAGGAACCATGAATATAGTGTTCTTTCGAGGAAGGACCTTTGATCTTACTACCAGAGTTTGGGTTTGGAGTTTAGGTACATTCTTAGGAAGGTGTTAGGCACCCAAGATCGCCCAACCCTAAGGTTGGCCTTCTATCGTTGTGTCCTATGTCTTAACCTTATTAAAAACCATTTAAACACTTGCATTCTAAACTTACACACACACACACACTAACATGCATCTAGCAAACAAACATGGCATCTTTAACCCTCAACAAACATAAATATCTATCTACACACAAAAGAAGCCCTAACATTCATCTAAAACCAAACAACAACTTAAACATGGCAGCAAGCATATCATCGAACAAAACATGTCACAAGTGAATGCTAACATACTAGAATCCCTAATCGTGCATAAAAACCCTAAAACAAATGCGTGGCCATATCTAATGCATGAGTATATGAATGAATGGCATGACATTAAAATTAAGAAAACCCTAACCTAAATATGTTAAAAGGTAAACAGACAGCTATGGGGCTTAAGAACATGTGAAAGGGAGGCTATGCATACAAAAATGTGAAGACAGAATCAAAGCAAACAAAATTAGGGTTTCTGGGTAATAGTATCATGCACGCTAGAACAAGTCTGTGTACACATGAGTTCAGCCTGCGTGCATAGGCTAGATTATGCGTACGTAGATCCTTACCCAAAAAGCCTAATTAACACAGAAATAGAGCAGAAACGTAAAATAGAAAATCTAGCAACCTAGCATGCTTAAAGATATAAAGAAAACCTAAAACTATCCTAAACAAACATATAAAAGAATAAACTAAACAACAAAAAATATAAAAACAAGGATTAATGCAGAAAATAAAGAGAAAAGCTTAAAAATAATACCTTAAATGAAAAAGCTCCTAGGCTTGATTTTTTACCGTTCCCCTCAGTCAAATCTATCACAATTCAATGAAGGAGTGATTAGTAATCTTCAACTCAAAAGATTGGGGCTAGAAAAGGTCTCAATCAAATAAAAATAACTTGAGGGTGTTTTGTGAAAAACTCCCTTCTCATTCACTATTTTCTAGTGAATCTTAAGTTTTTCCCGTGGGATTTATGTGTATTTTGAAAATGTACCATGTAAGGCTTTATATAGTGGAAAAAATGGGGTTTGGAATAGCTCCCAGACGATATGAGATTTATTCCAAACCTCAACCATTATTGCAGAAAACTTGTATTTTTTATACTTCTAAAACCCTAGGGCACGACCTACATACACAGGCCGAGGGCTAGTCTAGTCAATTTATTTCCAAAAATAGATTTTTCCTCATTTAAAAGGTTATATTTTCCATTTTAACACTCCTCAAGTCAAGTTAATATCTAATTGGGCTATAAACTAGCCTTGGGCCTTAAAGAGCATCATTGGGGAATGGGAGCTCGAGTCGTAAGGGGTACAAAATGGGGTGTCTACACTACCAATAGGTGAAATCAAGAAATATACATGTAAGACCTACCAAAAGGCAATGTTCATACACACATCAAGAGCCTACCAACAGGCAAAATCTAGAAACATACATGTAAGGCCTACCAAGAGGCAATATCAAATCATACATTTAGACCTACCAATAGGCGATATCTAAAAACATACATGTAATGCCTATCAAGAGGCAAGGCCCATACATACATTAGGAGCCTACCGAGAGGCGATATCATACACTAGGGCCCATTATGGGTCAATATAATACATACATGTCTAGCCCACCAAGGGGTAATGTCTACAAAATGCAAGAAAAATGAGAAAAAAAAAAAAAAAAAAAGCCCACACAGGGGCTACATCATCATGGTACAACAATACATGGTTGGCTTAAGGTGAATCATCATCTCTAACGGCGTCATCAGCAAAGCACCTAGCGCTGCCATCATCAGCATCATCACCCATAGTGGGACCTGTAGAAGGACTGCCACGATCCACCAGAGAACCTGGGCATACCTCGGAGCCTGAAATGGTGCTTGATCTGGTATGGACCCCGTGCCCAATCATCTAAGGGGCATATCCCTAACTACTGGCTGGTCTAGGTGGAACAGGCATATACTCTGACTTATGTCATCGAATAGGAGTTCTCTGCCAAGAATATGAGGTGCAGGAGGTACAAGCATCCTATGCCCCCTCATCTCACCAACCAAAACGCTGATATACCCACGAAGCAAGCCTATCTCAACTTGGACCTGACGCATATCTCTCTCTCTGTGGCAACAACATGTGCCTCCCTCTCTCTTTGCCATTAGTCCCTCTCTCGAGCTAGTGACCTGGCAATCTCCTCCTGCACATACCCCTCTCTAGTGGTGGCCGCGCCCTCAAGATCTTTCACTTTAGCTTGTAAGGTATCTACACGTAACCTCAAGTGGGCCTCCAAAGCGCCACCGAGCACTCTGCCACCACTCATAGGGCAATCATTCATCATGGGTCCAGCTGAGGACTGCAGGAACCAAGTGAAGTAATCAGTGTCTTCTATGATGAAATCATTGAAGGAGTTTGTCATATAGTCAGGATTGTCCAAAATCACCTCGGAACACGGAAGCTCCTGATGTGGGTCCTTGGGTACTTTGAAGATTGGCATAACCTGATGGTAGGTCTTCTCAACTAAGAAGAACTCCCAGCTCGACAAAGCCTAGAACCAGCATTACGCACTTGACTCAGGGTAATCTCACGCCTAGCCAACAGCGGTCCATCATAGGGGTAGTTGAGTATCTCGCCCCTGGTGACACAATCTAACACAATGCCGACAGTGGACGGCTGTGTCAAAACAAATATGGTGATCGTACAGAGGGACCAGGCATATGCCTTGGGATATACCTCTAAAGAAAGGCCAAAATTCTGTGGATGTAGGGCTGGGATATACTCATATGCCTACCATGTCAAAATTTGCGAATAACCCTCTAGGCTCCTAAAGCCCTATCGCAAATCTTGCCTCAGGAAAGCAATAAATAATCCATAAGAAAGGGACCCCCAATCATAGGCCCCTATATCAAACAATATTCTCATGGTTCCCAGCAGCCTGCAAGTTAACACCAACAGATTGTTACCAAATAGGCAACTACTGCTGAAGTAGAAAAAGAACTACTTGAGAGCAATGTCGTCTGACTCCACCGCCTAAGGTATGCTTACCTTCAACCACTCCATGCGAATCTGAGGCTCGACGGTAGGTCCAAAATACTATCTCCTCACTGGGGTAGGGGGATAGCAAATGCCCAAAAGCACACTTGCAACATCAAAATCTACAAAATCTATCAGTACCGAATACCCACCGAATCTAAGGCCTAGAATGGCCATCCAGTCAAGGAGAAGGACTGCATACTCCCTATAGCTCAGATGAAAGGAGCTAGTCTCTACGTGGAACAGCTACACCGAAGTCTCTAGTATCACATGCCTTATGGAATAAGGAGGAATCCATCGGAACTCCCCAAAGCCCTACTCAAAGAAAAAACTGCAATAACACACATTCATCCTGGAGTCAAACAGACGAAGAAGGAATGAAGACCAGGCCCCACGATCATGAATCTTGTTAGAGGCCAGGGCTCAAAATCAGAAAAGCTACTAGTTAGCATGCATATCTACACATTTAGATTTAACAAGTGAAAGAGAAAAAGGAACATACTTGGGCCTTCCGAATCTAAGCGGAAGGATGTCTCTTCAAACCATGCCAAAGATGAGTATCGTCTATGCTGTCATCGACCTCTCCAATATCGACCTCGTCCTCAAACAAACAAGGTGGAAGCCTTGGTCTACGACTACAGCACCTCGGAGTGCCTGGACTTGGCTAGGCCTTATCATCAGCCTCTAAGTCAGCATCTATGTCAAACATGAGCTCATCATCTAACGTATCACCCCTTGGGCCTCCCCCTTCCTTGGTCCGAGGGAACTATGAAGAACTACCTCCTGAACCAGTGCGGGACTGAGATGAAGCACTCGCCATCTCCATAGAACGTCGACTTCTAGTATGATATGCTATATATGTATGCCCCCAGTTAGGGCAGGTTCATCACCACCTCTATCAAAGTGCCTCTGAAGGGTCTGCGCAACTTGTACACTAACTGACACAATATCGCCATCTCTACTAGACGAATCAGCTCGAGATGGAACAATGGTGAGAGCCTTCCCGTGAGCACTGCGGATCTTGTCTGTCAAGACATAACCAGTGGAAGCAAATACAAGATTGGTTAGTAAGCCCAAAAACATTTGACAATACGAGTGAATAAATAAGTATGTCTAACCCCACGGCCTGACACATATCATGCATGTTTATACCAAAATGTGATGTTTTCAAAAAAGTATCAAAATTTTCAAAATACCTCTCTCCTAGGATTCAAATTCGGCAATGACCGTCTAATCCTATCTCTTTTGCCTCAAAAGTATCCAATTTTTCAAAATACCTCTTTCTTGGGATCCAAATTTGGCCACAACCATATAATCCTATCTCTTTTACCTCAAAAGTATCAAAATACCTCTTTATTTTGATTCAAATTCAGCCACGACTGTTTAATCCTATCTCTTTTGCCTCAAAAGTATCTGCCTCAAAAGTATCAAAATACCTCTTTCTTGGGATTCAAATTCAGCCATGACCATTTAATCCTATCTCTTTTGCCTCAAAAGTATCAAAATTTTGAAAATAGCCTCTCTCAGAAATTCAGATTTGGCCACAACCGTTTCATCCTAACAGGTTTTCTTCGAGATTTAGATTCAGCCACAACAGTTTCATCTCACTAGGATTCAGATTCAGCCACGACCATTTAATCCTAACAGCCTCTCTCTAAGATTCAGATTTAGCCACGACCATTTTTCTCATGAGGAATTCAGATTCGGCCACGACCATTTAATCCTAATAGCCTTTCTCTGATATTCAGATTTGGCCACGACCTTTTAATCCTAACAGCCTCTCTTTGAGATTCAGATTCGACCACGACCGTTTAGTCTCACCGGGATTCAAATTCGGCCATGACAGTTTATCTCACTGAGATTCAGATTCGGTCACATCTGTTTAATCCTAACGGCCTCTCTCAAATATTCAGATTCGATCACAACCATTTATCTCACCAAGATTCAGATTCGGCAACTACCATTTAATCCTAATAGTCCCTCTCCAAGATTCGGATTCGGCCACAACTGTTTATCTCATCAAGATTCAGATTCGGCCATGACCGTTTAATCCTAACGGCTTCTCTTCGAGATTCAAATTCGACCATGATCGTTTAATCTCATCGAAATTCAGATTCGGCCACGACCGCTTAATCCTAACAGCCTCTCTCTGAGATTCAGATTTGGCCATGACCGTTTAATCTCATTAGGATTTAGATTTGTCCACAACCGCTTAATCCTAACGGCCTCTCTCCAAGATTCAAATTCAGCCATGTCCGTTTATCTCACCTGGATTTAGATTTGACCAAGACCATTTAATCCTAAGCTCTCAATGCTACTCATACCTAAAGTTACACTGTCATCATAATTTCAAGATCTCAAGATTTCCGGTACCATGCATTTTTCGTTATATCTACTTTGCATTTTATTTCTAGCATTCATAGCATCCAAGATTCTCATGTCCGTCTATGTGGCCTAAAAATTTAGTTTTTCTCACACGAACAGGTACAAACATAATTATGCATGACATGTGAAAGCATGCAAGTATGATTATATAAATACCCAAACGTGTGAACAAAAATATTTTTCCTGACAGCATCATGGAATAAATGATAAAAAAAAAAAAAAAACATATATGTGCAAAAATACCAAAATTAAAATAAGATTTAGCATGCTTTTCTAGTGGCTATGCTACTAACTTATTTGCAGAAAAAAAAGGAAGAAAAAAAACGACATTGACCTCAAGTGCAGAACTGGAGACTAAAGCTGTGGACTAAAGCTAAAAGCTGGACTAGCTAGACCGTAGCTTGCTCCAAAGAACTTTTTAGAAGTGAGAATTCAGAGAAATACAAGCAAAATGGTCAAAATGAGGCCTCGAGGTCACTTTATAGGGCCTTCTACGGCCCGGGCTGCCCGGCATACCTTGAAGGGCCACTGAGTCTGCTCGACGCACCTACAAGGGTCGCTCGTCAGCATTGACCAGGTCAACGTTGATCGATTGACCTTTGACCCAAAAAAAAAGTGTCTTACCTAGTTTCAAGGACCAATTCAGATTTTTTTTTTTTCCAAATCAACTGTAGCCTTGTTAGGTAAAAGTGGTCTCGATCCCTGAACAACATAGTTTTCACAAGCATTTTTGGGCCAACAAAATGCGGAATCATGTTTTTTACCTGACACCTCTCACTGCACTTGAGATGTTAGATAAAGAAGGGGCAACTATAGACAGTGTATTTCGTTTGCCCTCTATTTGTGTGTCGAACCCTGAAAATTCCAAAAAATATTATCTTTTCTCCATAGGGCCGCAAAAACATCTAGATTGACATGGCATGACCTGTTTGGGCATTGGAGCACTTGAAGTGCCATTTCAGGTTAAACTGACCAAAATGCCCTGGTCAACCTTGGGTTGATTGAAAGTCAAAGTCAGTCAAAATCATCCCGAAATGACATTTTTCATGTTTCTACATCAAACTCGAGCGACACGGTGATTTTCATCAACTTTAACCAAGTTTGACCTGAGACTAACTCTTAGGGGCACTAGAAACCCTAATTTTGATCAAATCATCAGAAAGGGTTGGGACCAATGACATTGTGAATATTAGAAAATTCCATTTCTAACTACTATTCATGGGTCAAAATCAGAGTTAAAATGGTTGAGATATCTAGAAAACTATGAAAAGCGCATTAGCACGCTTCCCAAGGTCATAACTTTTGATTCGACTGTTGCATGTTCAGTTTCTTTAGTGTTCTAGAAACTATACTTCTAGAGCTTTTGACACCAAGATCAGCTCAATCTAAGTCAGGGAAGATCTTCAAATACTTGTTTGAAATTGAACCAGGAAAAGGCCGAAACAACTGATGTCAACAGGGTGGCCAACGGCCTTGCAAGGTTTGTCGAAAGACGAATGGTCATTTTTCCAATATAAATGACCCTAGACCCCTTATTTTGCAACCAAACAAAAGGTTTTAGGGCAGTTTCTAGGCAGGTTCTCTCTCTCCTCTCTCTCTAATTTCTTTCCCAAACACATCAAAACACCTTCAAACACCTTAGATTCTCCTCTTTTTTCTACAATCATCAATGTAGTGTTCTTGCACCCAATCTTCCTCTCCTTGATTCCATACCTTGGATTTGAGGTTCAGGGGTGTGGATGTAGCTTTTTAGCTATAATCCACACCCTTTTCTTTTATAACTTTTTCTTAGCTTTATCTTGCTTAATAAAATGCTTTATTTCTTTTCCTAGCATGTTCTCACTTCCTAGCATGTCTTTATAGTTATTTTTCTAGCATGTTTCCTTGCTTATGCCATGATTTATGATTTTGATGTTGTTGGCCTAGCCTTCTTAGGTTAGGATATGTCTAAATTTAATGTTTCTGCTCAAATCCACATGATTTTGGGTTCCTTGCCATGTTTATGCTTAGATCCGTATGCGTATGTGTTCTTTACCATATTTTTACTTAAATCTACATGTTTGTGCTTAGATCTACGTCCCTATGCTTAGATTTATGTGTTTATGTGCTCCATGCCATGCTTGTGTCCTTAGATCTATGTTGGTTTCCATGCCATGTGCTACTGTAGTCCTTTTTGTCCCTTGATATCTCTCTTTCTTGTATTTTGGCCCTTCTAGTAGGGTGTAGATCTAGATCCTGTGGTCCAGGCCTACATCCATACACCTAGGCCTGTATTAAAGGTTTTGGATCATTTCCATTGCATGTCTATGTTTGCTTGCTTCTATATTTTATCTCCATGTTAGCCTCTCTAGATCTAGGCTTTGCCATGCTTTGTGCTCTTCATGCCCTTATGCTTGTGTGGTCGCATCTGTCCCTCCGAGGGTTTGTTTGGATATAACCACTTGTGAGATACACCTCTATGGTGTTGGTGTACTTGATTCACACCTTTCTCTGCTTAGTGTGATATTGATATGCTTGCCCTGCTTGCTTTGTGCCATCCGTTTGGCTTTCTTTACTTGTATACATCATTGCCCGCTAACCTACATGTTCATGCATGAGTCTATGTGTCATCCATAATCCAATTCGATGGAACTATGGACACTCGATCCAAACCTACATTTGTCCTCCTAGGACACCCCCTTTTGTTTGATAACATGTTTGTTTGCCCCCATTTGGCATCTTTTCCTAGCTTGTCTTTAGCATGCCTTTCATTCCATTTGTGTCTTTGCTTGTCTGCTAGCTTGTTTCTTTTGTCTTTGCATGTACATGCATGGAACGAGGACACTTGGGGCAAGGGTGCGACCTTCTCAACGCAAACAAAAAGGGCAAGGATGCAAGCAAGAGGATGCAAGCCCGCAAAGGGCAATGTTCAGTAGATTAGGGGGCCTAGCCCCTCTAGAGCGGTCTTCTCTTTCTCTCTCTCAAGGCCTTTTCTCTATTACATGTATTGGGGTCCCCCTCCATGTACCCTCTTTTATTTTCCTACTTCTCACTTAGGCCACGTTCCTTGGGTATGGCAATGCCTATTTTACATTTCCTGTGCCTTTCTGGGCCATATCCTTGGAACGTTGGCAATGTCAAATTTACTTTCTTGCTTTGTGTGGTTGCATTGTGCATGTTGTATGTATATTTATATCTACTTGTATATGGGAGATTGTGCACTTTGTATGATATACTCTCGTCGCTACGTGGTGACCCTCTCTAGTCATAAAAGCTTTTGACCTTGTATATTGGGTATGCGCTAAAGGCAATTGTCGTAGGTGCATATTCATGTTATATTATGTGCACAATCATCGGGGTGTGATTGTCTCGATCCATGTCACCAAGTGACATTGGTTTCCCCTTGTATGCAACACACATCAACATGCTTGATGCTTTGAAGGGTGTTGTATACATAAATGAGAAATCCTACTGCTAGGTCATAGTGCACCAAACGCAAAACTTTGCCAGATTTTCACCTTGAAAATGGGGCATCCCCATTGCTGTATTCTCACATCGAAAGCTTGATAAGAAAAGTGTTTGATGTGCTATGGCGCATCTGAGGTGAAGCACTACCGGATTTCCACCACGAAAATAAGGTGAAATTCTACCGGATTTTTGTCGTGGGAATTTTGCAACAATTTCCAACACACTTGGAAAGCATCGATTGAGACCACTCCCATTCCAAAACCATACCTCAAAGCCCAATACATTTAAAGCCTCGAAAGCTAATGCCAATAGCTTGTTTTCAACTGCCAATGTCCTTAAATTATGATTTACAAAAACAAAGGACTGTTTACGGATAGGCGTTGTGGGGTGCCTAACACCTTCCCCACATGTAACTAAACTTTCAAACTCAAGAATCACGATTTTTTTTACCCATCCACATTAGATTAGGAAAAATGACATTTTTCTTAGCTTAGGATTGGTAATAAAACCAAATAGAATCAAGTGACCAATCACACCTAGAAAAACCCAATAATTGGTGGCAACTTCACTTACCCTTGGTAATTTCTTTAAAATAGACTCATATCACAGTCGCACACCTGAGGTATGAGACACCCCCATATTCTCTCGCATAGAGATAAAGAAGTGTGTGAGCATCACTGTGATGGGTGGTCGAGTAGCTGTGAGGCATCGACAACACTTAATAGAAATCTAATGATCCATCACTTCAGAATCTTAACCTTGGAGAATCTTGAAGATGGAGATGAAAGAATGGAAGGCAGTGAATCAGATTACTTCCCCCAATATGTCCGCCCAAGTAACAAAGGAAGGCAAGATATATTTGGGGTGTGGATGACGAAGGTTTAGACTATATGGATGAAGACCCTAGAGTATTGATGTTTAGGGAAGAAGGAACTCACTCGGAGCCTGCTGACATCGTTGAAGACATGACTAAGTAGAAGAACTAGGCATGGGAGGGAGTTGCCCACCCCATGGAAGACCCTTTGGAGAAGACCAATATCACTAAGCCATTTACTCTTAAAAACATCGTTTCCATCCCCATTGATTCTACTTTGCTAGTATTGCTATTCCTGTTGAGTTTGCTTGGGATCATTTTTTTATTCCTATAGAGTCAATTCCTGTTGAGTCTGTTAAGAACTCTACCCCCTATAATATAATTTCTGATTCTGCTTATTTGCTGACTTTGAATATTTTTATTTCAAAAATTAGTAGAGAAACTTTTAATAATGAGGAATTAAAACAAGGGCAAGTAGAACCTATAAGAGAAGAAACCCAATCTGTTAACCTGGGAACTGATGATGAACCTAAGATGGTCCAAATTGGTAACACCTTAACTTCCTCTAAGAAGGATGCATTAGGCACACTGCTGAAGGAATTTTAAGAGGTGTTTGCATGGTCATACAAGGATTTGCTCGAGATTGATACTGATATATTGCAACATTACATTCTTACAGACCCAACCATGAAGCCAGTCAAGCAGAAGTTGAGAAGGATAAAGCCAGAGTGGACTCTCAAGATCAAGAAAGAAGTTGAGAAACAGTAGAATGGGGGATTCTCGAGGGTGGTAAACTACCCAGAATGGTTAGCTAATATGGTTCCAGTGCCGAAAAAGGATGGGAAAGTGAGGATGTATGTAGACTTCAGAGACCATAATAAAGCCAGTCCAAAGAAAGATTTTCCCTTGCCTCATATTGATATTGTGGTTGATAATACGGTGGGACATGCATTGCTGTCATTCATGGATGGATTTTCAGGGTACAATTAGATAAAGATGGATCTAGAAGATATGGAAAAGGCGTCCTTCATTACTCCATAGGGTACCTATTGCTACAAGGTCATGCATTTGGCCTTAAGAATGCTGGTGCCACTTACTAGTGGACATCCACTACTCTGCTAAATGATTCGATACACAAAGAAGTAGAAGTTTATGTGAATGACATGATCGTGAAGTCTAAAGGCTGTGAAGGGCATATACAGACTTTGCAAAAGTTCTTTGAGCGAATCCAATTTTATAAGCTATAGTTGAATCCAAAGAAGTGTACATTTAGTATGACATCAGGAAAATTATTGGGGTTTATAGTAAGCCAGAGAGGAATTGAGGTAGATCCTGAGAAGATCAAGGCAATTGTAGAAATGAAGTCTTTAAGGATTGAAAAAGAGATCTGAGGGTTTTTAGGGAGGATACAATACATAAGTAGGTTCATAGTCTAGCTCACCATGACATGCGAACCACTTTTTTGTTTGCTCAAGAAGGTTGTTCCCACAATCAATGCCAAGAATCCTTTGAGAAAGATTAAGAGTTATATGATGAAGCCACCGATGCCAGTTCCACTAGTACCTGAAAAGCCATTATTGCTATATCTCACAACCACAAATACAACAATGGGGGCTTTGCTTACTCAATATCTAGAGGAGTCTAGGAAGGAGAATGCAATTTTCTATATTAGCAAAAAGATGATGGCTTACGAAGAGAAGTGTTCAACACTGGAGAAGACTTGTGTGGCACTTGTATGGGCTACCTTAAAACTCAGACATTACATGCTTACTTTCAAGGTCTTATTGTTAGCTAGAATGGACTCTTTGAAATATCTGATGGAGAAGCCAGTGCAAGACGGGAAGACAATTAAATGGGTTCAGCTTTTGTTAGAATTTTATATCAAGTATGTGACTCAGAAGTCTGTAAAGGGAAGAGTAATTGCTGATCACTTAGCCCATTATTCACTCAAAGAAGCCAAAGAAATCAAAAATGAATTTCTAGATGAAGATATCATGGTGATAGAGTCAGAACCATGAAAGATGTATTTTGATAGAGCAACTTACCAGAATGATAAAGCATTGGAGTTCTCCTAATTTCTCCAAAAGGGACACATATCCCATTTCTGAAAGGCTCAACTTTCCTGCCACTAATAATGCCATAGAATCATAGAATATGAAGCTTGCATTATGGGGTTACAAGCAACCTTTAGTCTTGGAGTAGAAGAGTTGGAAGTGTATGGTGACTCAACTCTAATAATTTTTCAAATTCAGAATAGGTGGAAGGTTAAGGAAGAAAAGCTAATGCCTTATCATGAATGTCTTTAAAAATTGGCATCATAGTTTGGAAAGATTCGATACTAGTATGTGCCGAGAATGCGGAATCAAATTGTAGATACTTTAGCAACATTAGTTTCCATGATGGATAGGCCCAAGGAAGACTAAGCTCGGCTGATAGTGCTGGAACAAAAAGAAAAGCTGGCTTATTACATGTCAATAGAAGGTGATGAAGAATTAAATTGGCAAGGTGAATGGTATTCAAACATCTTTCAATATCTCAAGGAGGGGACATACCCGAAGTCTGCAGATAAGAATGACCAATTGACTATCCGAAGGTTGTCCATTAATTACATCATTTGTGTGACCGCTAAGGAAGTGCAGCAAGTAATTGAAGAGGTACATGAGTCAAGTTATGGGCCACATATGAATGCATATATGTTATCATGGAAGATAATGAGACAGGGTTCTAACTGGACCACTATGAAAGCAAATTATATAGCTCATGTTCGAAAATGTTACCAATACTAGGTCTATGGAGATTTGAAGCACACACCGCCAATGCCATTACATAGAATGACTTCATCATGGCCGTTCTCTAGATGGGGAATAGACATTATTAGGAAGATCCACCCAACAGTATCAAATGGTCATGAATTCATACTAGTGGCTATTGATTACCTCACTAAATGGGTGGAAGCTACCTCGTATAGGGTGTTGAACTCGAAGAAAGTCGCTCAATTTATTTAAACTAATATCATCTATCGATATAGGGATCCACATGAAATCATTTGAGATAATGGGCAACATTTCAAAGGAGAGACAGAAAAGCTACTCCGAGAGTTTAATATTCGGCACTGTAAATCATCACCCTATTGTCCATACACAAATGGAGCTGTTGAGACTACAAACAAAAATATAAGGCGGATTTTGAAGAAAAGCATAAGAACTACAAGGATTGGCATTTACAATTATCCTATGCACTTTAGGAGTATAGGACTTCAATTCGGTCATCCACATGAGCCACTCCTTGTTCGTTGGTGTATGGGATGGAGGCAATCCTCCCCATTGAGATGGGTATTTGGTCATTGAGAATAGTGTTGGAGAGTGAAATCCTTGAAGTGGATTGGTTGTAGAGTAGGTATGATTAACTATGCATGATGGATGAGAAAAGGCTCAAAGCCTTATATCACATTCAAGGCTACATGAGGATACTTAGAAAAGCTTTTGACAAGAAAGTAAGAGCTATAGATTTAAAGACAGGAGACCTAGTGTTGAAGGAGATTCAAGCCTCGATTCAAGAAACAAATGGGAAATTTAAGTAGAAATTGGCAGGTCCATATATATTATCAAACAGATATATTCTAGGGGAGCAGCAAGGTTGATGGATTTAGATGCAAACCCTTTTACTGAGCTAACCAATATGGACCAACGGAAGAAATACCACATTTGAGGTGGTAGTCTGAAAAATGGCCAGGTCTAAAGTGATTGTCGATTATTTCATTTTTCTTTCTTAGGTTCGGCAAAAATAAAAAGGGGGTAGATTGAACACCCAAAAGGGCAATCTACGCAAAAGGAGAGTAAAAAAAAAAAAAAAAAAAAGTAAGTGAGCCAGCTAGGTTGAAAAGAAAGGGCGGCCTAGGCAAAAATTAAGGCAAATAAAGTGAACTACATGATAACTTGATCCTTCTACCAAGGAGGTATGTAGGCAACCATATATTGGTTCGGTCACAATTTATCCAAACCCACCATTCACCCATCAAGCATTTGAGAAAAAGAAATTTTGCCTGATCAAACTATTTCATCAACACAAACCATGCCATTTCATCAACATAAAACTTAAGCACAAACATAAACCAAACCTTAAACAAAGCATAAACCCTAAACAAAACCATGAAGCTAAAAGTCCTAAATAATTCCTATATCTAAAAGTTTCAAACTAACTTCTTAAATAAACATGTTCAAATCTAAAAATAGAAGAATCAGGTCTTCTTCAGCTTTTTCTCCTTCGACTATTCATTAGTTCCATCTGTTGCAACTGACCTGTCATCTCGATCCCTTCTTTTGAACTCATAGTTGTTATCCTTTTGATTTCCTTTGCTATCTTCAAGAAATTGCTTCTTATAGAAGCCATGTTAGTCTCTTTATCCATAATCTTACCCACCAGCTAGTTAGAATATTCCACAGTCATTTTGTGAAAGTAAACTTTAACAAAAGATTGATCTACTTGGTTAGTCATGTCCAAACCCAACAGCATGTTCCTTATAGAAGTAGTATTTGTGTCCACAGGGATTAAAGGTTTTCTTCCTTTACCGCCAGTCATCCCTTGCTCATACTAAAACTTTCTCAAAAGTCTATCAACCTTATAGAAAGTCACCCTCATTAAGCCAACCAAGAATATATGATCTGATTTCAGAGATCGTAACAAGGGAGGTGGGCGCTTCCACCAATAACAATTCCAATGAATTGAGATATTGGATTTCTTGCCCAAATATTTCACCCAATCACTTTCAATCTGAAACTTGGTCTTGAGGACAACCCTGCTAAAAAAATTACTAGGACCATAATTGTCAACTATGGGTGTAGCTATCATGTCCAGTCTTTCCATCAACCATATCTGCAAAGTTAAGGGACTCCTGAGGAATTGTTCGGATTCTCCACCAAGAAATACAGAGTCCAACCCTAAAAGATTTTCTTCCAAGATCAAAGAAGCAGGATTATCAACATCCCTAACTTGACCCATAATTCCAATGGTTCGAGCATCTTCAAAGCCAAGTCTTCCAGAGTAAAACGAGAACTCTCCCATGAAGCAAAGAGTTAAACCAAAGCTTTTCTGCATGTTTTCGGACATACCATAAGTACATCGATGAATAGGCCTTGTAAAAACTGCACAAAGATTTACCATATGGCCTTTGATCATGCTACTAGTAATTGAAACAGAAAGGCCTAAGGCATCTAATAAAATTTTCCTGTGCTTGTGTTCACAAGAAACTGCTACAAATTTTTTGCCAAACTCGTGACCCAGAATGGCAAAAAATTCTTCGATGGTGGGACAAAGTTTGGCAGTATTAAACCGAAATACATGATCTTCAGTATCCTAGAACTTTACTGCAGCACAGAGAAATTCCCAATTGATCTTGACATTCCTTAGAGACTTGATTCCTTCTAGCTTGAAAGTAGTGAAATTGGTCTTAGAAAAAATCAAAGCTACAAACACATCTATTGATATCATTTGTGATCGAATGAGAAGGATTTTGATTGTTGGCCATGAATAATTCTCATATATGATTGTTGTTGCTTGATTGTTTTGATGCAGAGATTGTTTGCAGATTTAATGCTAAGATAGGTTTTTCTAATCTCTAATCATGTTTAAATAAGTCTAGAAAGTTTGAAGTTGACTGGGAAAGTGTTTCATAGTCAAGAATGGATAGAAAGTTTTTCGGAAAAAAAAAAAAAAAAAAAAAAAAAAAAAAAAAAAAACCCAAAAATGCATAAAAAAAAAGCAAAAAGTTGAGGAAAAATTGGGTGTGCCAATCGGAACCCCAAAGTGCCAATCAACATTCCAAGAGTGCCGATCGGCACTCCATAAGTGCTGATCGACACTTCAAGAGTGCCGATTGGCACTCAGTACCCACCATGGGCAATTCAACTTACTTCACATTTTGGGTACATCTTTTGGTCCATTTTGGCTCCATTTTTTTACTCCAATAAAGGTTGTTGTCCAAAAAAATTTCTCAAAATTCACATCGATTGTCAAACTGGGATATTTGGCCATGCCTCATTCATTTTTCAAAAAAAGAAAACACCATCATCATCATCATTTGTTTCAAAAAAAGAGGGGGGGGGGGGAAGTCAACAAAATAAAAAAAAATTCAAAATCATGCATCCATTTCCTAAACTAGGGGCATTCAGCCATGCCTTATCCCTCTTTCTAAAGAATCAAAATCAATCATCTCTTTTTAAAAAGGAATATTTCTTTTAGGAGGAATCACCATTGATAAATTTCCAAACTAGGGGCATTCAACTGTGCCTCATTTAGGTGAGCACAGTCATGTCAAGATTGGTTAGATAAGTTCAAATTGTTGCACTACAAAGCTTCTCCAATTGAATTTTAAACTTGTCTCATCTAAATCTTGGCAAGACTAAAGTCGTCTAACGTCAAAGAGCTAATGTAGAAAATCGGTACAAATTATTTGATTAGTGAATAATTTGTCTCTTGTAGGAAAATTAAAATACAAGTCAAGCATCAATTGGACTTCGAGTACACCAGCAGGTTGATCTCCTAGGCCGACCTCTAGAAGAACCACCCTCTGTGTCCCCTTGTTGCTCATGATTGGTATAGAACTGAGGTTCTTGCTGCCTATTCTGAAATTCAAGATTCCTAATTCTTTCTTCCAAAGCTCTTGTGTTGGCCTCGGCGTTTGCCATTCTATTGCTTTGCAAAATCATCAAAGACAAGTGTTAAGTCCATTGCTATGAATCCAACTAAAAGTCAATAAGGGAGTGTCATCTCTTACCCAGTTCACCTTATTGAGCACATGTTGGGAGGACTGTGTGTGTGCAACTAGCTACAAGCCTCCAATCATCTGCATGCTTTCCTCCATAAGATCGACGCCAAACAGGAACATAAGGCCTCAAATTCAGAAATAGTTGAACAGACAAAGAACATGAGACAAAAGACCAAAGACCAAAGGGTTTGGAAATGTACTAAGCCAGTCCAAGGAACATTCGGAGTATATTCCGGCCGGTCTAGATCTACAAAGCTGTAAGATCCATCAAAATTCATTATCTCATATTGCCAAGTCGGAAAATTGGGATATGTCTCCAAGAAAGAAGTAGAAGGACCACAAACATTGCTAGGAGAAGGACTCTCAGCTCCAAGAGACGAAGTCTAAAGATGCAACATTCAAACATTTTCATAAAAAACAAGATGACAAAAAATTATGCAAGTCATGATGCAAAATAATTTGGAAAAGAAACAAATTCATCGATGCTCCTAAGGTATCAACTAAGCAACCCTGTAAGTGAGCCTTGACAAACTCAAGATAGTCCCCCGGTGTCCCAAAAACAACGCGGCCAATCCTTGTACAAGCTATTTCTTCATTAGTTAGAAAGGTCTACCAACTGGATTGAAGGACAAGGATTGGCAGGGATTGTTTTAGGAGGGTATACATGTTAGACTTGAGCAAGCATACGGTCTCTAAGATACCAATACCTTCCATGGCCACACTCAAGTAGGACCCGACGTTCATTCAAAGAACCCAAAATGAAAAGAGAAGACATACCCACACACAAAAAAACAACTAAATCAAACTTCCACCAATGCACAAAAAAAAAAAAAAACTCACATCCTAGGCATAAAAAAAAAAAAAAAAAAAAAATCAACAAGCGTCAACGAAAACACAAATAACTCTTTGCAAAATATACCTGACCAAGAATTTAAATTTCACTTGCCAAATGAATGGTGCACCTCCTAAGCTTGAAAGACTACACCAAGAAAGCTGAGTCATAGAGGGTCGCATAAGCCATGCCACCCCAATCGTAATCTTTGAACCAATTAATGTATCCTTTATCCGGGTGCCAATTGCCATAGTCTTACACATATCAATGTCAAAAAATAGCCACATAAAGGATACATTCCTACCACTGACTCATGGAGGGTTCACACCCAAATAACTCTCAACTTTCACTAATGAAATTGAGTCATCTCCTTCAATTCTCTCACTGCCCAATCTTAAGCCAATAATGGCTGAGAAGTCATACGGTGTCAACATTACCTCACCAATGCCTGGAAAATGGAAGGTACAAGTGGTATCCCAGAACCACTCAAAGAACACGACCAGCAACTGAAGATCCTTGTACTCAGTGGTGTCATGATCCAAAAGAGCTTGAAAAAAGGTCTTGAAGCTGGCTTCATTGATGACGTTTCTAATGTCTGGGAATAGTGTTGCCCACCTTGTCTTAGTAGCTGAAGGCTACCCTGGCTCTTGACATTCTACAGTAAACAGAAACGCCTCACGTGAGAAATACAATCGACTCTAAAAATTTGTCAAATCATCATGATATCCACAAAAATTCCATGTTCCAAAAGTACACATTCAAAATCTCAACAAACAAATAAAGTTGCTCCCCAAAAAAATTAAACACGCCCGAATGCCATTTCATAAATTAAAATTCAACGACATCCTAACAACAATTCAAAAAAAAAATTCCATAACCAAGAATTCATACAACGATATCCCAATCAATAAAACAAAAAAAAAAAAATTGTTAGGACATCTGTGATTGGATGTTAGGAACATATGTCAACATTTTATGTATTGACTAATCCTTTGACAAAACGCACTTTACTTGTAATTGAGTAGATCTAGGATATGTTTAATGCTTCAAGAAACAAGGTTTCAAGTTCAAGTGTTAAAGCCATGCAAGTCTGTCCAAGAAACAAGTGAAGAAGTGTTGTTCATAAAAGCTCGACAGCTAGTATCTATTGAGGTTTAAAAGAGCTGTTAAGGCTGAGGCTCGACAGCTAGGGTATCTGTCGAGATTTATGAAAAACAAATTTTCAGTTTTGATTTTCATCTAATTCGTGATTATGTGTTTGGGCTTTCTTTTCTCGTAACCCTAAACATATATAAGTATTATTTTAAGGGCCGTCTAGGGTTGCGCAAGTATTGAGCAAAGTCTTGTTCATGCAAATTGTGACCGGAGACAATATTTGCCCTAGATCATCTTGAAGAAGTTGTTGTGTTTGTACACCATAGGGTTTTGTGACCAAGAAACTTCATGATCTTCATTGTGTGATGAACTGAAGAACTTTGCAACCAACATACTTCTCAAGTTGGTGATAAAGTCACATACTGGGATCTGCAAATCTTTTGGTTAGTCACGTACTAAGAGCCGTGCAATACAAAGAGAGATTGTCACTACGAAAGAAGTCTAATTGGATATTGGGGTAAGGGTTCAACTGTAGGTTGGTATAAGGAACTGGGATTCCTTTACTTGTAATCGCTTGTTTTGATAATAGTGGATTCTCGGTAGTGGTGACCTTAAAATCACCCGGTGGGGTTTTTGCCGTGTAGGTTTTCCTCATTCATAAACAAATCACCATGTCATTTAATTTCCATTGCATATTTAGTTATTTGGTTATTTTTTTATGCTATCACACTCATTGCATCTAATTGAACCTAATTGATTCACTTGGCTAATTAATTGGTTAATTCATCACAAGGGGTCACTACATTTTTGGCCTATCAAGTGATATCAGAGCAGGCACACTCTAATTAGGGTTTAATCCTTGCTGTGAGATCCATTGACCCCTGTTTGCCATGGATAGAGGTCAGTCACTTACTGTACCTCCATTATTTGATGGAACTAACTGTAAAGTTGTGAATTACAACTATTTTGTGTTGGCTTTAATTCCGTGCCAAATTTGATTGTAATTTTA
Source organism: Castanea sativa (assembly GCF_040712315.1). NCBI lineage: Eukaryota > Viridiplantae > Streptophyta > Magnoliopsida > Fagales > Fagaceae > Castanea > Castanea sativa. The sequence continues at coordinate 27,979,393 of NC_134018.1, forward strand.
TTCAAACTTTTATACCTTGTATTTTATGTGGGATTTTATTGTAAGGGTTGTGTGTTAGAGAGAGAGAGTGTGAAGACTCAAGCTTTTGAAGGCAAAAGATTTCTCGCAGGTATCTCGCGACTAAGCATCCCGTGAAGTGATGCATGTGCCCTGCACATGACTGGAATACGAAGAGTCATGACAGATTGTGACAGCTAGTTTTCACGAGTGTCTCACGAGTAAGGCCTTCCCGCAAGACACCCGCGAAACAGTCTGTTTTGCTATTTTATCCTATCTGCTCCACTACATTCTCAATCACACTATATATATCATCATTACCCACATATCGAGTAGAGAGCTTTTCATAAGAGAAAACCCTAGCCTCAACCCTTGAGAGTGTGAGATTGTCATACCCACAATTCTACACACAATCCATTGTGGTTTTTCTCTACTCTTACCTCTACATTTCTAAATCCTTGAAAGGTTGATAACCCAAACACTTACCACACCCATACTGAGTGTCTAGTGAGTTTTGGTGCTACTAGGAAGCATTGGAAGAAGCCAAGCTTTGGCGGATGCAATCGGGCGCATTGTAGGATCCGAAAAGCTAGAGAAAACATGACTCCGTGAAGTCCGTTGGTAGTAGGAGCTTGGAGGGTTCAAGTACATTGGGTAGACTAGGCTTGGAGGGTCTTTTTTTATTCGTGTACTCCAACTTTATTCTCTAGTGGATCGATTACCGCTTGGAGGGTGGCGGAGAGGTTTTTCGCCGAGTTCTTCGGTTTCCTCTTCGATAACACATCGGCGTGTTATCTTGTGTTTGCATCTCTCTTCCCTACTCTTTTAGCTTTCATTTTACTGTTGTGTATTGTTGAATATGGCTTAGAGTAGTCTATTGGTTCTTCGCTCGCATTTACTCTTTTTTCCGCACTTAGATAAGTTAGAGTAAAATCAACCGAGCCGTAATTTTTAATTTGGGGTCTAAACAAGCTCTTGTTTTTTTAACACAATTCCAAGCTTTCACTAACTATGCATACTGGAAAGTATGCATGAGAGTTTTCTTGCAGTCCTTAGATGAGAAGGTGTAGCAAGCTGTGGAGATAGGCTAGACCAAGCTAAAGGAAGCGTCGGCTGTCTGGGATGATGCAAAGATCAAGACAGCAAACTTCAACCGCAGGGCATTAAATGCCTTATTTAGTGCAGTCACAAATGAGGAGTTCAAGAAGATCTCCTCCACTGAAACTGCAATGGAAGGAGTGGACAATGATGAGAAATTTGCTCTAGTAGCCCGCATGGAATCCATCAAGATTCTCATAGCCTTAGCATGCCAATTGAAGTTCAAGTTTTACCAAATGGATGTCAAGATTGCCTTCTTAACTGGGTTTCTTAAAGAAGATGTCTATGTGGCTCAACCAAAAGGATTCATTGATCCCCATTTTTCGGATCATGTGTTGCATCTCAAGAAGGCACTCTATGGTCTAAAGCAAGCCCCCAGAGCTTGGTATGATCGGCTCACATAGTACTTAGTGTCACATGGGTTCACAAGAGGAAAGGCTAATCAAACTCTCTTCATCAAAAGGGAAGACGGCGAGCTGATAGTTACTCAAGTCTATGTTGATGATATCATCTTTGGGTTAACAAAGGATGGACTTGCTTATGGTTTCTCCAAACTCATGCAGGCTGAGTTTGAGATGAGTATGATTAGAGAGTTAAATCACTTCCTTGGATTGCAGATCCGTCAGCAAGAGATAGGTATATTCATATCCCAATCTAAATATGCTTGAAATCTTGTGAAAAAGTTTGGTTTGGAATCTTCTAGTTCTATTAGAACCCCTATAAGTCCAAATGTTGAAGTCACTATTGATGTCTTGGGAAAAGTGTTGATCCATCACTCTATAGAAGCCTGGTAGGTAGTCTTCTTTACCTTACTGCTAGTAAACCAGACATTAGTTACAATGTAGGAGTGTGTGCTAGATATCAGGCTAGTCCCAAAGAGTCCCATATGACTGCTTTGAAAAGGATCATAAAGTATGTCAAAACCACTGCCGACTATGGTGTGTGGTACAACAAGGACAAAAATGATGTCTTAGCTGGGTATTCAGATGCTAATTGGGCTGGGAATGTTGATGATAAAAAGAGTACTTTAGGGGGTTGTTTTTATGTGAGTAATAATCTTGTCTCCTAAATGAGAAAAAAGCAAAATTACATCTCTTTATCCACTGTAGAGGCTGAGTACATCGCTGCCAATAGCTGTTGCATCCAACTTCTATAGATGCAAAAACTTCTCCATGACTATGGTATTCATCAAGAACACCTCACTATCTATTGTGACAATACTAGTGCCATCAACCTCTCTAGAACCAAACACATAGAGATTCAATATCACTTCATTCGTGAGCTTGTTGAAGATGGTACACTTACTCTTGAGTTCATTCATACTGATGATCAGAAGGCTAACTTGTTCACCAAACCTCTTGATAGCAAATGATTTGAATTCCTTCGTCAAAACATCGGTGTTATCTCCATGGAATTATCTCCTTTCCTCCCCCTCTCTTCTTATGCATTTGTATCTAGTTTTTGTGCATTGCTTTATTTGACATGATTTTGTTTGGTTGTTTTTCAATTTTGTTTTTATTTTGTTTTTTTCATAAAAATAAAAAAAAATAAAAATCAGAAGAAATTAAAAAACAGTGTGTTTGTGTATATTGGTACCTGTGTACCTTGGATGGCCATTGAAACAAAGTTTTCTAAACTTTGTATCATTTGTAGCTTAGATGAGCATCTCTATAAACAACTAAGCAAGTGAGTTTTGTGGCTCGTGTTTGTGATGAGTAAGGTTAAGCAATCTCTCGTACTCTATAAACCCGTATCACTCTTTTTGACGGGAAGGACTAAAAAATCCTAAGAGAAAGGCATAAATAGTCATCTCACCATTGTTACTCATCAATCATGAAATGACATCCGTATGCTTCGGCATAGCAAAAGTACAATGTCAAAAAGCTTAACAAATTTGGGTATTTCTTTTCTCTCTCTTATATGCACATGCATGATATGCTTAATAAAATAAAATATACAAAGAAAAATAAAAGCAAAAAGATCAAAATACTTTATATGTGATTGCAAGCGTGTATTCTAGGAGATGTGGGAGTTATAAGATGTACCTCGAAGGTGATAGTCTCCATCAAACAGTTATGATCATGTGTGAGTTAAATTGATTTACTCATATCTCAAATCGTCGTAACATAGAGACACTTATGCAATCTTGTGATATTTTCACACACAACACGCAACATTCTTTGCTACTTTTGATACATGTGCAGGTACAATGTGATTTGGCCATTACAAGGTTTACATGAGCTAATGTATGCTCACTAAACTGTCTTAACTTGTTTTTGAAATATAAAATTGGTTAGACTTGTTTAGTGTGTGTGTGTGTTTTGGGATCTATGTGCTTACATTTTTCTTGATGAGAGATGTTTTTAAGAGGTTAAAATGTTGTTTGGATCCTTGGTTGAGCAACATACTTGATTGCATTCATATCTGTGTGTTTTTTCTTCTTTGAAAAACTATTTTTAAGCAATCTTGACAGCTTCTCGATACCTCTCGATACTTGGCTTATCTATCGAGCTCTTCAACTTCTCTTTATCGCAATCTCGATAGCTTCTCGATAGCTCCTTGCTCAATCGAGAAAGTTTCTGTCCCTTTGATAGCTCCTTGATAGCTCCTCGATCCATCAAGCTTGTTTTTGCTATGGACAACTCTGGATAGCTGCTCGATAGTTGTATCTCTTCATGCCTTTAAAGCTTGACACCTCTCAATCTGTCGAGAATTATGAGACTTCTTTATATACGCACTTCGCGATTTCTAATCTCATTTCTCCAATCTCTCTCGACAGTTTCTCTCTTTTCTCACTCCAAAACTCGTCAAACTCAAACCCCTCACATTCCTCACTTGATCTTCGGCCCAAATTAAGTGTTCTTCATCTGGTATGATTCTTTCTCACTCATAATCATGCATTTCACTCTTTTCTGACCTAAGTTTTGAGTTTTGAAAAAAAAAATTGGGGTTTTTCAAAATTATTGAGTTTATGAAAATTTTGGGATGGGTTTTTTTATTTGATCTTAAAACATCATGCATTGCATCACATGTGCATTGTAACACTGTTTCATGCATTTTAGATGTGTGTTTACATTGTGGAACTAATTGTGTGCTGGTAGGTTTGGATTGGGCTAAGCCCATGATGTTTTTTCTATTGCATTTTACATGCTCATGCATTTTCATGCATACGTACCTTACATTCTCTATATTCTTATATATTGATTGTATTTGGTGCTTTTCTGCGTGTTTCTCTTTCTACCTCTCTCTCTCTCTCTTGTTTACGTTAGTTGCGTCATGACACCTAAACGTAAGTCTACTCCATCCCAGAACCCTCTTCATTCCGAGGCATCCACTTCTTCCGACCTCACTCCGTTTCACGTCCGGTTCCATGATGAGAAGGCCAAATCGGACTTCTTTGAGAACTTTTCTAGACGAAGCGTTCATTTTGAATGCCAAGTCATTTTGTCGGACTTCTCCGACACTGACCTACCCACTATCATTCACAGTAAGGGTTAAGAGTCACTGTGTGACGTCCCCGATCACTTGTCCATCGGTGCTTATTCAATACCTCTTTTTGTTACTCGCGTTCGAGTTATGCGCATTGTGGTCACATCGGATATTGTATCCGAGGTGCTCCATGTCCTTAAGGTAGCGCATCTTGACTACTCTGGTTGTGAGTGTCTTAAGACTGTGTCTAAAGACGAGCTTATATCCTCTTTTTGTGAGTGACCTTCAGATTGGGGTGATCGTTAGTTTACTTCTTGTTTGACCTTTGCTAAAGGTCCTAGGTTCATTAACATGGGTTTGACCTTTGTTTTGCATCCTCTCTCTCATTATAACTCCATTACAAAGCCCCGTGCTCGGTTTTTGTTATCCCTTATTGAGCATCTTACTATAGACTTCCCCTCTCATTTCATTCTTTCTCTCATAGATGTATATAGGGATACGGCAACCCATGATAAGCTCATCTTCCTTTTGGCCATGAAAAGGATTTTACACCATTTTTCTGCTCCCTTTCCCGTTTCCGACCACTTCCATGTTATTTGTGCCATAGACGCCACTACCGTTAAATAGAGCAAGGTGCAGCTACATTTGAGGCGGTCCAGGGGGTTAGTATAGGAGATTTTTGTTAGAGGGAGTGTTCATGTTTTTGAGGGATGTAGTGAGGATTCTATGTATCTTTTTTTCTTTTCTCTCCATTTCAGATACATTATATCTTGTATATTGGTCTTGTGACCATTTTGACATACATTGTATTTATATTTGCTTTATATATTTTTTGATGTATGTTCTTTCACCTATCTCTATATTTGTTGTTTCTTTTCTCTCTTTATACACATGTTTCTTATTTCTTGTATGCAATCTTTTATTTTTGTCTCACACTAAGATGCCTTGATGAGTTTTGTTTAAGTGTTTCAGAAATACAAGTTGTCAAAGTCTTCCTTGCCGTGAACTCTCTTCTTGCAAAATTTGTCAAGAGTTTGTGTTGAGATAGATTTCATTGTACTTAACAAGTAAGTATGAATTGAGTGATTTATGACTTCTCTCATATGTTCATTTGTTTGTCGTGGTTTTGTCATGGATTGCCAAAGGGAGAGATTGTTAAGACATATGTGATTGGATGTTAGGAACATATGTCAACATTTTATGTATTGGGCTAATCTTTTGACAAAACGCACTTTACACATTTTATGTATTGTTCATAAAAGCTCGACAGCTAGTATCTATCGAGGTTTAAAAGGGTTGTTTAGCCCAAGGCTTGACAGTTAGGGTATCTGTCGAGATTTATGAAAAACAGATTTTCAGTTCTGATTTTCATCCAATTCGTGATTATGTGTTTTGGCTTTCTTTTCTCACAACCTTAAACATATATAAGGATTATTTTAAGGGCCTTCTAGGGTTGCGCAAGTATTGAGAAAAGTCTTGTTCATGCAAATTGTGACCGAAGACAATATTTGCCTTAGTTCATCTTGAAGTTGCTGTATTTGTACACCATAGGGTTTTGTGACCAAGCAACTTCATGATCTTCATTGTGTGATGAACGGAGGAACTTTGCAGCCAACATCTTTCTCAAGTTGGTGACAAAGTCGCATACTGGGATCCGCACATCTTTTAGTTAGTCACGTATTGGGAGCTGTTGAACACAAGGAGATATTGTCACTACAGAAAAAGTCCAATTGGGTATTGAGGTAAGGGTTCAACTGTAGGTTGGTATAGGATTCCTTTACTTGTAACAGCTTGTTTTGATAATAGTGGATTCTCGGGAGTGGTGACCTTAAAATCACCCGGTGTGGTTTTTGCCGTGTAGGTTTTCCCCATTCGTAAACAAATCACTGTATCATTTAATTTCCACTACATATTAGTTATTTGGTGATTTGTTTGTGCTGCCACTCTCATTGTATGTAATTGAACCTAATTAATTCACTTGGCTAATTAATTGGTTAATTCATCACAAGAGGTCAACACATTTTTGGCCTATCACAAATAAAATAAAATAAAAAAACTTTCACCTCGCTAAGTTCATTCAACAATGCCTCAAACATATATCCAACCTAGAAAAATTTTCCATACCCATGAAAAATAATGCCTAAACATCTACACAAAAATTCCCATGCCCAACAAAAAGAGTTTACTCAATCATGTTTACACATCAAATTCTCATAATTTCATACCCATAGAAAAATCAATCAAAATTCATCCAACAATGTCCAAAACTACATCCAACACAAAGCTCAACCAATGACCAACATTGTCCAAACTTGACAATACCAAACAACTTAGCAATCCAAAAATGTTTAAACAAAAAAAAATCAACATGTCCATACAATAACTCCCATCCAAATCATACAACATCCAAGAACTCCCACAGGAGCAAATGGCAACAAACAATGACAATGCCTCACCATAAATTTCTCAAATCAAGCAAGAAATCAACCAATTAACCAACAACAACAACAACAACAACAACAAAAAAAAAAAAATGAACGCACCTTGAAGTCCTTGTTGGATGGGTATCGAGCATGAGTGTTTGGGTTTTGAAGGAGTCCCTCCTCATCATTCCATTCTATGAATGGGTTACACTTCTTCTCATGGAATGTAAAGAACTTAGGTGGTCCAAGGGGGAATGTCATAGAAGTTTGAGGATGAAGAATAGAAAATGGGTTTCAAAAAATGGGATTTCAAAAGGTGCTCAAGAACTTCAGGATCTGAACAAATATTCAAGGGATGATAGATATCAAGTTTAGAAGCTTGAAGAAGTGATTTTCCGAGTAAGAAATGGTGTGGAAGAAGAGAAAATGCAAGGGGAAGAAAGCTTGGAACAGTAACAATGGAGGAAGAGGAAGAAAGAAGAAGAAGAAGAAGAAGAAGAAGAAGTGAAAAAAAAAAAAGATGATGATGATGGAGTGGAACAAAAAGGGGCCAAACCCCCCCCCCCCTTCCTTTTGCTTTGGTCATGTGAGTTGCTGAAGTTTGACTGAGTCAAGTTTGACCGAGTTGACTCGATCAAACTTGAGTTAACTTGCTCAAAATAATAATAATAAATAATAAAGGGGGTGGAGAAATTTGTTTTTAAAATATTTTATAATTCCCTAAAGATTTTGAAAAAAAAAAAAAAAAGAGGAAAAGATGGGAAGGGGTTTTTTATTTTGCAAAAAGAATGAAAGAAAAAAGAAAGAAAGAGAAATTTCAGAAAATTTCAAAATAAATGACTCAATTTTCAAAATAAAAGAATAAAAAAAATAAAAAGAAAGAGATTTTACAAGGAAAAAAAAAAGAGGAACTTCTCAAGGATAAAATTGATTATTTTGGTGAAACAAAAAGGAATGAAAAATTCCCCAAATTGAACGAATAAAGTCTCAATCATCAAAATTCTAAATTGGGTGTATAAAGTTCTTAATCATTCCAAGTCAAATTAGACGAATAGAGTTCTCAATTGGCTTCCAGATCGGGCGAATATAGTTCCTAGTCAGCTTATTCCAAATTGATCGTATAAAGTTCTTAATCATTCCAAGTCAGATTGGGCGAATAGAGTTCTCAGTCAGCTTTCAGATCGGGTGAATACTGGCCCTGGTCACCTCATTTCAGATTGGGCAAATAGAGTTCTCAGTTGGCTTCCTAATCGAGCGAATACAATTTCTTGGTCACCTTTTTCCAAATTAAGCATATAAAGTTCTCAATCATTCCAAGTCAGATTAGGCGAATAGAGTTCTCAGTCAGCTTCAAGATCAGACGAATACAGTTCCTGGTCACCTTATTCCAGATTGAGTGTATAAAGTTCTCAAGCATTCCAAGTCAGATTGGGCTAATAGAGTTCTCAGTCGACATTTAGATCGGGCAAATACAGTTCCTGGTCACCTTATTCCAGATTAGGCATATAAATTTCTCAATCATTCCAAGTCAGATTAGGCGAATAGAGTTCTCTGTCAACTTCCAAATCAAGCAAATACAATTCCTAGTAACCTCATTTCAGATTGGGCGAACAAAGTTCTTAGTCCGCTTTCAGATTGGGCAAATACAGTTCCTAGTCACCTCATTTCAGATTGGGCGAATAGAGTTCTCAGTCGACTTCCATATTAGGCAAATACTGTTCCTGGTCACCTTATTCCATATTGAGCATATAAAGTTCTCAATCATTCCAAGTCAGATTGAGCAAATAGAGTTCTCAATCGTCTTTTAGATTGGGCAAATACAATTCCAAATTGGGTGTATAAAGGGAGTTGTTGATAATTGAGTTTTTATAATAATAATTATCTTTTAGATAATAATTATCAAAATAAAAGGGATTTATTTTGGAATATGAGTTGAAAATACATCCAAGTGCAATTTTCGACTCAAAAAATCTCTAAAAAAGAGTCCAAATCAAACAAAAAAAGGAGAATGGGCTCGGAACTTAAGAGTGCCAATCGGTACTCTTGGAGTGCTGATCGGCCCTTCCATAGTGCCGATTGTCACAACTCTGAGGCCTAGCCTAGAAACGTGTAGATTAAGCCAAAGCACATCAGATTCAATTGATTAGGGATAAAAAATTGACTTGATTCATATCTAATGAAACCTCGCTTATTTTCTAAGCACTAAACCTCTATAAATAGGGAGCTCAAATCAGAAATCAGGACCCCTCTCTCCCCTTATGTTAAAGAAATTCTAGAAGCTTTGCTTTAGGAATTTCTTTTCTGTTAAGTGACCTTATTTTAGATCTCAAAAAAAGGTTCATTCTCTTTGATCTCTAGAATAATCCCCTCCTTGTGGAATATGTTCATGCAGGTATGTTCTCGCTTTACTTTCCGTAACATGATTTGGTTTTTATTTTAATTTCAAAAACATATTCTCACATATGCTTTATTTTTATGAATGTGTCTTTGCTTCTTGTGTTTATATAACCATGTTTATAATATGCTATTGCATGCTCTTTGCTTGCTTTTGAAAAATTCACATGATTAGTTTAAATTTTAATGTGTTGATTGATTAACATGCCTAGATCTTGGGTTGAATTTCTTCTTAAGAGTTTAGATCTACAAGAGAATCCACATAAAAGTTCCATGTTTTTCAAAACTAAAATCAAATCTACATTTTTTCTCCATGTTTTTCAAAACTAAAATCAAATCTACATTTTTTCTCCATGTTTTTCAAAACTAAAATCAAATCTACATTTTTTTCTCCATGTTTTTCAAATCTAAAATCAGATCTGCATTTTTTTTTTCTTTATGTTTTTCAAAACTAAAATCAGATCTGCATTTTTTCTCTATGTTTTTCAAAATTAAAACCAGATTTGCACTGCAGTTTTCTCCATGAGTTTTGAAAATTAAAATCTAATTTATATATTTTTTATAAAATCTGATCTGTATTTTGTTTATAAAATCTGATCTGTTTTTTGTTTATAAAATCTGATCTGTATTTTGTTTATAAATCTGATCTGTATTTTGTTTATAAATCTTATCTGTATTTTGTTTATAAAATCTGATCTGTATTTTGTTTATAAAATCTTATTTGAATATTGTTCACAGAAACTTGATCTGTATTTTTCAAAAATAATAAAACTAAATCTATATTTTTCATAAGAAAACTTGACATTTTCATAAATAAATAAAAAATATGTTTTCTCTCACATTCAAAAATGAAACCAGACCACCGCACACCCTTAGTGCGATGGTCACTCTACAAGTATAAGTGCTTGTGGGGTGTGGGGGGCCAAAGGCCGGGGTTCAAGTCTCCAGGAGGGAGCTTTCACACACATATACACTTAGATTAAGTTAGAGTAGAATTTCTATCTTGTATAAAAAATAAAAAAAAAATGAAACCAGATTTGAATTTTTATTAAAAATTTGTTATTTTTCTTTTATCCAAACTTTTCATCAAGCATTCTCATCAAACTTTTTTTTTATACAAAATAAAGTTGCAGATCTAAGGTTCTTAAATAGCATTTTGACCTTAGGTCTAGGATTTGACATGGCATTTGTTGTATATCATTTGACATTTTGAATATGGGTACTTAATGGTCATTTAAAGTCTAGAAGACCAGACTCTATCTGTGCAGGGTGGGTGCCTAACACTTTCCTATTCTGTAACCTACCCCCCAAGCATTAGAATCTTAGGTTGGTAGATTTAGTGTCTTATTTTTATTTTAGGTAGATTGTATGTAGGAAACAAGGCTTTGTATTTTCCTTATTTTTTTACTAGATTGTACCTAGGAATCAAAGCAATGTAAAGTTCTTTCTACCAAGATGTAATTATTTCCAATTAACGAGAATGCTACAATTCAAAATATTTTGTAATTTGTATAGTTTTCTAATTTTACTTATAAAATAAGTGGCGACTCCATATGATCTTGAAAAGGGAAGGCGCCAATGCCTAAACCATTTTCTGAGAGCACCTGAAAAGTATCCGGTCTCTCACACTTAAATATTCTTAGAAAATCTTTATGTCCATTTTAAAAAAGGCCTAATTAGAAAATCACTTCATTTCTTCTTATGAACCTTGCCCCTTGTTTCAATGGGCTTTACTTCATTTACAATAATGCTCTCATCTTACTCTCGTGGGCTTTCCATTCATTATCATCATTTTTCATTTTATCTTTTGGAGTAGCCTTCTAGCTAGGATATATTGTAGCATTCCTTTCAAAGTCCATGAATTTCTCATCATTTTGGGCCTAGGTATGCAACAAGGAGGCCCAAGATTAGGGAATTTCATATTGGCATTATAGGATGTTGGATGCTAAGTCCATAGCATATTTGTCACCCTAGGCCCAAGGTTCTTTTTCAAGAGGCCTTTTGATTCAGGCTTGTGACAACAACTAGGCTATCGTCTTTTGAATCTTTCAAGTTAAGATATATCTTTGGATTTTAGGAGAAGCCTCTTACAAGTGAGAACTTCTTTTCTTTTATCCCAATATCTTAGGGTATGCCATAACTTTTGGGTCATCATCAAGTGTTTACATCATTTATTTGTCCTTTAGAATTAGGTGAACACAAGATATAAACAAGATATATAAAAGGGTACCCTTTCATTGATAGGATCTAGGATCTTTAAGTGTAGGCCGGCTCCATAGAGCTAAAAGGACAGATCAATAGGTCACTCACAACTAGGTGGGCCATGATTCCAAATGAGGGCGTAAGTGGACCTTTGTGGATTGGTGGCAAACTGACATTCTCAAAGCTCACCATAGGCAATAGCACAGATTGTGAGTTGGTGAGATGAACTTCAAAAGAGTTTGGCCTGAATGGAGCATACTCATCTTCCCACTCATCACCAACTGGGGTAAAAGGGACAAAAGAACCAAGTGAAGTGTGTGCAAACAAGTATTGAACAAGCCTTTATTAAGATTAAGAAATATGACACATTGGAATCAAACTCACTATCCCTAGTGAAGTTGCCACTGTAGGCATAATGCATGGAGAAGTACGCCTCAGCCGAGTAGACCGGGCGGAGAAAAAGATATTGGAGTCACCACCTATTTAGGTCTAGGAACCACATATATAGCGCTCTTACATGGAAAGACTGATCTTACTACCAAAGTATGAGTTTAGAGTTTAGGTATGGGGATGGGAAGGTATTAGGCACCCAAACCCACCCGACCCGTGAGTCAGCTTCCACTCACTATGTCTTACATCTTAATCTCATAGAAGGCATGTTCAATATTGCATCCTAAACTTACACACACACTAACATTCATCTAACAATCAACATGGAATTAATCATCCCAAAACCCTTACATACATCTATCATGGCAACTCACATCATGCCTAACATGCATCTATCATGCATATCATATTATCTCATCCAAGGCAACAAACAAACAAGATATCACAAAGGCATAAATGTAGACACCACATTTTGTACCCCTTAAAACTCGGGCCCCCATTTCCCAATGATACTCGAACTCTAAGGCCCAAGGCCAGTTTAGAGCCCAATCAGATATTAAATTCACTTGAGGAGTGTTAAAATGGAAAATATTACCTTTTTAATGAGCAACAGTCTATTTTTGGAAATAAATTGACCAAAGTAGCCCTCACCTTACATACATAAGTCGCAGCCATGGTTGTCAAAATCGTGATCTGGATCGTAGGATCGCACGATTTTATGATCCCACCTCACCAAAACTTTTAGGATTGCACTAGAATTGTAAAAATGGTAAGACTGTACATAGGATCGTATAGGATCATAGGATCATATGGGATTCTACCGATCCTACCAAAAACATAATTTTTTTTTATGGGATAAATTTTTTGTTTTGATGAAGCTTTGAGGGTTTTTATTTTTTCATGTTGTGATGGTATGATTTTTTATTTTTTATTTTATAATTTTATGCTAACCTAAGCAAATGTTTTCTAGTTTCTATTTCACTTGTAATCAAAATGAAAGAATGCTTCATCATTTCTAATGAATAATTTGATGTTGGTTTTAATACCTTTTAAGCTATAATATTGTTAAATTTGTTTGATTAATATACTAACTTGTGTTCTAATATTACTAAAATATTTTTATATATATAATTTTATCAGTTATGCCTGTATTTGTATATTGATTAATTGATTCTTTTTAGCATGCTCTTTAATTGTTGCTAAGTGGTATAACTTGAATAGTTAAGTGTGAAATTGTATCTTGATGTCTTTTACAACTCTAGTATACAAATATATAATGTCTATAAAGATGGTGAAATGGACGATGATGATTAGGAATTTCGGATGGTGGTTATAAGAACCTTAGGATAGGAATAATTAAATATTCACTTCACCTTAATATTTATCTTGCTTTTGGATTTCATATTGTAGTTAGCTAATTTCCATTTGCTAACTTATTTTGGATTTCAAACTTGGAACTTAGAACTTGGAAAATATTTTCCATATGTTTTGAAAAATATTTTAGTATTTGGTTTCTAATTAAAAATTTATTGAACTTTTTAGATACATTGAATCAAAACTTAAATATATTTGTTTCGTTAGTATAGACTTAGCAATGTATGACATACAAATTACATCATATGATGCAAATATAAGTTTTTTATGGATGAATTTATAATTGATGTGATTATTCAACATACAAAGCCATTATCAATGTGTTTTTTACTTTAAATCTGAAAATATGTAGGATCTTACGATTCATGATCCAATCCTACAATCTTACGATCTACGATCCCACCTACCTTTAGCGATCCTACGTAGGATCCCGATTTTGACAACCTTGGTTGTGGCATGTGCACGAAAGCCATTGCATGCACAGGCAGCTAGGGTTTCAGAAGCATAAGAAAGGTAAGTTTTCTACAATAATGGCTGAGGTTAGGAACGAATCCCACATGGTCTGGGAGCCATTCCAAACCCCATTTTTTCCACTATATAAAGCCTTACATGGTATATTTTCAAAATACATAGAAATACCACAGGAAAAACCTAAGATTCACTAGAAAATAGTGAATTAAAAGGGAGTTTTTCACAAAGCACCTTCAAGTCTCTTTTTATTTGATTGGGGCCTTTTCTGGTCTTAATCCTTTGAGTTTAAGATTACTAATACTCTTTCATTAAACTATGATAGATTTGACTGAGATGAACAGTCAAAAATCAAGCCTAAAAGCTTTTACTTTAAGGTATGCTTTAAAACCATTTCTTTTTCTTTTCTGCATTGATCCTTGTTTTAATCTACTTTTTTGTTTAGTTTACATTTACTTATGCTTGTTTAGGTTAGTTTTAGGTTTTCTTTATGTATTTAATCATGATAGGTTGCTAGATTTTACGTTTTAAGTTTCTGCTATGTTCTATGTCGATTAGGGTGTCTGGATAAGGATCTACGTACGCATGATCTAGCCTGCGCATGCAGGCTGAACTCATGCATACGCAGACCTTTTCTAGCGTGCGAGATACCGTTACCTAAAAAACCCTAATTTTTGTTTGTTTTGACTCTGCCTTCACATGTTTGTTTGCATAGCCCCTTTTTCACATGTTTTTAAGCCTCATAAAATGTTTGCTCACCTTTTTAAATGCTTGCTTGTTATCACATGTCTAGATTAGGGTTTAGTCAAGGGTTTCCTTGTTCTAATGCCATTCATTCACATGTTCATGCATTGATGTCATAGGTGTTGTGCTGTTGAGAGGTGAGTAAATGGTAAGTCATGCATTAGCAATGTTCACACATTTGTTAGGTTTTCTTAGATGTATGATTAGGATTTCTAACATGTTAATGTTTTGTGTTTAATGATGTGCCTACTGCCATTTTTTGTTTTAGAAAGGGTTTTTCATATGTTAGATGTATGATTAGGGTTTCTTTTGTTTAGCTCTCTTTGTGTGTGGATAGATGGATAAATTTAGGGTTAAAGATGCCATGTTGTTTGTTATATGCATGTTAGTGTGTGTGTGAGTCTAGAATGCAAGTATTTAGATAATTTTTAATAGGGTTAAGATATAGGACACAATGATGGGAGGCCAACCTTAGGGTTGAGTGATCTTGGGTGCCTAACACCTTCCCAAGAGCGTGCCTAAACTCCGAACCCAAACTCTAGTAGTAAGATCAAAAAGTCCTTCCTCGAAAGGATGCTATATTCATGGTTTCTAGACCATATAACTAGGTGGTGACTCTATTCATTGCGAAACCCCTCTTTCACCCACAATGGCGACTCCACTGGAATGGTGAGTTTAATTCCTATGTGTTATCTTAACTTTAATGAAAATTTTTTCAATACTTGTTTTGCACACACATCACTTGTTCTCTTTGTCCCTAAACCTTGGTTGGTGATGAGTGGGAAGATGGAAGACTCCATTTGGGCCCAAATTTTCCAAAGTTCATTTCACCAATGCACAATCGATGTTGTCGCCTATAATGGGCCTTGAGTAGGTTAAAGGTTTGCTACCAATCCACTATAAGGTCCACTTAGGCCCTCGGTTGGAATCATAATTCACCTAGTTGTGAGTGACCTACTTATCTATCCCTTTAGCCTTAAGGAGCCTACCCACACTAGAGAAAGCCTAGATCCTATCATGAAGGGTACCTTTTATATATCTCTTGTTTTTTCAACCATATATCATGTGCTCACCTAATCCTAAAGGACAAATAAAGGTACAAATATGGAAGGTATGGCCTTAAAATTATGGTATACCCTAAGATGTTGTGGGACAAAAGAAAAGAAGTTCTCACATATAAGAGGCTTGTATATCTTAACTTGAAAGGTTCATAAGACCATAGCCTAATTACTATCATAGGCCCAAGTGGAAAAAAACCCTTTTGAAAAAGACGACTTTGGGCCTAAGGTAACAAGTGTGCTATGGACTTAGCATCCAATATCCTTCAAAGCCAAAATGAAGCTCCCTAATCTTGGGTCTCTTTGTGGTATGCCTAGGCCCAAAATGATAAGAATTTTGTAGACTTTGAAAGGAAGGCCACAAAATATTCTAGCTAGAAGGCTATTTCGAAAAAAGTGATGAAGTAACGAATAAAAGCAAAAAGCCTAAAGGTGATGTATACATTTGTAGGCCGAAGTTTGAGACAAAGGGTTAAAAAATCCTAAGTACATTCTAATGAAGGCCCAAGAGAATAAGATGAAAGCCTTATTGTAAATGGACCAAAGCCCAATGAAACAAGGGACAAGGATCCATGAGAGGGAAGGGAGTGATATTGTAATTGGGCCTCCATTAAAATGGATTTAAGAATTTTCCAAGAACATCTAAAGAGTAAAAAAGGAACCTTTTAACTAGGACATGAACTTAATAAAAATGGGGCTTCTTTTCAGACAACACTCCAATCTAAGTCCAATGGAAGGTGAGACATCCAAATTGAAGGTTGATTGAGAGGGAAGGGTGGATGCTGCAAGTAAGAAGGTCTTCATGAAAAAAAATGCTCAAATGTGTAGAGGAAAAAGCTGAGGTCCTCAAAAGGAAAATAGATCACCTTTCCAAGATTGAGAATGAGTAAGCTGAGGAGCACAAGGTTAAGCATGAACAAAGTGGGCTAACTCAAGAAGACATCGATCGCGTGATGGCAGAGGGAAGGTCTGCCTGCCTCTACCCAACTTCAAGCCCCAACTAAAGGGTGCTTTGGGACCATGGACTTTCAAGAGCTCCCACGTCAATGATTTTTCCAAATCAAAAGATGTGGGACCATGGCAGGATCATGATTGGCCAGAATGGACCTCGAAGGTAGGGACTACCCAAGTTACCCCAGCTCGCTTCATACATGGATGCAACATGGACCCTTCCTCTAACGACAACCAATACCTTATAATGAACAAAGAAGAGGAAGAAGATGATGAAATGATTAGCTGCTGGAGTGGGGATTGATGGTGACTGGTTCCTTGACGAGGCAAGAAGAGATTTCCCCGACGAGGGCAAGGATCTGTATGACATGACTGAAGCTATGCATGTGTGGGAACCCTTGAAGAAAAAAGATAGGATGAAGAGGAACAAAGGGAGGAATGGCAAGCCTTAAGGGAGAAAGAAGGAAGAATTCATCATGCCCATCATATGGCCCATTAATAATTGGACTTGGGTTAGGTTTTCTACAAACATGGGGAAAAATTTTTGTAATGCAAATTCCAATGTACTTTTCAATATTTTCAATAAGATGAATTCTAATTTGGCTTACTTTGATGTGTCTCATAATATTGAAATTTTGCATTTAAATGATTCAAATGAATTTGAAAATGAAATTAATAAACAATTGAAAAAGAAAATTGAACCTATGGAACCAACTCTTGAAACTATTAATTTGAGCAATGATGGAAATCCACGCTTAATTAAAATTGGCTCAACTCTAAATGAAAAAGAAAAGAAAGATCTTCAAGAACTTCTCATGGAATTTCAGGAGGTGTTTGCATGGTCCTATGAAGATATGTTTGGAATTGACCCCAAAATAGCTCAACATCACATTGATACTCATGACCACATGGTGCTCGTCAAGCAAAAATTGGGACGAATGAGGACTGAATGGCTTTTAAAGATCAAAGAAGAAGTCATTAAGCAACTAAAAGTGGGATTCATCAGCCAACATCGTACCCGTACCTAAGAAGGATGGAAAGGTAAGGATGTGTGTGGATTTTAGAGACTTGAATAAGGCATGCCCTAAGGATGACTTTCCCCTCCCCTACATTGATGTCTTAGTGGATAACACGGCGAGAAGTGCCTTGATGTCTTTCATGGATGGTTTTTCAGGGTACAACCAAATCAAGATGGCTCCTAAAGATATGACCAAATTTACAACCAAATGGGGAATCTATTGCTACACGGTAATGCCATTTGGCCAAATGCTAGGGCAACTTATAAAAGGATGGCTACAACCTTACTACATGATATGATGCACAATGAGGTAGAGGCGTATGTTGATAGTGAAGTCCAAGGATAGAGAAAGCCACACCACAAACTTGAGGAAGCTATTCGAGAGGATTAAGGAATATAAATTGAGGTTGAACCAACAAAAGTGCACATTTGGAATAACTGCTGGAAAATTGTTAGGATTCCTAGTGAGTGATAGAGGGATAGAAGTTTATCCATCCAAGATCAAAGCCATATTGGAGATGCGTTCACCTAAAAGTGAGAAGATTAGGTGTTTCCTAGGTTGACTACAATACATTAGTTGAGTCATTGCCAAACTTACATCCACTTGTGAGCCCATTTGCAAACTCCTAAGGAAAAATGAACCACACATATGGAACGATGAGTGCCAAAAAGCCTTTGAACTTATCAAGGAATATCTCCTCCATCCACCTATCCTAGTGCCTCCACAATATAGGAAACCTTTACTCCTATACCTCTCCATCATAAAGGATGTGGTTGGAAGTATGATTCCACAAGAAGATGATGAGAAGAATGAAAGGGCTATATACTTTTTAAGCAAGAGATTCCATGATTACAAGACTAGGTACATGTCCATAGAATGCTTCACACTTGTTTGGGCCGTACAAAAATTGAGGCAAATCGTTTTGTCCTTCTAAATATGGGTGGTGGCAAGAATGGACCCATTAAAACACCTCTTCGAGAAGCCCACTTTGAGTGGAAGATTGTCAAGATGGTTGATTTTATTGGCAAAATTCGATTTGAAATATGTGGCTAGAAAAACTATTAAGAGAAGCGTCGTGTCAGATTTTTGTGTCGAGGATCCTATAGAGGGGGAGGATGGCAAAGAACATTTTTCAGATGAAGAAATTTTGAATATGGAGTTAAGAACATGGAAGATGTACTTTGACAAAGCCGTGAACCAATAGGGGAACAGGATAGGAATACTCTTGATCACTCACGAGGGATCTCACATACCTTTGGCAATTAAGTTGAACTTTAAAGCAACTAACAATATGGCTAAATATAAGGCTTGCATTGCCAGGTTGGAAGCTCTTCAAGAATTGGGGGTAAAAGAAGCTGAAGTCTTTCAGGATTCAACTTTGGTTATAGGCCAAGCACAAAATTTGTGGAAAGTGAAGGAAGAACACTGGAAGCCTTATCAACAATACATAGAGGACTTGACCAAGACCTTTGACAAGATTGAATACACAATCATCCCTAAAGCTCAAAACCAATTTGTGGATGTCTTGGCTGTTGGGGTTTATGCCCTAAAACCCAATTTATTGGCATGTATATAATAATTAAATTGTTTAATTATATAAGACTATCTATAAATGAACTAAGACATTATCATAGTCAATGAGATGCATTGTATGTGATTTATGTGAAAAGTCACAGAAGATATAAATCACAAGTTCTTTGTAAACTCAGAAGTTTAGTTCGTAGTCGGTGATGAAATTGGGCGTTTCATCTGCGAAGACTATAACATATCAACTAAGATGATTTGTCTTGATCATGGAAGTGGAGACTTCTAGTTGGTATGTTGATATGTTTTAAGAGTTAAGACATATTGAACTGGACCGCTGTGAGATTTATTATTCTCCTAACGATTGTCAAATGAATAATAAATCTCACGACTTCTATTTACATCAATTCTAAATCCTGAGAGAATAATGGACCTGATCATGAGATGTAGGTTGCTTTGATATATCAGGAGTGAGATCTATTAGTTACGGTCAAAACCTCAGTATGTTGGGCATCCGCATTTAGTGTTGATGGAACATATATTCTCAAGATGGAATTCATAGTCTCTTAACGGAGATACAAAATATTCCCTTGAGATAAGTTTAATAGATTTAGTTATTCAGAGTGTTGGGCCCAACCACTTTAGTAAGGAGTTACTAAAGTATATATTTATGAAATTGGATTTCATAAATATATGATGAATAGCATAAAGGATTAAACCGGGTACTCAAGGATTAAGATGTAGTAATTTTCAAAGTGGCAATCTATATTCATGACTTTGGATTACTACGAATATTTTAATGAAGGGGTTGCATGCATAATAAAGTCTTGGAATATAATTTATTAATAAGGCCTAGAGTACAATTATATTTATATAGTGGTATTAAATATAATTAATGGAAACTTTGGACTTGTCAAGAGTTGACGGAAAAGCCCAAGGCCTATTGGAGCTAGTGTCTTATTGGTCCCTTTTGGTCCCACTCCAAGCCACACACTAAAGCCCAATCGGAAAAGCCCAATAGGCCAGTCCAATTAGATAATCAGTTACTTATAAAGGGAGAAACATACAGAATTTTTATTAGTGAAATAAGAAACGGTGTGTGAGAGAGTATGAGACACATTTTCATTCTCCCTTGAAAACTGATTGAGAGACCACACATCTTGGGCGTAAAGTGGAATTGGAGTGAAGATTAAAAGTGTTCCCAAGTGCTTCTAATCTTCGTTTTGAATTTCTCCACACCAAGGTACGCTATCGTGTTCTTAAATTCTGAAATTTACATTGTGCACGTTATCAATCATGAATGAAATAGATCCTTGTTCGTTGCTTCCGCTGTGGGTTTTGCATGAGATGCAAAACCAAAATTTTTCCTTCATTGGCTACTTTAGCCTCCATGGTTGAAATATCCGAGGGAGTATGGACACGACCCTTAGAGATCAAACAAAGTTATGAGGAAGTGCACAAAAGACCAAAGCTTCAATAATGGCCAAAGAAGAAGAGGAAGTTCCATGGTACTATGACATCTTGAAGTTCTTGGAACTAGGGGCATATCTGGATGGTGCCGATAAGAGGGAACGATTTTCCATCAGGGCAATGGCAACTCAATACATTCTATGTGGAAGACAACTCTATAAAAGGTCCTATGATGGTGTACACCTTCAGTGTTTGAAGAGGGAAGAAGCCAAAAGGATAATGGAAGAAGTTCATTAAGGAATTTGTAGCCCTCATATGAATGGAAAAATATTAGCCAAGAAGATTCTCAGGATAGGGTACTAGTGGAATACAATGGAGACTGATTGTGTGGACTATGTGAAAAGTTTCCATGATTGTCAGACACACGCCAATTTGGACCATATTCTGCCTAACAAGTTGTATAGCATGACCTCTTCGTGACCTTTCTTTGCATGGGGCATAGATGTGATTGGAAGGATAGCTCCTAAGGCTTCAAACAGACATGAGTACATTTTAGTGGCAATTGACTATTTCACCAAATGGGTGGAAGCGGCCTCCTATTCCATGTTGAAGGCTAAGCATGTGGCACAGTTCTTAGAGAATAACATCATATGTCAGTTTGGGGTACCCCAAGAGATCATTTCCAATAATGATTCCCACTTTGAAGGTGAAGTCCGAAGGGTCATGGAAGAATATGGCATTGAACATCACAAGTCTTCACCATAACAACTACAAGCTAATGGGGCCGTGGAAGCAGCCAATAAGAATGTGAAAAACATCCTAACCAAGATGGTAGTGATATATAAGGATTGGGTTGAGAAGCTTCCATTCCCCTTATGGGGTTATAGGACTTCTATTCGTGCATTAACTAGGGCAACACCTTACTTTTTGGTTTATGGTAGTGGGGTGGTACTTCCTATTGCTATGGAAATACAATCTTTGAGGGTATTGGTGAAAACCAAGGTCCTAGAAGAGGATTGGGCTAAGGCAAGATATGAACAATTGGCTTTGATAGATGAGAAGAGAGCTAGGGCACAATACCATGCATAAGGTACCAAAAGTGCCAAGGCATTCAACAAGTGAAACCAAGAAACCTTAAAGAAGGGGACTTGGTCCTAAAGGTGCTTAGAGATGAGACTTTTGATCCAAGAGGAAAAATGAAGCTTAGGTGGTCTGGACCTTTTATCATTAAGAAGATCATGTCTGGAAGTGCAACAAGAATCATCGATTTAGATGGGGAAGAGATGTTTCGCCCCATTAACATGGATAGACTTTGGAAATACCATATTTAAAAGAAAAAAGAAAAAAAAAACTACTAGGTTGAAAACCTGAAAGGGCGGCCTAGGAAAAAATTAAGGCAAAAGAACCGTGCTAGATTGAAAACCCGAAAGGACGGTCTAGGCAAAAGTTAAGGGAAAAGACCATGGGCATGGAAAAAATTCCTTAAAGGATGTCATGGGAAAAACTTACATGACAAAGGAAAAAGAAAAGAAAAGAAAAAAAATGAATAAATGAGATGACAATAAGCAAAGATAATAAAAAAAAAAAAAGGAAATTCTTTCATTGCTCAAATTAAAAAATAATAAGTTTGTTTTCATAGGGGATTTAGAACATTCCAATCCTTTATTAAATTCAAAAACAAAAACATAAGAATCATAAAAGTGCAAAAAAGTAAAACATGGGGCCCCTCAAAGTCAGTCACTCAGTCCTTCTTATCTTTTTGCTAGTCCTCATGTAAGCCTTCTCATCCTTCAAAATCCATTTCATGTCATCCTTCAACCATTGCTTGTAGCATGCAGTGGGGTAGATGTATTTGGGAGGAGCAATGTCTTTTGTCACCCTGCAGCATGGACAAGCTTCACTAATCCTGCCCAAGATCCTATTAGTGAACACCACAGTATGGAATGCACCCTCATCATCAGGAGCTCCTTGGCGCTCTCCAAATTTCCTTATGATACGACAAGTGGAGTAGTAAGAACAACAACGAAGCCCAGCTAGAGTCACGCAATGGTCTTTAAAGCAATTATGGACCATACTTAAGATGTGCAACCATTCCACAACCTACTGAATGTCAGTCTTTTTGAGATGACCCATGAGCCCCATGTATGCTTCAAAGCCCAAGACATCTCAAAGCTGGCTCTCCCTAAGGTGCTTAGGAAGGAAGGTGTTAAGGGGCACAGTAGGAGGATGAAGCAACTGAAGCCGCTCTTGTAGCCATATCTGGGAAAAAAAATAAAAAAAAATAATAAAATAAAAAGAAAAAAATGGAGAGCAAGAGTGAGAAAATAAAAAAGATGAAAGACAATATCAAGTACCTCGATTAGTTGAAAACCATAAGGTAATCCATGCAAAATTAGAGGGATCTCACTAGGTTGAGAACCTAGGCAAAAGTTAGGGATCATACCTGAAGAAGAAGAGGACTTCTTGCAAAAAAAAAAACTTGCTTCCCTCCTTTGAAAGGAATTTAAACCATTGAGAGTTTCCGTCAAGATCAAGCCCACCAAATTACCCCTCTTTAACTCATAAGCTACCATACACATCTGAAAGTCCACATAGTATGATTGTTGAACCAAGAAATACCTTGCAAGGGCACATAAGCAAAAGGCACGAAGGTAGTATGATCGTGTCCTCTCACCCTCAGAAAGGCCCGAATCGGAAAAATAGTCAAAAATCAACCTAAGGTTGAGTTTGCCAAAAGCACACCATCTATTGGCTGTGGATTCAGGGACACCCAACAAAACTCGTAGCAAGAAAGGAAAATCTCTACCCATGGTAGGAAAGCTGAGATCACCAACCTCCAATTCACCCATGATAGTTGCAAATTCCTCAATAGTGGGGCATAATTCTATTCCATTAAAACAGAACACATGTCGAGAAGGAACCCAATAATTGGCAGCAACACAAGGAAGAGGCTCATCCACCCAAACTTGATGGTAAAGGATGACGCAAGAAAGGCCATAAGGAGCAACAGAATCTTTGAAATTGGGACCAAGCTTCTTAATCCAAGTGGAGACATCAAGAGGAGAGTTTTTTGCCATTGAAATACCTCAAAAAAGTGTTCACTAGGTTGGAAATATGTTGGTGAGGGTTTTGGACCCAAACGGCTACTTTTATACCTAAGTAAGTTAGCTAGGGTTCTTCTGATTCACCGCCCACGTGCACAAAGTAAACCCTGCGTACACAAAGTCAAAGTTGTGTACGCAAGCTCATCTCCACGTACGCAAGATGCTTGGCAAAAGCCCATGTTCCCCTATTTTGAGCAAATTTTTTCCACTCCCAAGCATTCCTAGGGTTCTTGTGATCCAAAGAATCATCCAAGACATATCCCAAGTACAAGATTGCAAGCATCAAAGAAGCAAAGTTGTATAGAAACATACAATTTTATCATTACCTTGTAAATTAAATGCTAAGTTCCAATCAAAAGCATGGATATAAAAGATGTTCTTAATACAATCATTTGTCTCAAACCAAATCCAAATGTTTGCTAAAGGGAATAAAGAAAAACATTAAAAGCAAAAAATAAAAAGAACAACTGTGTGTTGTCTGTATGTATGCTACGACTGCAGGTAATCAACAATGATGCCTCTTCCTTGGTCGGTAGCTAGGAGCTGCCTCCAAGTCCTCTTCCTCGCCACCATCATCATCATTATCACCACCACCCGGGTGGGCCACTCCTCCAAGACCATATAGCTCCCCCGAGTAATTGGTCACCTCCAATTTGAGATTTCCAGCCAACCATACTAACTCCTTATGCTCTGGAATAGTAGGCTGCAATTTGAAGATAGAAGGATTAGTGACTGAAACAGGAAAACAAAATTGGACAGAAAGAGGAAGGAAGCAAACTAAGGGAAAGAAGAACTTACTGCTTGAGTGTTGGAAGGGAAAGGATAGCCCATGACATTAGGGTTGTGGGGCACAACACGCTCCTAAGCAAAGCCATCCGCTCCATAGGCATAAACTATCCAAGGGATATGTGGAGGATCTAGGTGCTCACCAGCAACAAGTCCCCCTCTATTACAATTCCCCACATTAGTAGTCGTGACAAGCCAAGAGAGAAGAAAGAAACAAAGAGCCAAAGTTTGAACATATACCTGAATAATAAGCGAAGGTATGAGGTGAGTGAGGTTGAACATGTCGTAGTCCAACCCCTCAAGGAGCTGCTAGGCATAGGAACTACCACTCCCCCATGTGTCGTACTCAGCATCAGTCATGGAATGTGGGGCGACATGAACTCAAAAAGGTCCCTCCAAATCTATGGGTCATCCCTACCCACCAACTGCCATCGCACCATTTCCGCCAAGTATAGCACCTTCAAGCCCACGCCTTTAAAGGGCAGGGTGATCCCTAAAGCAATAAGAATGGTAGGCTCTAGGTCTCGAAAAGCAGGAAGGGTCTAGCCGGCCTATGGGATCTAGTTCACCTACAAAGACATAAGGTTATGAGGAGAAT
The DNA here is from genome assembly GCF_040712315.1 of Castanea sativa. Lineage (NCBI taxonomy): Eukaryota > Viridiplantae > Streptophyta > Magnoliopsida > Fagales > Fagaceae > Castanea > Castanea sativa. Next base: position 28,004,362 of record NC_134018.1, read on the forward strand.
ATTCTAAAGAAAATACATGAAAAAGCATGAATAGTTGGGATTCTTAAAATTACCTCATCCAAAGTCAACCCCACAAGATGTGCCTTCACTTGGTGGAAGTCCTTCAGGACTAAGTCAGTGCCTAAAGTTATAAGGCCATACCTAACCACCCACCGCTGCAAAAGAAAAGCACAAACCACAAGTTGGATGCAAGATAACAGTTTGCAAGATGGCCGATGCGAGATAACAGATACAAGATGACAGTTTTTTTAAGGCAATATAGTTTGCAAGACTACGAGCTACAAATAAAAGTGCAAGGAATGAAAAGCGAACTAACCTCAAAGAGCTTCCAAAGCCCCATAAGCTGTTGCAAAGTCTATTGGCTGAGAGTGTCGAGGGTCGAGTATTGTCTCAGTTGGCCATTTGTGCCTCCCCAAAATCCTAGAAAAGGGTTAGCCACCTCAAAGACTCCGTTTGCCCACCATTGGCAAAGAGGTAGGCACTCATCAAATGGACAAGGAAAGCCCTAGCCATACGGACACATTCCTTTGTAGTCCTCTATGGAAGGAACATGTAGTCCAACACCAAGTTGAAGTAGCGAATGGTCTCAATAGAATACTTCCTTCCCAATATGCTGATGCCCAGCTGCATACCCGACATGCCATCCAAACTGATAATGGCCCCCTCGAAGCTAAAGCCGGTCATACGATAAAAGTCATAAGGAGTCATCATCATCTCTAGCTCGGCAATGTGAAAGGTGTGGGTAGTGTCCTACCACCTCTCAATAAGGCACTGCTTCGGGTGGCACTCGCGAACTTCTCTGGAATGAGGTCGATGATAGGCTCAAAGCTCGCCTCCCGAATGTAGCATTTGGTTTCGGGAGCGAGCAAGTTGAACCACTCCACCACTTTATTAGTGCTCCCCCTACCAATATAAAGGGTTGATGGCTACAAGAAAAAAGGAGAGGAAATATCATTAGGTTCATGATTCGAGTGAAATTCAAGGAATATGGTGTTTTGATGCGCAAATAAAGATAAAAAGAATGTTACAGTAATGTTTAGATGCAAAAAAAAAAAAAAAAAAAAGGTGTGTTATAATTGCATAGGAAAGTGAAATGGGTGAAAAATGAGTAAAAATGGGCAGAGCAAGGCTTCTGCCAAGTGTCCCACGTACGCGGGTCAAAGCCCATGCACTCAAACAAGACCCCGCATACGCAAGTCCATTCCTAAGTACGCAGAACCTCAAGAACGCACCTGCGTACGCATGAATACAAGCTACGTATGAGGTCCAAGCCCATGCACGTAAGAACAAGACAAAAGTAGTTCTTCAACATTTTCAAGGAGGCATCATCCCAAATCAACCCTAGACACGTTCCTACCCTTCTTAAGACTTCAAGTTTTCATTTAAACCCATCACACAGCAAAACCCAAGCATTTACATAGCAAAAAAACACATTCAAGCCAAAGATCAAAAAGGAACTTGAAAACGAAAAAAAAAAAAAAAAAAAAAAAAAAAAAAAAACTTACCAATTCACCTGCAGGAATGTGATTCTTTGGCCGATCTGTCAATGGTGGAGATCCTACCAACCTCGTGGCTCCACTCCAACGGGTGAGATGGAAGGCATTAGCGGATAGGACGTGGGAGGATTTCTTGGACTTGGGTGTCATTGGGAGGAATGATGAGAGAAAGAGAGAAAATAAGGAAATGAGAGAGTTGGAGAGAATGGGAGAGTCGAAAACTATGAGGAAAAGAAAGAGGAGAGGGAGGTTTTTGTAGAGGGAAAAGAGAGAGGAGTTATGAAGAATGTGAAGGGGTGAGGGAGATGAAGAGAACAAAGAAGAAGAAGAAAAAGAAATGGTTGGAAATTTTTGGAGAAAAAGAAAAGGCAGGAACACACCTAATGGCTAAACTATGTGTAGTTTAGACCTCACCACTAAACTACGTGTAGTTTAGTCATGAACAGTAAAAAAATAAAACATAAAAACTAATTTCCTTTTTCTCTCTTTCAAGGAAGGGACATCTCAAGGTTCCTACAAATAAACACAAATCAAAATAATAATAAAATCCCCAGTGGATCAAGTACCTTAAGAACCTTCCATCGGCAAATCAAACCTATCAAACACCATCCTTAGTAAGGAAGTAGAAGACTCTTTCTCAATCTTTCAAGTTTCTCAAGCATCCCTAGTGAAGGAAGCAAAAGATTCTTCCTCAAGTGAATCAAACCTATCAAACACCATCCTCATTAAGGAAGTTAAAGACTCTTCCTTAACCTTTCAAGCATCTCAAGCAACACCCCCAGTAAAGGAAACAGAAAATTCTTCCTCCAATTTCTCATCTCCAAGCAAGTCGTGAGAGGCAGAAGATTTCGCCCCACGCACATCCATTCCACACTAAGTTTTTCACCATCCCTAGTGGATCCTACTCGTGCAAATATTCCCCGCGAATTGAACATGCAGGCACAGTAGAAAGGGTAAGGATAGTGGTAGAGAAAGAGGCCAATACTAACTCGAGGTAAGAGCCTCAGTAGAAAAGGTAGAGCAATAAGTGAAAAAGACAAGAGGAGCAAGTTACCCGGAGAAGTTTAAGGCAAGAACCCCAAATGGGCACCACAGAAACTATATCCTTTTCTTATTTGTTGGGTTAGCTCGTAAGAGCACCTTTGTTTGTTTGTTTTTTTTTTTTTTTAAGTGACTCTAGAATAATGTGTCACTCACCATTTGCTTGCAAGTGGTAAAACAGGTTCTGGGATAGTGAACCTGTCGTTGCTCATTTCCCAAGCAACAAAGATGGGACTTCGGACATACGAATCCCACGCAGCTCTTCGGAGTTGCACCCCGCCCCATGTATGCGTGATGTGTGCCGTGTGTGCGGGTTGGGCCCAAGCCATACGTCAAAACAAAATTTTTTGTCTCTTATTCTTTTGACTCCATTAGCAAAGCTCACAAATTAAAAGAATGGCATCTGTAGACATCGCATTTTGTACCTCTTACGACTCGGGCCCCTGTTCCCCAATAATGCTCGAACTCTAAGGCCCAAGGCCAGTTTAGAGACCAATCAGATATTAATTTGACTTGAGTAGTGTTAAAATGGAAAATATAACTTTTTTAGTGAGAAAAATATATTTTTGAAAATAAATTGACCAAAGTAGCCCTCAGCCTACGTACGTGGGTCGCAGCTTGTGTACATGAACCACTGCATGCAAAAGGGAGTTTTTCACAAAACACCCTCAAGTCTCTTTTTATTTGATTGGGACCTTTTCTGGTCTCAATCCTTTTATTTTAAGATTACTAATCACTCTTTCATTAAACTGTGATAGATTTGACTGAGGAGAATGGTAAAAAATCGAGAATGGTAAAAAATCAAGCCTAGGAGCTTTTGCTTTAAGGTATACTTTAAAAGCTTTTCTTTTTCTTTGCTGCCTTGATCCTTGTTTTAATATGCTTCTTTTGTTTAGTTTATGTTTACTTATGCTTGTTTAGGTTAGTTGTAGGTTTTCTTTATGTCTTTAAGCATGATAAGTTGCTAGATTTTACGTTTTAAGTTTTTGTTCTATTTAGTGTTGATTAGGGTTTCTGGGTAAGGATCTATGTACGCATGATCTGGCCTACGCACGCAGGCTGAACTCATGCGTACACAGACCTGTTCTAGTGTGCGTGATGCCGTTACCTAGAAAACCCTAATTTTTGTTTGTTTTGATTTTGCCTTCACATGTTTTTAAGCCTCATAAAATGTTTACTCACCTTTTTAAATGCTTGTTTGTTATCACATGTCTAGATTAGGGTTTAGTCTAGGGTTTCTTTCTTCTAACGCCATTCATTCACATGTTCATGCATTGATGCCATAGGTGTTGTGTTGTTGAGAGGTAAATAAAGGGTAAGTCATGTATTGGAAATGTTCATGCATTTGTTAGGTTTTCTTAGATGTATGATTAGGGTTTCTAACATGTTAACGTTTTGTGTTTGATATGTTTGTTTGACGATGTGCCTGCTGCTATGTTTTGTTTTAGATAGGGTTTTTCATATGTTAGATGTATGATTAAAGTTTCTTTTGTTTGGCTCTCCTTGTGTTTGGATAGATGGATAAGTTTAGGGTTAAAGATGTCATGTTAATTGTTAGATGCATGTTATTGTGTGTGAGTCTAGAATACAAGTATTTAGATAATTTTTAATAGGGTTAAGATATAGGACACAATGATAGGAGGCCAATCTTAGGGTTGGGTGATCTTAGGTGCCTAACACCTTCCCCAGAGCATACCAAAACTCTGGTAGTAAGATCAAAAGGTACTTCCTCGAAAAGATGCTATATTCATGGTTTCTACACCATATAACTAGGTGGTGACTCCATTCATTGCAAAACCCCCTCTTGCGCCCACAGCAGGCCTTATCATGCCCCTAACCTTTATAATATAAGGATCCTAAGTTCAAACTGTTGGGGTATATGCAACACCTTTACAGTTTGAGCCTTAAAGGCTCAAATAAAGGCTCGAAGCCTAACATCATTTTTCTGTGTGAAATAAAAGCCTCTAATAGTAGAATGAAGTATGTTATGGAGTCCTTAAAATTTTCTAATAGAGTTGTGTTTGATGCAAGAGGCAAAGTTGGTGGTTTATCCGTTTATGTATGACGTGGAACATAGGTTGCCTAGTCAAGAAGTTAGAATTCAATAAACACATGATTGTTGTTAAGGTGTTTGATGCTATATGTGAGTGGACTCTGGTAGGCTTTTAAGGTCCTCCTTACAAGGAAGGCTTGGGAAGGCCTCATAGCTATCCTTGAATCCCAACAATGTCCATGGTTATGCTTAGCAAACTATAATCTTACCATTAATGAGGAGGAAAGGTTTAGAGGAAATAAAGGAAGCTCCTATTGAACAAACTAATTAAAAGACTTAATGCTTGAGTTTGGAGCCATCGATCTAGGTTTCTCTGGAAATAAATTTTTGTGAGCCAAAGGTAAATAGGGAAGCGCTACGATTAAGAGAAGGCTTGGCAAAGGAATCACCAACGCCTCATGGAGATTGTCCTTTCCAAAAGTGGTCATAAATCACCTTGGAGAAATTAAATTTGATCACACTCCCCTCCTTCTTGACACCCAACCAATGGATACATTTGCTCATAGACCATTTTCAGTTCAAAGCAACATGGATCAAAGACCCTTGTAGACACCTCATTTTGTACCCAGTTAATAAACTTTAGTCCTCAGTCCTAATGATGAGCTTGACATGTCTACAAAAGGTAATTGAAGTTATTTTAATAGTTTGGAAGTAATCACAACTCAAAAATACTCAAATCGTTTAGAAAACGATGCTGAAAAATGACCTTTGCTCATTATTTTAACCATAGCTTTTGAACCATAAAGAATATTTGAGTGAGGTTTGTTTCATTGGAAAGTAGATATCACGGGCTTCAATTTGAACACAATTTTCCCTAATTTGGACTTAAATTGATTGAGTTATAACTATTTGAAGTTAGGCCATTAGAGTTGTTAGGATTAGGGTTTTTGGGGACACATGCATGCGTGGGGTGCATGCATGCGTGCCTAGCCCCAAACCTACATATGCAAGCCGTGTTTTAGAGGCCCAGAACTTCATTTTTAGGGCCCAAAGCCTTCATCTTTGATGGGGCCCGGCCCCTAGACCCTTTAGAACGTCCAAAACTCTCTAAATGAGCGAGAAAACCCTAGTTTAAACATATAAATACAACCTTATGCCTCCAAACTCAAGAGCTAGTAAAAGAGAGTTGATTTTTCACCTGAAATCTTCCAAAACTGTTTGACCCCTTAACACAAGTTGTTTAACCTAGTTATTTGGCCTAGTGATTTCTTAGATATATTATGCAGATCTAGGTTAATACAATAATATCATATCATGTAAATAACGCGGAAAAATAAATAACACAATGATATGATAACCCAGGAAAACCTAACCGGTAAAAAACCTGGGGAGGATTTAATCTAGCTATCCTCAAGGTAAAAACAGATCCACTATGAAAGAATTGAGGTTTGTACAATAAGGCTTAGACCACTAACATTGTATTACTACCTCGTGTAGAAAACTTACTACCATGACCACGTGACAGCTCCGAGTCCACGGACTACTTCTTTCCTTGATCTGCAGCAACTAAAAGTTCACCTACTTGTGACTTTGAGAATCCACTCAAAGATTTAAGATCTTCTTTAAAGTTCTTTATGCAACAACTGAAGCAACAATCAAGTTCTTGATGCAAATCTTGATCTTGATAGTTCAAAGTGTGTTATGAAGGTAAACACCTCTAGATCTCACAAAAGATTTAACACACAACACTTCAAAGACCTCTACACATCATATGAGCTTGGGCTGAATTGGAAATTCTGCAGAAAATTAAATCTACACTAGTTTCGATCGATTGAGTCTAATTTTCGACCGATCGAGCCTTGCAGATTTTGTCCAATAAATCCTGCAATTACTCGATTCCAATTTTACAATTAAACACACTTTGAGCAAGCCTAAACCTAGACTTTATATTTTGATCATGGTTTGCCAACATCATACATATTGAAGTTCTAATACATTAGTCCCTATAAGGTCTTAGAACCTAACACTAACTTTGAACTTTATGCACATTCATCATTGAGCACGTTTTTGGCTTTTCAAAACCTTTCTCTATTACTCATTAGGGCTGCAACTATTTTCTAATCTTTTTCAAAACCTTTTTCAATCAATCTTTTCAAGAACGTCTTTTTATTTTGAGTTGTGATTACCTATGAATTATTGAATACTTTGATTCTCTTGATTATCATTCAATCTTGTTGTATAGACACTGAGGGGCTGGTTAAAATATCAATCAAGTTGTGTTCCATAAGCAAGGTGAATCTCTCTCCATGACTCTTCCTTAATTTAGGGTTTTATAACCTGTGTTCTTTTGTCTTAATTTGATTTATATGTTATGAATGCTTAAAAATATATTTTGCTTTGTTTAATTTTATTTTGTTGTGTCTTATCATGTTTTGATTAGAGAATTGAATGATTGGATATATTGTTGAACATGTTTTGATGTGTTAAGTGTTGTTCTTGTTTGTTATTAGATCCAATGCAGGTTTAGGAACAAATTTTGTTTTGTTTATCTTTGATATCTTTGTTGTTAGTTTAGGATTATTTAGTTTTATATTAGAAGTATGCTAAGGTTTGTTAAATTGCCGTTATGTTTGCTATTCCAAAGCTGTGTTTTTGGGCGTGTATGTGTGCGCGTACTTGATGCCTGCGTACGCATTCTCAAGTATGAGTACGCATACCTCATGTATGCACACACATACCTGTGCTCAAAAACGCAGATTTAGATGCTTTATCTGCTATTAAAATAATCTTGAAACCCCCTAACTCAAATAAAATAAAATAAAATAAATATTGAAACCCCCAGCCCCGAGGAATATATATATTGGCTTACCTGATGATAGATACAAAGAAAGCAAAGAGCAGACAACACGCGAGACATGTTGAAAAAAACACCTGAAAAAACTGAGACATTGTCCAACAGACTTAGGGGCTGTTTGTTTTTTTTTTTTTTTTTTTTTTGGTCATCACTGATCACTTCTCGCTCAATTTTCGTCACTCATCACTCATCACTTAAAATACCCCAATTTTCTATACCCACTCATTTGGCACACTTCACTCACCTTCTCATCACTCAATTTTTCTACTTTTTTGTGGGACCCATTCCTGTAAAGTGGTCAGACCCGTCTGTTAACAAAATCAGCTTCAACCACAAAACAAAAACAGTAACAACAACAATAACAGCAACAACAACAACACCCATCTCTCCCAAAACACAAACCTGAACCCACAAAAATTTCAGAAGCTCCCTCGCCTTATCAGGACCGTCACCAGTGAACAACACCCATCTCTCCGATGTGTATGGCGGTGCAATGGGGTGGGTTTTTTTTTTTAAATCGACTGGTTTTTTTTTTTTTGTGCAGATGCACATGTTTATGGGTTAGTGTTTGTGTGTTACTGTGTTAGAGAAAAGATCGTGAGAAGTGAAGGAAAAAAAAAAGATGAAGAAGACCATACCAGCAGCGTGAAAGGTAAAAGAAAAATGGAAGAAGAAGAAGACAGTGTGAAAGGAAAATGAAACAAAAAAGAAGAAGAAGACCACCTCACCGAACCCAGTGAGGAAAAAAAAAAAAAAAAAAGACTTCTAACCAGTGAGTCCCTCAGTGTATGTTTAATTACCAAAATGCCATCATAAATCTGTTTCCATAACTTGAAAATACTTAAAATGTGTTTTTAGTTTCCATAACTCATCACTAAAAAATCAGAGAATTGACTGATGGAAACAAAAATAGGAAACACAGCCAAACAAGCTTTCTTGGAGTGAGTCCCACTTATTTTGAGTTACGAGTGATGGAAACAGAGTTATGAATTATGGAAACATAAAAACCAAACAACCCCTTACCATTGCTGCAATCCTTCTTCTAAAGACTGAAACTCTCAAACTATTCTACCCAAAAAAAAAAAACCCGAGCCGTGTTTACAGTGTGCACTTGCAGTGCGGGAAATTATATCAAGAAGAGCCTACCTCACATGTCCATACACAAATCCTTCATTTCATTTGTTTTATCACCAATTTATAATCCAATTTGAAAGTGCAAATTACCAATTAGTCACGTAACATCCTTCTTATAAAAATAAAAAAATTATAACAAAAAATTCAAAATTGTAATCTACATCTCTACACGGTACATAAATATTTTAAGTAAAATTCAATTTAGCATTAGACTAATTCATTCTAATCTCGTGTAAAGTATCACTCCAATTTAAAACTACTTCCGTTCAATTGAAACTAATCCAAATTGCTCTATCTTAGAAAAACTTATAAAACTTTAATGAAATATTTAGCACTGTAAGAAAGTTATTTGTGTCTTTTTAAATATACTTTATAACCAACTTAATTGAAAATGTAATAAATATTTACAAAATTCATTATGACATAATAATAAAAATTAAAGGGAAAATATACAAAACTCCTTTTCGTACCCCCTAAAATATAGAATAAGTTAGGAGTATTATATTTAACCAACATGTTATATTATTGTAAGGACCACAAATCATGCACAGCCCTTAAAGCCCAAGACTGAATCCAATAATTCGAGGCCCAAAACAATGAATTTATAGAGAATAAACAAACAAAAAAGGGCGGCTATGTCTTGAGGATTTCACCTCAGATAAAAGAAATATACAACACTAGTCCTTCAACTTGTCCCGAGGAAGAACCTTGTACATTCAGTTTTCAATATTCTTTTCTCTCTCCCTTTTTCCCAGCTGCCTTCATCCCTATTTATACTCCTTGCTTTTGTTATCTCAACCCTTCATCTCTCACCTAACTTTATTCTTTTGTTGACACTTGTACATTTGCTTGTAGAAGGTAGTGGAAAGAAACTCCTTAGCTGTGACTTGTACTGTTCAGGTCACCTCCACATCAATGCACCTGATAAAGCTGGTATTCCTTATTTAATGCGGCCAGAAAGCTTGGTGCAGAGCATTCAATGCGGCGTTCACAGCTACCTACCCTTAAACCCGATATTTTCACTTTCTCTTCCATGTATCACCAATATACCCCTTGTACTTTTCCAGGCAATCATACCTCTACATCCTCGGGTCCTCAAGTCCTTGAATTTCAACCTAATTACCATCTCCTTTGTTCTTTAAGCTTCATCCTTGGTCCTCGGGTCCCTACAATTATTTTTGGGTAAACGGTTAATTTTATAACACTTGATTTCCCTAGGAAGAGAGTCAGTTGTAGCTCAGGGGTATTGGTCTATTGGTCTTCACATGACGGTCCAGGGTTTAAGTCCCGACAACGGAGAATTTTAATTTAATTTTTCTTAAAATAAATTCCCCTAGGATTTTTTTTAGTGTAACATAAAACCACTTTGTGATACTATTTTATGTAAAAATATTATGTACACATGTTATATTTCATGGGCAACTTATTGTTTGTTTTCAAAGGTGTTTAACGATTATGCATAAAGCAATATTACAAAGTATATGTGTTAGACTCAAAATGTTAAAGTGTCCGTGTTTTAATTAAAAATCATAGGGCATTTTGTGTATATTCCCCGAAATTATATTAAAAAGCAAAAAAATAAGTTTATAAATAGGTTAACAAACTTTAATATATACAGTAAAATATAGTTAACACTCTTGAGATTTGGGCTAATACTAAATAACTCCAAAACTTCTCAAAACTAACCAACTCGGTTCCTAAACCCAACTTGGACCCTAAACTGGTACTCATTTTTCTCGTATCTCTCATTGTGATTAAGAATCAAGTTCAATTTTGAAAAATTTTGGACACAGCAAACATTAGCTCAAATCTAATGAGCCTTAATAGTATTTTACCCATATATAAGTAGCTTATATACTCTATCAAATTATATACTTATCTTTTTCTTTTTTTAAGTTGACAGAAATAAAAAAGAATATGATAATATATTAAAATTAGATATATCATCATTTCTTAAATATTTCTATTTTAAAATAATTGTTAGCGTCATGACTGTCATGATCAAGATCATACACAAGATTAGTGAGAGTGTCTCGTAAATAAGTTTGTAAGATTAAATCAAGGAACTGAGGAACATAAGATTCTATTTTTTGGGGGGAAAACTGGTGAAAAATCACTTAAAAAAGATATATGTTAACAAATCAATGGGAAGAAAAAAAAAAAGTAATTTGACACAAATTAGTTACGAAAGACAATAATACATGAACAAATATCAAACTATAAAGTTATAAGTTTCAACAACGTTCCAAATTAACAACATAAGCATATATAATGATGAATTTTCAACCACAAAACCAATTTCTTTATTACCTTGTTGAATGTTTTTTCTCAAAGGGGATTTCATCTTAATCAACAACATTCTCATTGATGTCATTGCTAACACCCATATCATTCATGGGAAAGAGAAAAGGCTAGTTTAAGAATGATTAATGAAAAAAAAAAAAACAATAGCAAGCAAAAGGATTGGCAATAAATTAACCAATAAATTTATTTATTTATTATAATTCAATAGTTACAATGAAAGCATAGGAATTTAAACATTTAACATCTTCAAAATACCAGGAATTGCTAATTGAGGGGTGACAAAATTAGACACGACCCACGAACTCAAAATGATACGACACAACACAACACGAAATTAGTAGATTATGGGTTGAGTCTTAATGAGTTCGTGTCATATTCGAGTTAATACGACTGACCCGTTTAATAAATAGGTTGGGTTAATGTTTAACCCATGGAACCTGTAAGTGCACAGTTGCACCTGGCCCCAAGAACAGTTACAGCCTCAGGCCCAATGAGCCTTAAACAATGTAATTTGTAGAGTGTGGGCTTGAAACCCAGGTTAGAAGTGTTTGAGGATTAAATGGCAAGCCAAAGATTATAAACACTTGAGAACAACAAAGAATACTATAAGTCAATCTGCTCGGACGTAAGCCGAGAACTGTTCTTATATTATTTCTCTCTCTCTTTTTCTCTTTCCTTTAGGTTACAAAGAGGGGATCCCATTTTCTGTCTTAGATTGCTCCTTAAATACTACTCTTTTGAATACTTTGTACACGTGTTACCTCACCTCCCCCTTAGCCTAGATATTTCTTTTCTCAGTGCCTTTGAATAGTAACCAGAAGTTTCTCTTCCACTGTTCAGGTGTCACTTCCCCATAAATGCGGCCAGGGTGGTAGGTGCAGGGTCTTTAATGTGGAGGTGGCAGCCTTTATCTTTGACATTTCTTCAACACCGGTGCTTCTGGGGCATTCTAGGGTTTCCCCCTTTTAACCATTGGCCTTAACCGTGTCATCCCCTAATCTTTACTACGAAATCCCGAGTTCTTCGGTGTCCATCCGAGGGTAAGTTCACCCTCGGCTGGATCCTCGGATCCTCGGCGTATGGGCCGACCCATAGTACTAACAAATTCTAAACCCAGGAGCAGGTCGGCCTTCCTTAACACGGCCCAAAAGGCCCACATTCTCATCAGGATCTTCTTGCGCCCCCACAATAGCCCCTCAAAACTCTAATTTTCAACGTCCGAGGAGAAAAATAGGGTTTTGATCCGACAAGAACCTACTCCACACACTTTGTGAGTGATGGCACGTGTGGAAATCGTTTCGCGTCCCAGAAGATGCCACTTGGCGGTTTTATTTTCAACAACGCGCGTATTTATTACTGTAAGTTACATTTTGTCTCCCACGTTCAACGGTGAGATGGGCATCCAACGGTCCTCGTTACTCCACGAAATTTTAGGCGGGACAAATATAATTTCGAGGCCGCCTTTTCGCACGTCGTGACGCTTCGGGAACCTGCGCCTTCATTTAATTCATCAGGGACTAATCCCATCAAAACACCAGCAATCATACTTTACCTGCAGAAAACCGTGGAAACCTGTACCTTCAACTTTGTAAGTTCTTGCTCTCTCTACTCTTAACCTTTTCTCCTTGGATACAGTCCTTGGCTGTCTTCGTAAATATTTTCCCTTTTAGAGTTTACCCTTTCGTTCCTTTCTAATGGGTAGGTTTAAGTGTTTAGTTGATACCGCCGCTGGGATGGAAGGCTTTAGGGCCAAATACCGTATTCCCAGTGCTGTAGGGTTAAAATATTGCCCGGCAGAAGCCATGGCCGGTTCTAGGAAAGAGGGAGAGGTTATCATCCCAATGATAGCCTTTATAGAGGGTGGGATGACCCTTCCAATGAAACCTGTAACTAGGGAGTACCTTCGCAACCACCGGTTGTGTCCCGATCAGTGCCTCCCAAACGTTTTTAGAGTTTTGGGTAGTGTAGATGCTCTGAACGAGCAGATGGGTTTAAACCTCACATGGCACGATGTCGTGTTTCTATATGAGTCCCATAAACTTTCCAACGTAGGTTACTACATTAAGTCCCGTTCTAGTGTCGTTAGGTTAATCTCCTGTTTGCCCAAATCCAACAAAGGCATGAAGGACGACCACCTGATCGTCTCTGGGAATTGGCACGACGGCTTCCACTGCCCAGTTGAGTGGGGGAATCCAGGTGCGATGCCGTAGGATTAATCTCCCCACAACACAACTTCTTATAACACACCCAGAAATGCATATTCATACTTAAACTTGTTAAATATCTGTGTGAATCTGACCAGGTTTGTTTGTTTTGATGTCTTTTTTGCAGATAAACAACACTTGCGTCCTCGTCTGAGTCACTGTAACGTCGCAGATCTAAACCGAGTACTTCGCTCCGAGGTGTTCGTTAGCGAAGACTTACAACTCCGGGCTGCTCATCTCATTCTAGGGTACACTCCCATTTCCTCGGACTTCCAGGAGATAGAAAACACCATAGTTGCGGGTGACCGAAGACGAAGGAGGATAAACGTAGCTCGGCCCCACTTTCTGGACGACCGCGACCTCCCGGACGCTCCTAACACCGTTTTGTACAACCGGCCTATAGCAGCCATTCCCCTCACTGTGCACTCACAAGCAACTGTCGTTCCAGAATAGCAGGTGTCTTCTTCGCATACTCTTGACGACGAGATAGATCAATTCCATCTCGAAGACACCGAGAGACCTCGCGGGAATCAGTTTGTTATACTCTCCGACGAGGAGGAAGAAGCCACCGAGGCCTCTGGAATTGCAGGGCTGGTGGTTGCCCTACCCGAGGACGAATCCGAAGAAAATATGGGAAGAATGGAGGGTCTCCTCACCAGTAGAGCTGCTAAGGTTGCAGAGAAAAAGACGGGGACGTCCCAAGTTCCCCCATCTTTACCACCTCCCCCTCCTCCAGCTGAACCAAAACCTCCAGCCGAGGATCCCAAGAAGAAGAGAAAGGGGGATACTGAGGGGACGATCAGTAAAGACCCCAAGAAACCAAGGCAACAACTCCTACCGGTTCAGCAGAAGAAGCTGGACAAAGGCAAGGGTAGGGCCCGCTCAGTTGAAAGCGGGGAAATTAGGGACGAGGCCGAAGTGCGCCGAGTGCCGACCACTTGGTCCCCCGACCTAAGACTGGACGGCGCACCCATCTCCTGCCAGTCCAGTATAAGGGCGGTTCAACAAGGCCATGCCCACCACTTGGCCGAAGTGTTGGAGCGCCCTCTTCTGTTGCCCAAGGACATGGAGACCTTGGAGAAAATGAGCCAGCCACAACTATTCCTTTCCTTAAAAAGGGACCTAGCGCTGGTAAGTTTCCCCCTTTTTAGGAATATTCCACATTTAACAATATTCATAAGTTTGTTTACTATTCCTAATGCTATCACACTTTGTTACAGGCCATTCAGGAGGTCTTTACAATCGAGAAATTTATAGAAGATACTCGGAAGAAGGCCAGGACTGAGATGGAGATTAGGCTGGAGATAGAGAAGACCTTGGGCACAGCCCTTGCTGAGAACGAAAAGCTTACCTCGGAGGTGGCTGAGCTAAGGAGAGAGAAGAATGGGGTCGAGTCAAACTTGAAGACCATGAAGACCCAGATAGAAGGACAGCGCAAGCTCCTTCGCGAAAGAGATGAAGAGCTCTCCCAAGCTCAAAGGGAGTGCTCGGATCTGAAAAAGGAACTGGCGTTAATGAAGGAAGAAGCCAGCTCCTTCCAACTCTCTCTTCAAGCTGCCAAGCAGGCGAGTTTCGAATAAGGGGTAGCAACCACAGAGGAGCAGCTGACAGAAGAGTTCGCGGCTTTATGCCGGGAATATTGTCAAAAAGTATGGGGGGAAGCTTTAAACGTAGCAGGAGTTCCTCTATCTTCGGATCTGAGGAAGTCCGAGAACGTTTGGCTTCCCCTGGAAATACAGGAGATTGAAGAGGCTCCTGCTGCCACTCCTACCCCTGAGACAACTCTTCCTGCTCTACCTCCGGTGGTCCCACAGCAAATTCCTGATCCTACAGAACCTTCTGGTTCCAACAAAGAGAAGGAATGAGGAGGGGATGCAGAGAAGGACTTGAGCCAGACAGTGGAACCCAACGTCCCTCCAACAAAGACAGTAGATAAGGGAAAGCAAGTCTTGACTCCCTTTGAGCTGGAGTTGAGAAAGACCGAGGGCACCAGTACCTCTCAGCAAGACCCCTCTACAAAAGCTTAGGATCTATCTTTAGGACTTCTCTTTTTCCATATTTGAATTATATATGTAATGTATACTTGACTAATTAATGAAGAACAATTTCATTTGCTTTTCACTTGGGTTGTATCTGTTTTTACTTTATTCTTTTTGTACTTATTACAGAAATTTCTCAGAGTAAATAAATCTAACTCCAAGGATTGCACAATCATAACTTTCACGTAATCACGCGCATATTATTAAAGTTTTAATAAAAGGTGACATGGTTAATATATTTGAACAATGCCTCGATTAAAAAGAAGAGAGGACCTCATATAACAATTAAACCCTTATAATGCATATCACTGTTTCTAGTAGGATGTAAGATCCGAGGACCATTCCTTACACAAAGTTGCTTAACACTTAAGATCCGAGTTTAATAGACAGTAACGCATTAACATCCAGACATAATAAGAAGATAGCTTTGATCAAAGTTGTAACTTCAAATGTTAATTTTCCCAAAGCAGGAGGTCCGAAGACCCGACATAACTAAGGTTCTGTTTAACAAATGATAAGACATCAATTTCCACAAGGTGTGTGGTCCGAGGACTGCACTTAACCAAGTTTCTGTTTGATTCTTTAGAACAGTAACTTCGAATGTTAATTTCCCCAAAGTAGGAGGCCCGAAGACCCGACATAACTAAGGTTCTATTTAACAAATGATAAGACATCAATTTCCACGAGGTTTGTGGTCCAAGGACTGCACTTAGCCAAGTTTCTGTTTGATTCTTAAGATCAGTAACTTCAAATGTTAATTTCCCCAAAGCAGGAGGTCCGAAGACCCGACATAACTAAGGTTCTGTTTAACAAATGATAAGACATCAATTTCCACGAGGTTTGTGGTCTGAGGACTACACTTAACCAAGTTTCTGTTTGATTCTTAAGAACAGTAACTTCAAATGTTAATTTCCCCAAAGCAGGAGGTCCGAAGACCCGACATAACTAAGGTTCTGTTTAACAAATGATAAGACATCAATTTCCCCAATGTTTATGGTCCGAGGACTGCACTTAACCAAGTTTCTGTTTGATTCTTAAGAACAGTAACTTCATGCGTCAGAGGTAGTCATAACTTTGAAATGTTCACCGATAAAAGCACATTTTATTAATAATAATATCTTCTAAGATTATTTACATTCTATGGGCGTGGTACAATCCTTTCATCCAGGTCAGCTAGCCGATATGACCCTATGCCTGCTACTGATACAATGCGATAGGGGCCTTCCCAGTTGGGTCCTAACTTACCCCAAGCTGGGTTCTTAGAGGTACCCACAACCTTTCTTAGTACGAGATCACCAGGTGCAAGTGGCCTTAGCTGAGCGTCGTAACCCCGTTTTAGCTTATGTTGATAATAAGCCATCTGGACCATCGCTGCCTCGCGCCGTTCCTCAAGCAAATCTAGGCCTTTTTCTAGGAGTCCATTGTTATTCTCCGGGCTAAAGGAGCTGGTCTTTAGGGTGGGAAAACCAGATTCCAGAGGTATCACCGCCTCGGCTCCATAAGTCATAGAGAATGGAGTTTCTCCAGTGGACTTGCGCGGTTTGGTCCGATACGTCCACAGAACATGAAGGAGCTCTTCTACCCATCTGCCTTTTGCATCATCCAACCTTTTCTTTAGCCCACTGACAATGACTTTGTTAACGGCCTCGGCCTGCCCGTTTCCTCGAGGATAAGCTGGGGTGGAATACCTATTTATAATACCCATGTCACCACAATACTTCCTAAAAGCCTTACTGTCGAACTGAACACCATTGTCCGAGATGAGTGTGTGTGGTATACCGAATCTGGTAACGATGTTTTTCCAGAAAAACTTCTTGGAGTCAATATCTCTTATATTTGCTAAGGGCTCGGCCTCAACCCATTTAGTAAAATAGTCTGTTCCCACGAGAAGCCATCTTTTGTTTCCAGCAGCTCTCGGAAATGGCCCTACAATGTCCAAGCCCCATTGTGCGAAGGCCAAGGGCTGGAGAGAGGGTTAAGAACCCCTCCAGGTTGGTGAATATTAGGGGCGAACCTCTGACATTGATCACATTTTTTGGCATAGTCCTGGGCCTCTCTTTGCATATTGGGCCACCAATAACCCTGAGTCAGAGCTCTGTGGGCTAAGGATCTTCCCCCAGTGTGGCTGCCACAAATCCCTTCATGCAATTCTTCTAGAAGCCCTTCCGTTAAATCAGGGTGTACACACAACAAGTACGGTCCTGAAAAGGATCGTTTGTACAGTTTTCGATCCTCGGACAGCCAGAAACGTGGCACCTTTCGGCGTATCTTATCTGCTTCGGATTTGTCCTCAGGAAGGACATCATCCTTAAGAAAAGATACGACCGGGTCGATCCAACTAGGTCCAGGCCTTATTAGATGGATGCGGGGTGCGTCAGCAATGACAACAGAGGGTTTTAGTAAATCCTCAACGAGGATAACCCTAGGTAAACCTTGAGCCGAGGTAGTTGCCAGCGTGGCTAAGGAGTCTGCATGGGTGTTCCCGCTCCGAGAGATATGGGTTAAGGCGAAGGAACCAAACTCAGTTTACTGACGTTTGATCTGGGCCAGATATTCCTGCATCCTGGGGTCTCTTGCCTCCATGGTCCCCGTGACCTGGCCGACCACCAGTTGAGAGTCCGAGAAGACATGGACTTCCTTACCACCCATTTTACGTACCATCTGCATGCCTACCAAGACTGCTTCATACTCGGCCTCATTGTTAGTAGCTGAGAAGGCCAATCTTAAAGATTTTTCAAAGACAATTCCTTTAGGGGACATTAGAACGAGTCCAATACCAGACCCTCTCTGATTAGCAGCCCCATCCACATACACTTCCCAAATCGGAGACACCGCAACTGTAATTGCCTCAACTGATTTTTCACCCATGTGGGCATCTTTCAGAGTTTCTTCCAGCAATGGCTCGGCAAATTCCGCCACCAGGTCAGCGAGGACCTGGCCCTTCACCGAGGTGCGAGGCTTGTACTTTACATCAAAAGCCCCCAGGATGGTCCCCCACTTTGCTATCCTTCCTGAGTAGTCGGCGCTACGCAGCACTGCCTTAAGGGGCAATTGGGTCAGGACAACCACTGTGTGGGACTGAAAATAATGGGGAAGCTTTCGCGTGGCATGAACCACGGCCAGGAGCGCTTTCTCTAAGGGTTGATAACGCACCTTGGCATCACCCAAAGACTTACTAACATAATATACCGGTCTTTGCACCCCACTATCATCTCTTATCAGGACCAGGCTGACCGCGTGGACGGCCACTGCCAGATAAGCAAACAAAATCTCATGTGCCTCCGGACAAGAAAGAATGGGCGGCCGAGATAGATATTGCTTAAGCTGTTGAAAGGCTAACTCGCAGTCCTCGGTCCATTGAAACTCTTTCCACTTATTCAGCAGTTGGAAGAAAGGACGACACTGGTCAGCTGACCGAGATATGAACCTGTTCAAAGCGGCAATCATTCCTGTCAACCTTTGAATTTCTTTTGGGTTCCGAGGAGGCTGCAAGTCGTGAATGGCCTTAACCTGCACTGGATTTACCTCTATGCCTCTATGAGTAATCATGTATCCCAAGAACTTTCCAGACCCCACGCCGAAAGAGCATTTTGAGGCGTTGAGGTGCAACTTGTACCTTCTCAGTATCTGAAAAGTGTCGGCCAAATCTTTCACATGTGAGGGTATTGTTTTGCTTTTCACCACCATATCGTCAACGTATACTTCAATGGTTTTCCCCATTTGCTGTTCGAACATTCTGGTCATCATCCTTTGATAGGTAGCCCCAGCATTCTTCAGACCGAACGGCATGACCTTATAATGGTAATTCCCCGTCGGCGTAATGAATGCAGTCTTCTCCTGATCCTCTAGTGCCAAGGGAATCTGGTGATAACCCTGGAAGGCGTCTAAGAAACTCATCCGAGGATGTCCGACAGTGGCATCCACCAGTTGATCAATACGTGGCATTGGGAACGAATCTTTGGGACAGGCCTTGTTCAGATCAGTAAAGTCCACACATACCCTCCACGTTCCATTTTTCTTTTTAACGACGACTGTATGGGCCAACCACTCAGGGTAGAAAACTTCTTTGATGGCCCCAGCCCTCTTGAGTTTAAGCACCTCTTCCTTCACAGCCTTGGAATGTTCCCTGGAAGAGCGTCGAGGTGGCTGCCTTCTCGGAATGAAAGCCGGGCTGACATTTAGGTGATGACAAATGAAGCCCGGATCCAGGCCTGGAGCTTCATAAGGATCCCACGCAAAAACATCAACATTATCCTTCAAGAACTCTAACAACTCCATCTTCTCTTGGTGCGGCAAAAGTGCACCGACTTGGAAGAATCTCTCCGGGTCATCGGCCACTGGAAACTTCTCTAATCCCTCGCACTGTGTCTCATCTCCTGTCACCATTCCAGATGAACCAGGAGCCGTTAACTGCTATAAATCTTTGGTGATCAAAGCCGAAGACTCGGCTTCTGTCTGGTGCAGCACTGCAGCCGATATGCACTGCCTGGCTACCGTTTGGCTGCCGAGGATTTCCTCAACACATTCCCCCGAGGGGAATTTAACTTTAACATGTAAGGTAGAGGAGACGGCTCCAAGCGCATGCAGCCAAGGCCTGGCAAGGATGGCCGTGTATGGAGAGTATGCATCAACCACGATGAAGTCCACCTCCACCGTTTCTGAGCCGGACTGAACGGGCAAACGGATCTGTCCCTTCGGCACAACGGCTCTCCCTTCAAAGCTTATAAGTGGCGAGTCATAAGGAGTAAGGTCTTCCAACTTCAACCTTAACCCCTTAAATAGATCAGGGTACATGATATCTGCACCGCTGCCCTGATCTATCATCACTCTTCTCACATCATAGTTCCCTATCCTGAGGGTGACCACAAGAGCATCGTCATGGGGCTGAATGGTCCCTACCTTATCCTCCTCGGAGAAACCTAGGACGGGCAAGGTGCCCTTCATCCTCTTCGGCCTAGTACCCACATCCTCGACCTGAGGATGGGAAACTGCCATCACCCTAGTGGGACCTGAGCCGGTCCTGCCAGGGGCAGCGAAGATAACATTAATTGTTCCCAAGGCTGGCCGAGATGTATTGTTCCTCTGGTTGTTTGAACCGACTTGACTGACCTGCCCAGTGGGCTGACACAAGTGCTGCTTCAACTTTCCCTCACTGACGAGCTGCTCTAGATGGTTCCATAGGGTCCAACAGTTCTCGGTAGTGTGGCCTACATCCTGATGGTACTGACAAAAGAGATTTTGGTTTCTTTTCGCAGGGTCCCCTGCCATCTTGCCTGGCCATCTGAAGAAAGGCTCTTTACGAACTTTCTCTAGTAACTGATGCACCGGTTCTCGGAACACAGTATTTACAGCCTGAGGTGCTGCCGAGCCGGATTGCCCGAAGTAATCCCTCCTCGGCTTGTTGTTGTGGTATCTATCCGACCTGAAATCCCTTTTCTCCTGCGGGATAACCTTTTCCTTTCCCTTCCCTTGCTGCTGGTCTTCTTCTACCCTCTTGTACTCATCAATACGATCCATAAGGCGGCGTACACTGCGGACGGGCTTTTTCGTCAAAGACTTTCTTAGGTCGTGGTCAGTAGGGAGACCTACCTTAAAGGTATTAAGCGCCACCTCATCAAAGTCACCATCTATCTCGTTAAACATCTCCCAGTATCGGTCGGAGTATGCTTTCAGTGTCTCCCCTTCCTTCATGGCCATGGATAGCAGCGAGTCCAATGGCCGAGGGACTCTACTACACGTAATGAACCGCGAAGCGAATGCCCTAGTCAGCTCCCCAAACGAGCCTACGGACCCAGATTTGAGACCGTTAAACCATCTCATAGCCACAGGTCCCAAGCTGGAGGGGAAAACTTTACACATCAGAGTCTCATTGTGAAAGTGCACCGCCATCCTCTGGTTAAAGTGACTCACATGCTCCACCGGATCAGTCCGGCCATTATAGATGGTGAAAGTGGGCTGGGTAAACCTTCTGGGAAGCCTTCCCTTCTCAATCCTCCGTGCAAATGGAGATTTAGAGAGTTGGTGCAACGCCCTACTCATAGCATCGTTGCCTAAGCCCCTAGAACGAGGTTTCTTACGTCTGCGAGTTGGCTGGTCGCCCTCCTCACTGGAGGATGTTGCACTGGTGGGAGAGCGCGACCTTGAGCTGTGGCCAGCTCCCCTATCCTCCTCTGAGGAAGAGTTAGATGAGGACGGTGAAAACCTACGCTTAGCGCGGCGTAGCTTTCTCTTTAGACGGTTGATTTCCTTCTGCATGGATTTAGAACCCTCATCGTGGGTGGTGCTACCCCCTTCATGAATATGGCCAGCACCTGGATATTCTGTATGGACACTCCCCTCACGATCTCTTTGATGTTCAAGACGTTCAAAATGATCTTCCGGCTGTGATCCCTGTGACTCAGCATGGTGAGCACCTAAGCCTGCCATAGTATCCCTGTCCCTTCTAGACTAGAGTTCCCACAGACGGCGCCAATTGTAAGTGCACAGTTGCACCTGGCCCCAAGAACAGTTACGGGCTCAAGCCCAATGAGCCTTAAACAATGTAATTTGTAGAGTGTGGGCTTGAAACCCAGATTAGAAGTGTTTGAGGATTAAATGGCAAGCCAAAGATTATAAACACTTGAGAACAACAAAGAATACTATAAGTCAATCTGCTCGGACGTAAGCCGAGAACTGTTCTTATATTATTTCTCTCTCTCTTTTTCTCTTTCCTTTAGGTTACAAAGAGGGGATCCCATTTTCTGTCTTAGATTGCTCCTTAAATACTACTCTTTTGAATACTTTGTACACGTGTTGCCTCACATCCTCCTTAGCCTAGATATTTCTTTTCTCAGTGCCTTTGAATAGTAACCAGAAGTTTCTCTTCCACTGTTCAGGTGTCACTTCCCCATAAATGCGGCCAGGGTGGTAGGTGCAAGGTCTTTAATGTGGAGGTGGCAGCCTTTATCTTTGACATTTTTTCAACACCGGTGCTTCTGGGGCATTCTAGGGTTTCCCCCTTTTAACCATTGGCCTTAACCGTGTATCCCCTAATCTTTACTACGAAATCCCGAGTTCTTCGGTGTCCATCCGAGGGTAAGTTCACCCTCGGCTGGATCCTCGGATCCTCGGCGTATGGGCCGACCCATAGTACTAACAAATTCTAAACCCAGGAGCAAGTCGGCCTTCCTTAACATGGCCCAAAAGGCCCACATTCTCATCAGGATCTTCTTGCCCCCCCCCACAGAACCCATTTGACCCATCTAACATGTTTAATTAAATGACATTTTACCAATAAACCATTCAAACCCTAGGTATATAAACTTATTAGTCATTGTGGTTTATTTTTTTTGACGTGTTGTGATTGATTATTTGTAATATTGAGATGTGCTTTAGTTTTGAATGATTATTTGTGATGCAGTTACTTATTAGTTCTAAATTTTATATTAAAAATGTTTTTTTTTTCATAGTTTTTTATTTATTTATTTAGAAAATCTAATAAATAAGTCGACATGA
This sequence comes from Castanea sativa, assembly GCF_040712315.1. NCBI lineage: Eukaryota > Viridiplantae > Streptophyta > Magnoliopsida > Fagales > Fagaceae > Castanea > Castanea sativa. Next base: position 28,026,921 of record NC_134018.1, read on the forward strand.
CAGACCCATTTAATAGACATGTCAAGTTAGCGTTGACCCATATAGTCAGATACTCATAACACGAACCTGATACGCAAACATGAATTGTCACATCTAAATTGAGCTACAACGCTCATGACAACCAAGATTAACAAACTTCGGCCTACATACAATACTCTCTATCTTAATTTCATCTAGTTTTCATCTATACTTCAAGTAAAGCTAGGCTCATAAGAACAAAATAGTTTGAAAAATTACTAAAGTGCCTCTGCTAGAATGATTTTTTTTTTTTTTTAATTCACGTGTAATATGCATCCAAGTTAACAATGTACGTTTGGAACATTGGTCCTCAGACAGTTAAAATGAAAGAGTGAAGAGCATCAAACAAAGCTGATTCTAATACGTATTTTCACCATTAATAATAAAAAAATTAAAATCTAAAAAAATACTTACATAATAGCATGGTAGCAGCACTGCAACAACAACTCTCAACATGCAAACGTCTCAAGCAAACGTCTCAAATAAGAAATTTTAGGGCTCTAGCTTACGACTTCAGGGAGAAATGAAATCGAAAATTGAAGAAATTAAGGAAATCTTTTTCTTTTAGACCTTTACATTTCTTCTTAATTTTTTTGCCACACTTTAGGTCAAGTGGAGGTTCCTTTCATTTGGGCTGAAATTAAAAGATGAATAATCAGAAAATGCCTAATTGAATGTAACTCCATATGCGTGGTAGACTCGAGTTTGATCAGTGTAGAATTGATATTCTACAAGTTTTTATAATTTAACTCACAATTTTACTCGATTCTACTTTACAAGCAATTCTATAGTACAGTCCATGTCGATCAGTGGTGCAAAATTCTAGGATCTTATTACAGTTTTGCAATATTTGGTCGCCCGTCCTAATAACAATGGTTAATAATCTATCATCTTTTCTTGATGATTTATTTTTATGAAGGTTAATAACCTATAATCAGTTTTGAAAGCTATTGGTATCCAAATTAAACATGTTGTTTAAATATAATTGCCTTAATATGTGTGCTGGATTATTGCGGGCCCGTTTGGTACATGTGTTTAAACACATATTTTCAGTTTTTAAACAACATTACACGCATTTTTACATACTATTTTACTCACACATATTTCCAAAAAATACAAACAACATTACTAGAACGATGTTACCAAACGGCCCCCTGTATTTTGCAAGCTATTTTCATAGAAAAAAGTAATGAAAAAAGAAAAGAAAGGAAAAAAGAGAGTATAAGGGCCTAATGTTATTATTAAACAGCCCCTAAACATGTATGTAAATGTATGCACTTGGCAACTTACCAAAAAAAAAAAAACATACGCAATAAGAATTAATATAATATTAAGTTTTCATTTGGAATCCATTTATTTGGTTAAAATTTAAAAATTTTTGCTAAAAGTACCTTAGAAGTTATAATAAAACCTATAAATAATACAAAAAAATAATAACAAAATTAAATTAAATAGTAAAATAATTTGATAAAAATAATTTTTGCGAATGGAACAGATCATATTGTAAGTTGGTTTGGATAGCGCTGAACGTGTCCAGCGTTCAACGTTTTCCCCCCCCCCCTTTTTTTTTTTTTTTTTTCTCTGCTGCCCGTTTCTGCTTTTAGGAGACAAGTTACTATGCGTGTGCACTGTTCATATACTGTACATGTACTGTTTATATACTGTGCATGTACTGTTCACGCATTTTTCAGTAATTTTTTAATTAAAAGTAAATTTTACAGTACTATTTACACATTTAAAAATTATTTTTCTACAATATTTTTAGCATTCAGTTTTCAATTTTAGCTCTCAGCCGTATCCAACAGACCCATTGTATAAACATGGTCGTATATATCCTAGAATCCCAAACATCCCATTTGGGACCCTCAGTTTGTGTCTTTATCTCAACTTTTTGTCCTTGTTCCTTTCTGTTCCTTCTTCTCACTTTATAGCTTCACTTCTTGTTAATGTCTTCCTCTTCTTCTTCTTCCTCCGAAGATGGCAATGGCAATGGCAATGGTGGTGGCAGCACTATTGCAAGAAGAGGGGGTGATTTTGAAGGGCCTTCAACTTCTCGCCAACGTGCTGTTAACGAGGTTTGGCCGGAGCATTTTGTTGAAGCTCTAGCTGCCCAAGTCGCCATTGACGCTTCTCACTCTATTGGACGTCTTGCTGCGGCTCCTGCTCTCGCCAATGTATTTCAGGTATGTTCATGATTTCTATTTATTTATTTTTATTATGCTTCACATTTCTTTTCTTTTTTTCTTGTTTTCCTTGAGAAATGTAAGTTGTCTTTGTTATTATGGTTGTATGTGAAGAGATTGACGAGTGATGATTGAGAATTCTTGATTTAGATGTTGTTTGCGATGCCAAAATTGTTACAATTGTAAATGGTTGGTTGTATAATTTTTGTAATCTCCTTGGTATAGCATTAGGAAATAGAATTACTTCATTGGAAAAAAAACCGTTGGTTTTGTTCCCAAATAGGCAACTTATTTGGTCTAGTCGAAGTCCCTGGCGAAAACTACATTTTTGGAATGAAATATTGTAGTTCAGAATTTATTTAATTATTTTCTTTTGACAAGATTTAGTTGAACAGGAGGAGGTGAATGCTGAGATAGTCTCTAATGCCTATAAGCATCCAAGAAGAAACTGTTTTCCGAAAGCAACTGGTTTTTGTTTTTTTATTTTTATTTTTTTTGATGGGTCATTTTCTAAGAAAATTCGTGTCCCTTTCAGAAGGTCTGGTTTCTTCTTGAAAAAATTAGTTCCCACCCTTTTTTCTACTTTGGAAATGTCTATTTTTGGACCCCCCCATACCATATCTTATGAAAAGAGCCCTTTTGGCATGGACTTTCCTTTTTCCCTTTGTTGGCATGAATATCATTTATGCTTTAGAAATTCTCCTACTTTTGACTGAACTTTCTTACCTATCCAGAAAAATTTATGGGATGCCTTTCTATAATACAAAAATGTTTATAAAGAGTCCTTTGAAACCTACTTTTTCAAGTTAGCTAGCGGTGCTGGGAAATCACATATAGCATGATTTAAGGAGACCCAAATTGTTGTTTATGTCTTGTTCGCCTTGCTCCTGTAAATACTCCCTTACATTTCTGTCAGCAACTCAGCATTGCTCTTTTGTAGGAATTGTACCGTTTTTATATTAGATATGATTGTGGTCCACATTTTAGACAAAAATGAAAAAGAAAAAAAATTTATGGTCCACTCTTAAATTACGTAGGCTGCATATGCTCAATGCTTCAATTCCAAACAGTAATCTCTCTGATTTTACCTTTTTTTTTTTAAAAAAAAAAAAAAAAAAAAAAACTTTTCTGTCGTTAATTATGCTGTGTCACCATAAATGTGGGAGAACGCTTCAGCCTACAGTTACCTTCTAGATAAGTTGCGACTCTAAACAAAATAGTCAGTATATATTTTTATTTTTTATTTTTGAAGAGAAAGTAAGAATAGTCAATACTTTATTCTAATGTATATGTGGCCTGAAAAGTAATAATCAAGAATAATTACTCAATTCTGGTTAATTGTGTGATTATAAAAGTTCCGTTGGAAATTAATTATTATTAGTTAGTTTTTCGTATTAGACTTTTATATATATATATATATATAAGCTAAGTGAAGATAGATAGAGACAAAAGAAAGTATTTTAAAGTGAAACATAAAAATTGAGAGGGTAGCAGTGGCATCAGTCAAAAGCCAAACCATGTGCTCGATGCCAAAAAGCACGTGGAGCCCTATGCCGGCTTACAAGTTCGTGTCTCTCCTTGGCATCTCAAAGAGATATGGTCTCTCATCACTAATTAATCCAATTGCCTAGTTCAAAGACTTCTATTTTGTATTTTTATGTATTTGTTCTTCTTTTTTTTATTTTTGTCTTTGGATAACTTCTGTGTTCTTGTTTTTCAGTTGTAATAAATGGTCCGTTCACTTTTTTTTTTCTTTTTTCTTTTTTTTTTGCGAGAGGGAAAGAATGTGAGTATATTCTTTTTAAAATGCTATTTTTATAAGTTTGTCTGACAAATAATTTTTGAAATCTCATCTATACCCTTTCTTTAAAGAATATTGTGGAAATGGTGTTACTGTTTTACTCTCTACTTTAATGAACTTTGGCAAAATAATTACGAGTCCATGTCCGTTCTAATTATTACATCGGAAGATGGAGTTCAACAATGATTTATGAGGTAAGACTTCGTGAAGATAACAATAATTATTCCTATTCTTTTCTTTAGAGGGCTAGGGATAGAAACGATGATATAATCTGGGGTGAACATAATAAACCAGTAAGATAATCTTATGATCTTACTATTATATAAGATTCCTACAATCTTATATGAAAGAATGAAATCTAATTAAAGATGTAATGTTAAGAAGTTATTTGTCAAAAGAAGAACGTAGTAGTATTTAAGAATATCAAAAGAAAAAATTAATCAATAATCTTCATATGTACGGTGTTAATTTACTCATCTTGATATATAGTTTTCATTTACGCTCTTTAAGTAAACACGAAGCACATATTAAGATATAGGTAGTGATATTAAAAGTTGGCCCTTTAAGCAGCAAAAATTTCTGATTCCGCCATTTGGATATAAACAATATGTATCAAATTAGTCAAGTAATACAAATGAACAATGTGAGCAAGCAAATTTGTGACAATAATGTAGCATGTAGAAGTAGGTCTGGAGATCAGAGGGTCAAAGACTCGGAAGGAAAAAGAAAAGGCAAGGATTGGAGATGGGATAAAGATTCCCTGCTATTAACGAGACAGGCCTTTGGCTAGACCTTTCTTGGAAATGAAAGAAAAATTTGTGGGAAAGCACGCTTTGTGATCCTATGTTTTTATCACATTTATATGACCTTTATGAACGATATATAATGTATGGACCACAGCTAATGCCTATAATAGGGTCTTTGTCCTTTGTTGGTCCCCAACTAAAGTCTTCTTCAACTACCAGTAGATCTCTCCCATTTTACCATGGTTGTTAAGGTCTGTGGATGTGGGGTATGTCTAAATAACTAATAACTATAACTCTATAATGTATAGTCCACCACCTTTGATTGCCTGTGTATATATTGTGTGAGGCTTTAATTTATAGCTGCAGCAAAAACTATCTTCGTCTCCACGGGTATTCAAAGAATCAAATAATATAAAATTGCAGTGGAAGCTGCAATTGTTGCTCCGTGCTGCAGTGGTGCTGCCAGTGTCATTGGCCTTTCTCTGTCTCTTTATTCTTGTCCACTTTCTCTCTATTTTTATATATATATATGCCCAGTGACAGTAAATTTTTATAACAATTTTACTGATAAACTGCAATTAGTATATCATCATTTTTAAATTCCACCCATTATGTTTACGTCAATAATTATAAAAATAAAAAATAAGTTGTGTATATCATATATATTATATAAGTGCGGTTGTACCTGGTGTACCTTGTCTTGTTAAGATTGGATTGAGTAATTATAAAAGGGAGAGGAGCTGTCGCAGTCTCTCCCTGATAGTAGGGATGTGGCATGATGAGGGGTCTTACAAGAAGACTACCAAGTCTATGCTATATATAAAGACAAAACTGATTCTGTGCTGAAAAGGACAGTATACTATACAAAGCCCTTCTTTAGTTAGATGTAGCTCCTACGCCTAGCTCTACGACCAGTACTGCAGCTGCTCTCTAGTCCCTAGTCTCTCCTGCTTCGCTGCTTTAACAGCTCCCTGTGTGGCTCCTCCTCCAAAGTCTCTCTCGCTCTCTCTCTCTCTCTCTCTCTATTAAAGCTATGTGCGCATGGCATGGACTTCTTCTTGTGGGGTTTTGGGTTTTGGCTCATCTATCTATAATGCCCGTCAGTCAGATTTCTCATTGAGAACCCAATCACATGTTGTCATTACAGACCTATAAGTCTATGACATGTCTCCCGACTGTAGCCCTTTAAAAAAAAAAAAAAACTGAATCTATACAATTATAAAGCTTTTCCTTCCATGTATCTTTGAAATTGTTCCTTCAAAACGCAACATCCTTGTCCGTTGGTTAAAAGGTTAAATTAAAAATAAGAAAAAAGAAAAAGAAAATTCGATAGCATGGTCAAACTGGAAGCTTTTGCATAGAAACTTTTTGTCCTTCCTAGGAGACCATTCTATTGGCATGTTTGGTTTTAGATGTCTTCCCTTGTCTCAAGAAGAAAAAGAAACAAGAGTTTGGTGATAATATATATATATATATATATATATATATATATATATATATATATATTTTTTTTTTTTCCTTCTTGGGTAAAACAAGGAGATATTAACCATGCTATTGTGCTTGTTATATCCCAAATATCCTTTATACTTAATTTATACAGTCCAAATGACTGTTTCTATGCTGTGCGAAACTGTTACCGATTCCCAAACCATGTGATGCATAATAGCATTCATGTGGGCTGTTGAGGGAACCAGCTTGTACGTGTCTCTGAACGAGTTTGAAAGGTTCCATCTCCAAATATGAAAAATTAATTAGTCAGTCTGATTGCACAAACTGGGTTTCGCATTAAGTTCCTTATTAAAAGAACTATAACTGTGTTACGTTTAGGTGGACATATGCTTAAATTTTTATACGAAAAGGCAAAAAACTGCTGTGCGAAACTGTTACCGATTCCCAAACCATGTGATGCATAATAGCATTCATGTGGGCTGTTGAGTGAACCAGCTTGTACGTGTCTCTGAAACGAGTTTGAAAGGTTCCATCTCCAAATATGAAAAATTAATTAGTCAGTCTGATTGCACAAACTGGGTTTCGCATTAAATTTCTTATTAAAAGAACTATAACTGTGTTACGTTGTGGTGGACATATGCTAAAATTTTTATACGAAAAGGCAAAAAACATTTGAGAATGTGTCTAATTTAAGCACGGGGTTAATTAATTAATAATCACCCACAGGCTATACCTGTGTGGTATGCATGTTTACTACGTGCATGCAATGCATGAGTTATATATAGCATACAATACATGTATATACCTATGTGAATGTGAATGTGACACTTGCTAGCTAGCTGTTTCAATTATATTTTATGGTGGATGCAGGTTTGTTCGACGTGGCGGGCTGTTTCTCGTTGGGATGCCTTGTGGCACCGGCTTACTCGTAGTATTTGGGGTCGGGCCCAGCTCCTTCACGACACATGGCATGATGAGTTCGTATATTGGCATCGGACGGCCCAAAACTTTCACACGGGAAGGTCAGCACATGGTACCCTTGCATTTGATGACGTGGACAATCAGGATGGCTACACGTGTCGTTGCATGACTATGTCAGACCGGCACTTGGCATGTGGTTTTGCTGACGGGGCAGTGAGGGTGTTTGACCTTGCTATGCACAATCACGTGGTCACCTTGAGGCCCCACGAGGGCAACCATCTTGGGCAATTTGCGAGGGCAGTGTCAGGCATTGTCATCAACGGTGCCACGTTGGCATTCGCCACGTTGGATGGGGATATACATGTGGCAATGATAATTGGGGGCGGGGGTGTAATTAGAAGGGCACATGAGGGGAATGTGGTAAATGATGGGGCATTAGTGGACTTTACTGGGTGTGGGAGTGGGAGATGGTGGGTGGGGCTTTACGCGGGTGCACCCAACCGGGCCTTCCACATATGGGACAGTGTAACGGAAGAGCTTGTATACGTGAATGGGTCATTGACTAACCCAGAATCAGTAATGGGCTGGCACTTGTTAATCAATGAGAATCAGTATGTTGGGCGAGTAAGAGTAGTGACGACAATTATAAGTGAAGAAGAAGAAGATCATCAATTGGCAGTGGCATGCACCAGTTCAAGGCTCATTGTATTCGACTTGAGGAACCCTGCGGTGACTTTGTTCGAGGAAGAGAGTAATAGAGGATTCATTGTGACCTCGGTTGATGTTAGCAATGATGCGAGGTACATTAGGGTGGATAACCGTGGTGACGCTAGAGTGTGCCGGCTAGGTACATTAGAGGAAGTGTGTAGGTTTAATATATATGGTGGGGCTGGGGGTGGAAGATCCGGTTCACAAAGGCGTGTAATGGTGATGGGGTGTATGAACTTGGGGTATGCGCTAATGTGCGTAGGGGGTATGATAAGGGTGTGGGAGGTTCTGCATGGTGGGTATCTGTACCATTTTAGGGAGAGAATTGGAGAGGTTAATGCTGTTGTTGCAAATGAGAGATATGTGGCAGCAGCATCAAGTGACAGGAGAATACACTTGTGGGATTTTGGGGCAGATCAGTAGATCAGCTATAGCTACTACCTACTACCTACTACTAGCAAAGCTAATAAGCTAAAGCTAGTTAAGAGTATAGTAGCAGTGGAGTAGTTGTAGAGTAGGATATGGTGGCATGGGCCTATAAAAAATAGAAGAGGAAAGCACTAAAAATCTAGACTAGACTAGACTAGACTAGATTATGATTATTAATTTTGAAGGTGACAATTAAAGATCTGGGTGAGGTTAGCATGGAGTAAGAAAAGGAGTTTTTTCTTTCTTTTTTCTTTTTTTTTTTAAGCTGAAGAGTGAGAAAAGGAGTTTGTACTTGGTGCAAACTGACATATGAGAGAAAATTGTACTTTGGAATTAATGGTGATTGCTATTGATGGTGATGGGGTAAGGTAAGTAAAAGACTTATCTGCATTTTTACATACGAGAGAGATGGAAAAGATTGTGGATGGGCGTGGGATACGCTGTTTTGGGGACTGACTTAAAATTAAAGGTTCAAATGGTGGTATTTGACCCTAGACCACCAAAAGGCCTTCTCCCTTCTTTAATTTTCCTACTTTCAATTCTCTCTTCTTGTTTAATTTAATGCTCCGATGTAATTCTCTTTCTTTCCTTGCACTTTCTAATTTGTATGACTTATTATTTATGTTTGAATCTTCTTTTTTATAATTTATTGACAAAATGCCAAGCTATTGTGGTAGGTTAGGCCCTGTTTGGATTTTTTTTCTCTCATTTATTTCTCACTCAATTTTCTTCATTTATCACTTAAAATATCCTAACTCTCTACACAAAATCTGTTTGGCACTATCACTTATCTTATCATCACTTAAATTTTTCAATTGTTTGTGGGCTCTAACATGTAACTTGGTGCAACTTTTACTTTTACTTTTTTTTTTCCTTCAACTCCCAATACCCAAACCCATTGAACTTAGTGAAAATGAAGAAGACCAAGACTTAGCGTGAGAGGGAAAAGAAAAAAAAGAAGAAGAAGAAGCCACTTGGTGTGCCAGGAAAAGGAAAAAAAAAAAAAAAAAAGATGATGAAACCGAACTCACCAAACAAAGTGAAGAAAAAAAACAAAGAGGGTCAAAAGTTGCGGCTGACTTTGACTGTGGGACCTAGTATGTAATTTTAATTATGAAAATGTCATTGAAAACAAAATTATGGAAATTGAAAACACATTAGAGAATTAAGTGATGGAAACAAAAACTAGAAGCAAAATCCAAACGGACTTTTTAGTTGTGGGTTTCATCATTTTTGAGTTATGAGTTATGGAAACAGTAAATCCAAACAGCCTCTTAGGGCTTGTTTGGATTTTTTTGTCAACACTCATAATTCCTCACTCATCACTTAAAATACCTCAATTTTTCCAAACACACCCTTTTGGCACCATCACTCAACTTATCATCACTCAAATATTTTTACTATTTTATGGGACCCATGCCTGACTCACTCACAGAGTCATAGCCCCTAATATCTCTGTCTCTCTCTCTCTCTCTCTCTCAGTCATCTTTCTTTTTGGTCTTTTCTGCATTGGGTTGTATGGAGACCTCCCTTCACCCTCTTCGGCTGACGAAGACAAACCCAGCAACACCACTGTTTGGTCCAGCAGCCCCAAGATGGCTCTGCCGACTCTCCGCAAGTCCTCTTTGGTCTTTTGCTCCGCCGCAGTCCATTCTCAAATCTCAAACCAAGGCCAAAACCCCCAATTTGGCACTGGCGGCGCAACCAAAGATCGTGATGTCATTTGCGGCTTCGGCAATGCCATCGCTAATGCCGAAAGACTCGGCACAGCCGACATTGATTGGGGTGACGTCATCGATGATCGAGGAGTTCGATCTGGAGGGCGATGGAGGCGGAGGTGTGGAGGGAGCTCGAACCCAGTGAAAGAAGAAAAAAAAAAAAAAAAAACCTAGAAACCCAAACCTAGTGAAAGAAGAAGGAAAAAAGAAGAAGAAGAAGTAGTGTGAAAGGAAAAAGAAAAAAAAAGAAGAAGACCACTCACTGAACCTAGTGAGAAAAAAAAAAAAAAAAGTTGTGGCTGACCTGACCAGTGGGTCCCTCAGTTAATGTTTAATTACGAAAATGCCATTAAAAATAGAGTTGTAGAAACTGAAAACACATTTTATGGAAACAGAGTTATGAGTTATGGCAACAACAAATCCAAACATCCCTTAGCCACTCCGTGCTTCTGTGATTCGTACGATGCTCATTGTTGCACGCTTTTTTTTTTTCTTCAGAAATTTCTTTCAATTATATCTCACGTCGTTGAAAAGAAAGAAAATGTAAAGTTTTATGGATAATATTATTCAGAATATGAATGGGCAAATATTTATATATATTTTTACTAACCTACACACAGTATTATTTTTTTTATGTTATTGATTGCATGTTTTCTTAAATACATTACCCTTTAGCTAGATTTTATTTTAATTGTTATTAAAGTTACTAAATTCAAGCAAAAATACCAACTTTCAAATTAATTATTTCTCATGTTTTTTTTTTTTTTTCCAAAAATAACTATAAAATTGCCATTTGTGTAAATATTTAGTTTACCACGATAAGTGGAAATAAATGTATTTGCCCATTTAAATTTTAAACCCTTCTTTCGTGACAACACAATTTTAGGTTCTTATAAACTTTCTATTTTTTTGACAATATAAATTATGAATGAATGACAAAAGTTTAGCTACAATTTGTAATTAATGGCTCCAACTCCTAGGAAAAATTAACATAACTATATATTTTAAAAATATTTCTATTACATTAAATGTTGTGTTCTTTATATATATAACAAATTTTGTGTTAATTGAATGTTATTTACTATTCAAATTATAAATTTATTATTTATGCATAATTTTATATTACAAAATTTTGAAATTTAAACATTTGATTATTGATATAGCTACTAATCTTTGATTTTTTAGAAATTTTGCAAGTATGGAAGATATGAAGAAAAAATGTAATTTAATAGTAGGTTTGTCAAAACTTGCCTTCAATAATATATAAAGTAGAATTGTAACCGTTAGCTACAACCAAATTTGTAGTCAAATTTTGTCCATGAATTAATTTTTTGCCAAATTCCAAAGTTTGATGAAGTGGAAGACTAGATGAAAAAAAAAAACTCTATTGAAGAATATGCCACATGGGAGAACCTTATGTTACTACAGTTGAGGTTCTTGCTTTAAATATAGGAATGATTATGGATACCATTTTTATTATATTATGACTCTCATTCACTATAAATATTAAGACTAGATTTCTGACTTTTTTATATTGATGGAAAAGCCTTAATTAAATAAACTTGAAAGTTAGAGGACTGAAATGAAATCTAAAAAAACTTAGAAGGTCAGTTTTGCATTTTACCCTTAATATTTTGAACATTCATGTATCTATCATTTGTTTAGGGTTATTTGTTATTGTTTCTTCTCTCAAATTCAATCCCTCTTCGCATCGAAAAAATGAATTCCCTCTTTATTTTTTATTAATTTATTATTCATGTTTTTTTATTATTTGCTTAGGGAGTTCATGAGGCATACACATTCCTTGAGGTTTTGAAACACTTGATCAAACAATACTCTTTGTATTGATTTATTTATTTATTTTTATACTTATCTTTTCTTTTCTATTATTAGATTCAATTAATTTTCTTTTGTAGTAAAATTTTTATGTTACTATTTCTTTTTTTTGTTGTTATTTAAATGATTATATGTGTGCGGAAGAGATCTAACCAGTTCATGCCAAATCATTCATCATGACAATTAGTTTAATATAACCCACACTATGAGCAGTTTTTTTTTTAATAAAGCATATGCTTCTTTTTTATTGGTAAGAATTTGGTTCTATTTACTGGACTTTTACTGTAATTAATTTTTGTATCGGTTTTCACAAATACCAATATTCATACAACCTATATAGTAGCACCTACATGAAATTTGAATAATATTCATGAAAAAAAAAAAAAAAAACAAGAAGATAGCATATTTTGAATATCAACAAGATTTTACTTCACAAGATCATTATAAGTGTATAACCAAGTAATATAAAATCTACGTCATGAAAAAAAATCCAGCCCTCAATATGTTATTTGATTGCTTGATGCCTTTTAAGAACAATATATTGTATGCAATTATATGATTTTGACTTAAGTAGTCTATTTATTTCTAAATAGATTATTCTATAAATTTATAGTTAAAACCGTGCAACGAAAATACTAATATATGTATGTATGTATATATATATATATAGATGCGGATATACATGTGGCCATTATAAACGGGCCAGCCCATACAGGAAGGGCTCATGTGAGTAATGTGGTGGATGATGGGATGGTGGGTGGCCCACGCGGGGGCACCAGGCCAGGCCTTTCACATATGGAACAATCAATAGTCGTGTAACAGAAGAGCCCGTATTTGACATTGTAGGGCCTTTCACATATGGGAGGTAGAGCACGTCGGTTAGTTTCTCTACAATTTTAGGGCAAAAGTTTTGTATGCACCAAGCCCGCTTGTCAGTGAGATAAAGGTCTCGTGCACTCGGTGCATGAGATACTTTCTTTATTTTAGGAGAGTTTAATGCTCTTGTTGCAACTTCGCAAATTGAGAGACATGTGGTCACTTTCAAGTCAAACATGACTTTTTGGGAATTGAGATTCTAGATATTACACCTTATGCAATAGCTACTAAAGGTTGAGATTGAAAATTAAAAAAAAAAAAAAAATTTTAATCTTAACTATTGAATAAAAAAAAGTTAAAATAGTAAAAAAAAAAAATTGTGTGTGGTGAGGGTGAATTGCACCAAATTTTGGGTGCAGAGTAGAGCTAGATAATTAATAATTAGAGTAGACTTTTAGGGTAGGATAACGGTAGGCATGGCTTATACTTATAATTTTTTTTATTATTTATTTTTTAAAAAGTATTGCTTATTATATGAACTATTTTACATAGTTTTACGTACTTAAAAAAGCAATTGAAATTTTCACAAGTTACCATTTTAGTTACTTTTTGAGGTGTGTAAAACTAAAATAATTTGTGTAACAAGTTTAATCTTTTTTTTTTCTTTGGTAAGATAATTAATGCAAGCTAAACTACATATTGTATATTGACTTAGAATTCAAAATCTTTGTAACCTCAGTTTTATGCCCTGTTTGTTTCGACTTTAAAGTTTTCTAAAAAATAAGTTATTTTTCAAAAATTATTTTCTATAAAACTATTTGGAAAAAAATGTTCATACGCCTCCTAAAATTTTAAGAGAGTGGCCTTAACACCCTCATAAACTTTTATCTTGACCAATTTACTCTACAAATTTTACAAATATGTCAAATCAACACTTATGTTAGTCTTTTGTTAAAACACAAACAGAATACACGGTGCATCTCACTCACCAAATATCCAAGGATTGAACTGCGTGAGAGGGACAGAGACTGAAAGAGACCTACTTATGGCGTAGTTGAGAGAGAGAGAGAGAGAGAGGAGGCGACCAAGTTAATGCCCATTCGCCAGCCACCATTGTTTCCGCCATCATCTTGCCCGCTGGTATGGGTTGGTTTTTTTTTTTTTTTTTTTTTTTCAACCATCCATGTGGAAGTCATTGCTTGAGTATCATAGTATGGTTTAATTTTCGAGGTTACCAAATGTATGAAACCTGTGATGGATTGGGTAGAGTTGGTTGTGGTAAAATGCCCATACGATCAAAACTAGTTTTACAGTACTTTTGAGAATGTTATTCAATTGTTTGATGAGATGTCTGAGAGGGATATTTGGCCAGTGTTTTAATTGGATTTGGTTGTTTGATTATACATGTTAAAATTCAAAGAAAGAAAATCTGGAAGGAAGGATTGGTTAGAAAATGTAATTCATTCATTCTCAAAGACTAGACTATAGGTTATATACCAAAAAACAGAGCATGACCAAATCTGTACATCCCTCTAAGATTCACACTAAAACTAACTCTACCACTAACTCTCACTAACCAATTTATTACCAATAATGTATGTAAACAATACTGATGTAGTTTTGAATGTTAAGTATAAAGAGAACTAAGCTATAGGATGTATAATTGCATCATTCGCAAACAGTTATATTTGCTGTGCAAACTGATCTAATGAATCTTGATTCATTACCTTTTAATAAAACATGTAAACTTATGTTGTTTTCATGCAACATTACTATTAACTAAGGCTTTTTCCAATCATCATTATGAAATATGGTCTTGCAAGGTAATATATTCGAGTGTCATATCTGTTAAATGTCCATGTAGTTTTAACTTTTAAGTTCATATTTATTAATCATAGTTAAAGATGTATTAGCCGTAGGAAGTCATATTTTGACAGGATAGCATGGATCTTAATGGAAAGAGGTTGAGTTCAAAATGTTAGTAAAAAAGGAATGACTAGAATGTTATAGAGCATATATGATAATGTTAGGATGTGTGACCTTAAATCCTATTGTATGTTGCTATATATGACATTATGTATGACTTAATGTTGTAATTAATAAAGTTGTTTTATTATTATTATCTAAAAATAATGGTAACATGAATATTAGGACATTATCATATAGTCCATGAGATGCATAATATGTGATTTAGTCACAGAAGATATAAATCACAAGTTCTTTGTAAACTCAGAATTTTAGTTCGTACTTAATGATGAAATTGGGCATTTTATCTGCAAAGTCTATAACATATCAACTAAGATGATTTGTCTTGATCATGGAAATGAAGATTTCTAGTTGATATATTTTAAGAGTTAAAACATATTGAATTGGACCGCTGTGAGATTTATTATTCTCCTAACGATTATTAAATGAATAATAAACTCACGACTTCTATTTACATGAACTCTTAATCCTAAGAGAATAATGGATCTGATCATGAAGTATAGGTTGCTTTGATATATCAGGAGTGAGGTCTAAAGTCATGATCAAAACTTCAGGTTGTTGAGCAACCACATTTAGTGTTGATGGAACATATATTCTCAAGATGGAATTCATTGTCTCTTAACGGAGATATAAAATATTCATTTGAGATAAGTTTAATGTGTTTGGTTATTCAAAGTGTTAGGTCTAACCACTTTAGTAAGGAGTTACTAAAGTATATATTTATGAAATTGGATTTCATAAATATATGATGAATAACTTAAAGGATTAAACCGGGTACTCAAGGAATTAAGATGTAGTAATCTACAAAGTGGCAGTCTATACTCATGACTTTGTATTACTATTATGAAGGGGTTGTATGTACAATAAAGTTTTGGGATATAATTTATAAATGAGGCCTAAAGTGCAACTATATTTATATAGTGATATTAAATATAGTTAATGGTAACTTTAGACTTGTCAAGAGTTGACAGAAAAACTTAAGGCCCATTGAAGCTAGTGTCTTATTGGTCCCTTTTGGCCCCACTCCAAGCCACACACTTAAGCACAATTGAAAAGGCCTAAAAGGCCAGCCCAATTAGATAATCAATTAGATACAAAGGGAGAAACATACATAATTTTAAAAAAAAAATGAATAACTCTTGTGAAATGGTGTATGTGTGAGTATAAGCTATTCTCTCTAATTCTTCCTTGGAAAACTGATTGAGAGACCACAGTTCTTGAGTATTAGTGGAATTGGAGTGAAGATTAAAAGTGTTCCCAAGTGCTTCTGATTTTTGTTTTTGAAATTCACCGCATCAAGGTATACTCTCTTGTTCTTAAATTCTGAAACTTACATAGTACATGTTATCAATTGCGAATGAAATAGATTCGTTAATTTTTCGCTGCGTACGTTTTGTATGCAATACAAACATTTATTTTTCCAACAAATAAATTATATTATAAACTCAATTAATGGTTAAGGAATGAATGGCAAAAAGGCGAATAAAAATCTTCTTGGTAGGACTCCAATTTACATTAACTAGTAAGTTTCCCGTGCGATGCACGGATACTATTGTAATGTTTTATGTAAATTTGTTTTTGAAAAATATTAGACATATATTATAGCATATTTATTCTAAAACTTTGTTAGTAATGAGTTCATCATAAAAGTAATAATTATAAATTGCTTACACACACACACACACACACATATATATATATATAATATAATTATTTTGTTCAAGTAATGAGCAATAATTAAAACAACTTGGAGTAATATTTTATAATAAAAGTTGATAAAAACATATTAATTCATTCTATATTATTGATTTTTATTATATGATGTAATAAAAAGCTTCATTACGAAATCTTTTTTTTTCTTCAATCTTTGTTATTAAGGTAAGGTGATGCTTGTTATCATCATCAGTTTCTCTATCTTCAATGTTTGAAGTTTAGTCCGTCCATATTTGTTTAATTTTTGAGCTTCCATCATTTTTTTTTCTTTTGTTGCATCATTTGTGTTAATCACTAATGAATTGGCATCGAGAGATTCTTAATTGGATCTTACAAAATTTGGACTTTGTTGCTAAGATTTTTCATAGTATTTGCATTTATATTAAATTTCAATGATGTTACAGTTTTTTGTAAATATTTTTATTTTTTATTTTTGTTAATTTTGGAATAGTGCAGCAAAAGGAATTAATATAGCATATTGAATTGTGTATTTTTTTTTCTTCCATAACTTTTTATCATTTGAAGGTGCATAAAAAATCTTAGCAACTATGTAATTTTCAAAATCATCATTTAGATTGAATTTATTCAAATGAAGTAGAGAAATCAATTTTTTCCTTATTTTTTTTTCAAATCACGTGCAATTCGTTCTCCAATATCAATATTTTTACAATAATTTAAATAAGTTGTACCTCAATTTATTTTTCAACAAAATATATTGTAGATTCAATTAGGATTTTCTTGGCATTTCAATCAAATATTACAAAATTTGTTTTGATAGTTGCATCAAAAACTTCAATTTGAATTATGTATCTGAAGTAATTTGCAATTGTATATATATAGTAGTTATAGTGAGATAAATATATTATAAATATCTAGAGAGTATGTAGTTAATGTGAGTGCCTCTAACTTTGGGATAGAAAGATTTATTTTTGTTTCACATTTTGCATACCAAAATGATTTTACTTGTGATTTGACATTCCTTTCACAAAGTACGCATAAAATGTAATACCAACCTATTATTGTATCAATATCACTTATTATTGCCATACCCTAGCAGTTCACATCTTGCAATGAACTTTGAAATTAATATGTATTATTTTTTTAATGTAAATAATATGGTGTATGATTATTTTTTTTCCCGTAAATGATGAGTATAAATTGAAATGATTAAGAAACCTGTTTCGTAGGATCTCATTCAATGCATTCTATCTTTACTATTGTCTTTATAATATTTAAAGATAAATCATTCTATGAAAATTTTTTTGCATGTATTTTTGGTATTTCTTGTATATGATCACGTTTTTTACCTTTCCTATTATTGAATTTTTTTTAAAGAAAATATTAAGTTAATGGCATTTTGTGAGATAGTATATGATATTTATTAGACTTTTTTGTTATTATAAATTTTAGAAATTTGCACTTGTCAATTATTTTAGCAATCTTAGGGATCTCAAGATTTATATATATTTTTGTCGCACCTGTCGATGACAGAGATTTGTCTGCATAAATTGCATAGAACATTATTAATAGACAAAAGCATATTGAATTGAAATTAGGGAAAAATGAAGACATGATTTCATGAGGATGAGATTTTCTAGAAGTATCACCTATACGTGAGGGAGGAAGAAGAGAGTTTATAAGAGGGTAAGAGTTGTTGCTTTGATTTACACGTGAGAAGGGTCAAACTTGGGTCATAATATGTAAGGTAAGAATTGACTTGAGTTTTTTATAAGATTTGGTCTACTTTTAAAAGGTAGTTTATTTTATAGTGAATTAATTTTGGTCTAATGGGTTTAATTGTCAAGAACAGCCCATATTTTATATAATAGTAAAAAGAAGTTACTATGATCTATTAGGTAACAGTAAAAAAAACTTAATAAAAAGAGGTAAAAAAATGCTAAATTTATATAATAGTAAAAATAAATTACTATGATCTATTGGGTAATGGTTAAAAAAACTTAATGAAAAAAGGTAAAAAAGGTTAAATGCAATATTAGAGTGCCACGTGGCAGGACTGTAAAAAGAAGTTACTATGATCTATTAGATAACAGTAAAAAAAACTTAATAAAAAGAGGTAAAAAATGCTAAATTTATATAATAGTAAAAATAAGTTATTATGATCTATTAGGTAACAATTAAAAAAACTTAATGAAAAATGGTAAAAAATGTTAAATGCAATATTAGAGTGCCACGTGGCAGGACCTCATGCACTCTCACATGAGGTCTCTGCTTTTATATATATATTGATGGGGTCCTGTTAATTGCAACTCCTTAGTTTTGTAAAGGAAAATTTTGCAGTTTACATGTTGACCTGACAAGCTAAAGAATAATGCAAATAATTTTCATGACATGTGACACCAATTTTTTTCTTTTTTGATTGCTGTGGTGCAAGTACTAAGTTTGGGGTGTTCATTTGTTTCATTTTGGTTTCACTTATATGTTTTGGTTTCTAAGTGCGTAGTCTAATAAGTTTTTTACTGTTTTTTTTTTCTTTTTCTTTTTCTTTTTTGTTGTGTAGGATCGTAATGTATGTAACTACTTTGAGTGGCATTATATTGAATTCATACCAAAGAGCAAAAGTGTTATTAATGGGCTATTAAACTATAACCGAAGGTAGAAGAATGAAGCTGCAATGCATAAGACGATTCCTAAGTGGGATTGTGATAGCCTTTTGTTTGGGTCCAAGTATTGTGGCTTGCATTAAGTCATTGTGGATCTGCAATGCGTAAGTCATTGTGGCTTGCATTAAGTCACAACAGAAAAATATAAATTGGGGATCAAATCATTCCCCTTAGCTAACACTAACAAAATCACTTTATTTGATCACTTGGAAGCTTGGACATGCATTAAGCAATGAAAAATTAAACCAAAAGGTTTACAATTAGTAAATTGTTCTATTCAGCTACCATGAGTTGAAATATCAACGAGTATTTACCAGTAGTAAATTGTTTCATAAAAAATAACACCTAACGAAACAACAATTACACTTTTCTAGCAATATACAAAAAAAGGTACACTGCCCTATCACTATCCTTAAAACGATGGGTGTCACTAAACAAAATATTATACCAAAAGCTTAATTTTCTTCTTGTAACCATTAGACCTTGGCCGTGTTCTTCTTGCTTCCACTTGTGCTAAAATATCACCTCTTGGCAAGCGTGTTCAACCGTCTTGCTCTATAAATTGCATTATCCTTCACGCTTGTTCCACCAGCAGAAAAGAGACGAAAAAATAAAAGGAAAGCAATTCAAGGCTTTGAAAAATGAAGTTTTTAGCCCACAAAAGTTAGTAGAAATGCACCAAAATAAACTTGAATTATAAGGAAAGGAGAAATCAAGTTCGTAGAGCATGCAAGACCATATTTCATAATGACCAATCTAGATTAGATTGGAAAAATTGTCAGTTAATTGTAATGTTGCATTACAACAACATAAGCTCATTTGCTCATATAATAGCTAGAATTGTTTTTTAAAAATAGCAGCCTGATTTCTAATGTTTAAAATATTAAAGTTGACTATGGCGACTGAAATTTTCGTATGTCACTGTTCTGAAAAGATACCAACATTAGCACAGGCATCAAATTTTAAAAGTTTACATCTTTTATTAGAAGGTAATGAATCAAGATTCATTAGATTAGTTTGCACAACATATGTAACATATTGTGAATGATGCTATTACAATGGGGGTGCTCTGGTTGATTTGGCAGATGTGTAAAGTTTGTGGAGTAAATTGGCCAAAATTAAAGTTCAGGAGGCATATGAGCATTTTTTTCCTAACTATTTCATTTTCTAATGTTTGGTAGCAACCTAAATGTGTTAGAAAACAATCTTCTAACTTCCTTTATTTAGTTTGCCATAAGATAAAGTTGTTTTAAAAAAAAAATTGGTGGAAAACAATTTATAATAAATAAAAGTTATACTTTTTATATTGACCAAAAATAGTTTTCTTTTAATTCAGTTTTTTTTCTGCTAACAAACATTGGAAAACATAGAAAACTATCTTAACACAAAGGAATTATAGTTAAGTGTCCATTTTTGTTATGGGATTATTGTTAAGTGTCAAAAAACTCTATAATTTTGCTTTGCTTTGATGTTTTTAAATTAAAAGATAAAAATCCAACAAAATCTACGTTTCCCATTTTTTGGTTGTAGCTGTTTCATTTGCTAGATTGAAAATGAGATAAAGTTGTTTTCTAAAAAAATTAGGTGCAAAACAATTTCTAATTAGGAATTGAAGTGAAATA
Source organism: Castanea sativa (assembly GCF_040712315.1). Lineage (NCBI taxonomy): Eukaryota > Viridiplantae > Streptophyta > Magnoliopsida > Fagales > Fagaceae > Castanea > Castanea sativa. The sequence continues at coordinate 28,047,488 of NC_134018.1, forward strand.
AACCAAAATACTCATCTTATCTTCTTCATCACCAGGGTAATATAACCTTGGATTGTACAACTTTTTTATTTATTCAATTTTAGTTTCAAAGAGATGGAGAATCATCTTTGTGTCAACAAAAACCTAAAGAAACAAATTTTTAGAATTAAGATGTAGAAGAAAACGAATAGGGTAGAGACAGAAATCATGATATCATAACCTAAAGATTACTTTCAGACAGTTTTGTTACCATCGTGAAGTCAGCAACGGAAAGCATAGCGATGTGAAGGTCTATTGGCATGTTAGAGACTTGCTGTAGCCTTTTTCTTTATGCCTAACAATATAAAAAGAAAAACATGACTTATATAAAAAAGAAAACATAGAGAAACTATGTTTGCAAATTTTGGAGTTAATATAATCTATATCTATATTTATATATTACTAAAAGCTGAAGCGTGACATTTATTGTTGCTGAGCTCCTGTTGCGCTACCTCATCGTCATATCATTCACCACATAATTATTATTTGTTATTGTAAGTGCACAATTGTACCCAGACCCAAAAGCAGATGATGAGCTCAGGCCCAATGAGCCTTATACAATGAAATTTGTAGAGTATGGATTTGAAACCTAGGTTTGGGATGTTGAAAATTTGTTTAACAGGCTAAAATACCTCAATCTATGCAAATGATAAGCAAATATAACAAAGAAACCTCCTTGGACGTAAGCCGAGAACAAGTTGTATATTTCTTCTCTTTCTATGCCAAAGATCACAATTCTTAGTTCTCTTTCTAGCTAAGAAGCTCGTTTTTTTTCTCTTTCCTCTCTCGTCACCTTATATACTTCTTCTTCTCCACTGGTTTTCTCCACCTGTCATGCAAGTTTTCCCCCCTTAGATACTTGTCCCATCTACCACCTTCTTGAAGTCTTCAAATAATAGCAGGAATGCTGAATTCTACTGTTCAGATGTCATTTTCCCCATTAATGCGGCTAGGAAGATAGATACAGGGCCTTTAATGTGGTGGTAGCAGCTTTTTCCTTAGATATTTCTCACATGTTCCTACTTCTAAAGGGTGCTTGGATCACCCTCTTACCCATCAGTTCTTCCAGAATTCTGCCTCTAACCCATTTAGCAAGTCCCAGGGTCATTGCTGGGCCTGTCCGAGGAGACATTCCTCCTCGAACAACTCCTCGGACCTCTACAGTGCAGACTGACTTGTGGGCCTAAAGGCCCTAATCAAAACAAACTGATACAAGTCAATCAGGCCCAAAGCCCAAACGTTTATTCAAGAGTTTTTTTACCCCCCACAATAGCCCCTCAAAACTTTATTTTTCCCCTCCCATCCGAGGAGACAAATACAGTTTTGAACTAAACAACATACCTTCCACACACTTCGTAAACTGCCACACGTGTATGGGTCCTTTCGTTCCCTGTAAACGCCTCTGATGCTTCGAGACCCAGAACGTGCGCATTTATGATCGCAAGTTACATCATATTCCCCACATTCAACGGTGGGATGCGCGTCGGACGGCCCAGATTGGCTCCAAAAAATTGAGCGGGAGAATTTTAATTTCGAGGCCGCCTCCCGCACGTCAAAACGCCTGGGAATCTGTACCTTCATTCATTCTTTCAGAAATCAATCACACCTAAGTGTCAATCATTACCTTTTCTCTCCAGAAGTTCGTGAAGAATCGCATAACCAACTCCCGTAATTTTTCACTTTACTTTACTCATTTCTTCTCGGCTTTTGTCCTCGGCCACCATTTAAACCTCTTTCTTTCTCTAAACTTTCATTTTCGCTTCCACCAAATGGTTAGATTTAAGTGTTTAGTAGATACTGACGCCGGTATAGAGGGTTTTAGGGCCAAGTACTAAATTCCCAATGACATAGGCTTAAGATATTGCCCAGTAGAAGCCATAGGTAACACTAGGAGAGAGGGAGAGGTTATCATTCCCATGATCGCCTTCATAGAAGGTGGGATGACCCTCCCCATGAGAAATGTGACCAGTGAATATCTTCGCAACCATAGGTTCTGCCCAGATCAATGCACACCAAACATGTTTAGGGTCTTAGGTTGTGTCGATGCTCTAAACGAGCAAATGGGTCTAAACCTCACATGGCACGACGTTGCCTATATGTACAAGTGCCATAAGCTCAAAAATCTAGGATATTACATCAAATCCAGATCTAGCATTGTTAGGCTGATTTCCTGCCTTCCCAAATCCAACAAGGGCATGAAAGACGACTACCTTATCGCCTCAGGAAACTGGTATGACGGTCCTCACTGCCCAGTCGAATGGGGAGATCCAGGTGTGACTCCTTAGGAGTTAGATTTCCTAACCCCTGATTCAATCCCATTACCTTTACCATTTTTAACTTTTATTGCACATTATTACTTCTTGTTTTGATGTTTATCACTAGTCTGACCATGCTCGTCTTCTCGGATACTTCTTATCACAGATAAACAACACGTACGCCCACGCCTCAGCCTGTGCAACGTTGCTGACTTGAACCGTGTCCTCCGCTCCGAAGTATTCGTCAGTGAGGACCTACAAGTGAGAGCTGCCCACCTGATACTGGGATACAACCCCATATCAGCGGACTTCCAAGAAATTGACAACACGATCATTGCGGGAGATAAGCGACGCAGAAGGATAGACGTGGCAAGACCCAGCTTCCTTTCCAACCGCGAACTCCCCGACGATCCCTCCGTCATTCTGTACACATGCCCTATCGCCGCAATTCCTCTCTCGGCTCACTCCCAGACAACCGCCGTCCAAGAAGAGCAAGCGTCCTTGCAACAATCGTTGGACGAGGAGATAGACCAATTTCAACTAGAGGACGTTGAAAGGCCTTGAGGAGATCCACTTGTCATTCTCTCGGATGAGGAACCTGCGCTCGCTGAGACCTCGGGGATACAAGGTCTGGTGATTGCCTAGCCTGACTCCAGCTCCGAAGAAGACATGGACGCTCTAAGGTAGCTGATGCACAAGAGGGGCGCAAGAGTCTCTCAAAAGGGAATGGGTGGGTCGCAGGTCCCTCTGTCCTTGCCCCCACCTCCTCCTCCCTCTGATCCTAAGCCTCCCGTTTTGGAGCCTAAGAAGAAGAGGAAGGGTGAGGCCGAGGAGGCCGATGGGGAAAGGCAGAAGAAGCTAAAGCAGCAACGACAAAAAAAAAAAAAAAAAAAAAAAACTAACAAAGGCAAGGGACGTGCCTCTTCAGTAGAAAGCGGGGAGAATAGGGACCTTGCCAAGGTACGCCGTGCACCAGCTAACTGGTCTCCCGAGCTTAAGCTGGACGGGGCACCAATCTCCTGCCAGTCCAGCATTAAGGCGTTCCAACAAGGTCGCGCCCACCACCTATCCGACGCCTTGGAACATCCCCTCCGTCTGCCCAAGGACATGTAGGCCTTGGAAAAGATGAGCTAGCCACATCTGTTCCTTTCGCTAAAAAGGGACTTGGCTCTGGTGAGTACCTTCACTCCATCATGTTCCTTATACCTTAATGAAGGAAAACGCTCTTTATGTCTTTTAGAGTCGTGCCACTAATAATATATTTATTTTGACATTTCACTACAGGCTATCCAGGTTGACTTTGCTGCCGAGAAGTGGGTGGAAGATTCTCGGAAGAAAGCTAGACTTGAATTGGAGCTTAGGCAGGAGACCGAAAAATCCTTAGGCCAAGCTCTTGCGCAGAACGAGAAGTTAACCATGCAGCTGGCAGAGCTAAAGAGAGAAAAGGACGGTGCCGAGGCCTGCCTAAAGACAATGAGGACCCAGGTGGAGGGGCAACGCAAGCTTCTTCGTCAAAAGGACGAAGACTTATCCAAAACTCAAAAGGAAAATTCCGACCTAAAGAAGGAGCTTGCGAGGATGAAAGACGAGGCTCGTACCTTCAAGGACTCCATGGAGGCCGCGAAGAAGGTCGCTTACAAAGAAGGGGTAGTGGCGACAGAAAACCAACTAACTGAGGAGTTCACCGAGCTTTGCCGAGAGTATTGCCAATAGGTGTGGGAGGAAGCCTTAAATGTGGCAGGGATTCCCTCAACTTCCGAGTTGAGGAAGCCCGAAAACATCTGGCTCCCCCAAGACATCCAGGTGATAGAAGAACTTCTTCCTGTCGCACCTACCCTTGCCCCTGCGACAGCATCTTCCACGCTCCCTCCCATGATTCCAGAACCCGTTCCAACTCTTACAGAACATGAGAGTTCCAAAAAAGAGGAGGAACACTGTGATGGTGCTGAGAAGACTACGAGCCAAAGCGCCGAGCCCAATGTCCGTCCACCAGTGGCAACAAACAAAGGAAAACAAGCCCAGTCCGCGTTTGAAATAGAGCTGAAACGCACAAAGGCTGCCAGCACTTCCGAGCAGAACCCCCTTTCTCAAGCTTAGGGTCTAGGCTAGTTAGGACTTCTTTTTTTGTTAAGTAACCAGTTTTTGCCTTGAATGTACATTATTCAAAATTAATGAAAGACTATTTAGTTTGATTTTCATTTGACTTCCAATTTTTAATATAAAAATACCATCAGCACAAAAATGAATGAATGGGACACCTAACTCCACTTTCAACATTTCAATTGTCATAACTTTAAATAGCAGTATACATACTTAGCTTATACTTTGCAAATTATGCCTCAAGAGTGTAACATATGTGACACAGCAATGCACAATCAACAATTTAACTTAGAATTCGATTTAGGGCATAAAGCAATCCAAGTGTTTCATCAACATCTCAACACTAATGTGATATGATTTTTGCTAATGTTCCCAAAGTAAAGGGCTCAAGGACCCGACATAAATAAACTTCCTTTCAACAACAAGTAGGATATCAATTTTTACAAGGCATATGGTCCCAGAACCATCCATGTCCAAGTTCTTAGTTAGTACTTAGAAATTGTAACTTGAAATGTTAATTTCCCCAAAGTAGAAAGTCTGTGGACCTGACATAACTAAGGTTCTGTTTAACAAATGATAAGATATCAATTTTCACAAGGCATGTGATCCGAGGACCATGCATGCCCAAGTTTCTGTTTGATACTTAGAAATTGGAACTTGAAATGTTAATTTTCCCAAAATAGAAAGTCTATGGACTTGACATAACTAAGGTTTTGTTTAACAAATGATAGGATATCAATTTCCACAAGGCATGTGGTTTGAGGACCATGCATGTCCAAGTTTCTGTTTGATACTTAGAAATTGTAACTTGAAATGTTAATTTCCCCAAAGTAGAAGGTCTGTGGACTTGACATAACTAAGGTTCTGTTTAACAAATAATAGGATATCAATTTCCACAAGGCATGTGGTTTGAGGACCATGCATGTCTAAGTTTCTGTTTGATACTTAGAAATTGTAACTTGAAATATTAATTTCCCCAAAGTAGAAAGTCTGTGGACTTGACATAACTAAGGTTCTGTTTAACAAACGATATGATATCAATTTCCACAAGGCATGTGGTCTGAGGACCATGCATGTCCAAGTTTTTGTTTGATACTTAGAAATTGTAACTTGAAATGTTAATTTTCCCAAAGTAGAAGGTTTTTGGACCTGACATAACTAAGGTTCTGTTTAAAAAATGATAGGATATCAATTTCCACAAGGCATATGGTCCGAGGACCATGCATGTCCAGGTTTCTGTTTGATACTTAGAAATTGTAACTTGAAATGTTAATTTTCCCAAAGTAGAAGGTCGGTGGACCTGACATAACTTAGGTTTTGTTTAACAAATGATAGGATATCAATTTCCACAAGGCATGGGGTTTGAGGACCATGCATGTCCAAGTTTCTGTTTGATACTTAGAAATTGTAACTTGAAATGTTAATTTCCCCAAAGTAGAAAGTCTGTGGACTTGACATAACTAAGGTTCTGTTTAACAAATGATATGATATCAATTTTCACAAGACATATGGTCCGAGGACCATGCCTGTCCAAGTTTCTGTTTGATACTTAGAAATTGTAACTTGAAATGTTAATTTCCCCAAAGTAGAAGGTCTGTGGACCTGACATAACTAAAGTTCTGTTTAACAAATGATAGGATATCAATTTCCACAAGACATGTGGTCCGAGGACCATGCATGTCCAAGTTTCTGTTTGATACTTAGAAATTGTAAGAGATGAACCCAAGTACATATTGATAATTTGAACAACGAGCGATAAAAGTACTTTTCATTAATAATATTACCTTCGTAGGTTGTTTACACTCCAAGGGCGTTGTACAATTTTTTCATCTAGATCAGCTAATTGATACGACCCTATGCCTGCTACAGAGATGATCCGATAGGGTCATTCCCAATTTGGTGCTAGCTTTCCCCATGCTGGGTTTTTGGCAGTACCCACAACTTTCCTCAACACCAAATTCCCAGGCGCCAGGGGCCTTAGCTTCACATGAGCATCATATCCTCGTTTAAGCTTCTGCTGATAGTAAGCCATTTGGACCATAGCGGCTTCTCGCCGCTCCTCAACCAGATCCAGGCTTCTTTCAAGGAGGCCATCGTTATTTTTCGGGCTAAAAGAGCTCGTCCTTAACGTGGAAAAACCGGATTCTAAAGGTATCACCGCATCGGCCTCATAAGTCATAGAGAAGGGTGTTTCTCTAGTGGATCTCCATGGTGTAGTTTGATACGTCCATAAAACGTGTGGTAGCTCCTCTACCCATCTACCCTTCGCATCATCCAGCCTCTTCTTAAGTCCACTGACTATGACTTTGTTAACGGCCTCGGCCTGCCCATTTCCCTGAGGATAAGCTGGGGTGGAGTATCTGTTTGTGATGCCTATGTCACTACAATATTTCCTGAAAGCTCTACTATCAAATTGGTCACCATTATCTAAAATAAGTGTATGTGGTACCCCAAATCTAGTGATAATATTCTTCCAGATAAACTTCTTGGAGTCGATATCCCTAATATTTGATAAGGGCTCAGTTTCAACCCATTTGGTGAAGTAATCGGTTCCCACGAGTAGCCATCTTTTGTTTCCTACAGCCCTCGAAAAAGGCCCAACTATATCTAGTCCCCATTGAGCGAATGGCCAAGGACTAGACAAAGGATTAAGGACTCCCCCAGGCTGATGAATGTTGGGAGCGAACCTTTGGCATTGGTCGCACTTTCTTGCGTAGTCTTGAGCTTCCCTCTGCATATTGGGCCACCAATATCCCTGAGTCAGAGCCCTATGGGTTAAGGATCTTCCCCCCGTATGGCTTCCACAAATTCCCTCATGTAACTCTTCCAAAAGTGCCTCCGTTACTTCAGGATGTATGCATAGCAGGTATGGTCCGGAAAAGGAGCATTTATACAATTTCTGATCCTCGGACAACCAGAAACGAGATGCTTTTCGACGAATCTTATCTGCTTCAAGCTTGTCCTCAGGAAGAATATCGCTTTTTAGAAAAGAGACCACAGGGTCAATCCAGCTGGGTCCAGACCTTATCAGATGGATACGGATGACACTTGCAGTAGCTAAAGCTGGTTCTAGCAAGTCTTCAATGAGGATAATCCTGGACAGACATTGAGTCGAGGATGTCGCCAAAGTAGCCAATGAGTCCGCATGCGTGTTTCCACTTCTAAAAACGTGCGAAAGGACGAAGGAATCAAACTCGGATTACAAACACCTGACCTGGGTTAGGTACTCTTGCATTCTTGGATCCCTGGCCTCCATGGTCCCTGTCACTTGGCCCACAACTAACTGAGAGTCCGAGAACATCTGAATTTCCTTTCCCCCCATTCTACATACCATATTCATACCAACCAAGACCGCTTCGTACTCGGTCTCGTTATTAGTGGCCGAGAATGCTAATCTCAATGATTTTTCAAAGACAAGTCCCTCAGGGGATACCAAAACAAGTCCAACACCAGACCCCCTCTGGTTGGCTGCCCCGTCAACATACACTTTCCAAATCGGAGGCCCTTTGCCCGTGATCACGCCAACTGATTTTTCATCCATGTGTGATTCCTTTGCAGTTTCTTCTAACGATGGTTTGGCGAATTCTGCCACCAAATTCGCGAGAACCTGGCCCTTCACCGAGGTGCGTGGCATGTATTTGATATCAAAATCTTCCAAAATAGTTCCCCACTTAGCTACCCTTCCTGAGTTGTCAACACTTCGTAGCATTGACTTGAGAGGCAGTTGGGTTAAAACCACAATGGTGTGGGACTGGAAATAATGAGGAAGCTTCCGCGTGGCGTGGACCACAGCTAGAATTGCCTTCTCTAAAGGCAAATAACACACCTCAGCTTCATTCAAGGATTTGTTGACATAATAAACCGGTCTCTGTACCCCGCCGTCGTCCCTTATAAGAACTAGGTTGACCCCATGGATGGCTACGGCTAGGTATGCAAACATGATTTCATCGACCTCCGGTCGAGACATAATGGGTGGCAGGGAAAGATATTCCTTAAGTTGCTGGAAAGCTAAAGCACACTCCTCGGACCATTGGAACCCTTTCCATTTGTTTAACAATTGGAAAAAAGGTCTACACTGGTCAGCTGACCGAGAGATAAATCTACTGAGAGCAGCGGTCATCCCGGTCAACTTCTGAACTTCCTTTGGGTTCCGAGGTGGTTGCAAGCCCTGAATGGCTCTGACCTGTGCCAGATTCACCTCTATTCCTCTATGAGTCACCATGTAGCCTAGGAACCTTCCGGAACCCACCCCAAAAGAACACTTTGAGGCGTTGAGGCGCAGTTTGTATTTCCTAAGTATTTGAAAGGTGTCATCCAGATCTTTTACATGCATAGGTATTGCCTTACTCTTTACTACCATATCATCCACATATACCTCAATGGTCTTTCCAAGTTGCGACTCAAACATTCTGGTCATCATCCTTTGGTAAGTAACCCCGGCATTTTTCAATCCGAACGGCATCACTTTATAGTGGTAATTCCTCGTTGGAGTTATGAAAGCAGCCTTCTCCTGGTCACCCAATGCCAATGGTATTTGGTGATAACCCTAGAAAGCATCTAAAAAACTCATCCGAGGATGCCCAACCGTAGCATCCATAAGCTAATCGATGCGTGGCATCGGGAACGTGTCCTTGGGGCAGGCTTTGTTTAGGTCTGTGAAGTCCACACATACTCTCCACTTTCCATTCTTTTTTTTAACCACAACTGTATGCGCCAACCACTCCGAGTAGAAGACTTCTTTAATAGCAGCAGCCCTTTTGAGCTTGAGCACCTCTTCTTTGACAATCTCGGAATGTTCCTTGGAGGAACGCCGAGGTGGTTGCCTCCTGGGTATAACGGTAGGGTTGACATTCAAATGATGGCAAATGAAGCTTGGGTCAACCCCCGGAGCCTCATAGGGATCCCAAGCAAAGACATCGATGTTATTTTCCAAAAACTTCACCAATTCCATCTTTTCTTGGTGTGGTAACCGTATCCCGACTTGAAAGAACCTTTCGGGATCATCGGCTATGAGAAACCTCTCCAAATCTTCACACTTGGCCTCTTCTGCTGTCATCGCATCTGGCGCATCCAGAGTTGTTAATTGCTATAAGTCCTTCCCAGTCGAGGCCGAGGACTTTGATTTAGCTTGATGCAGTACTACAGCCGATATGCATTGCCTGGCCATTGATTGGTTGCCAAGAATTTCTTCGATGAATCCCCCCGAAAGGAATTTTACTTTAACATGCAAAGTCGAGGAGACAGCACCCAAAGTGTGTAGCCAGGGCCTGGTAAGGATGGCCGTGTATGGGGAATATGCATCAACCACAATAAACTCTACCTCGACCGTTTCTGAGCCAGACTGAACAGGCAATCGAATCTGTCCCTTTGGTATAACAGTCTTCCCTTCAAAACTTATTAATGGCGAGTCATAAGGAGTGAGATCCTCCAGTTTCAACTTAAGCCCCTTGAATAAGTCAGGGTACATAATATCTGCACCGCTGCCTTGATTGATCATTACCCTTTTGACGTCGTAATTCCCTATCCTCAACGTGACCACCAGGGCGTCATCATGGGGTTGGATAGTGCCAACTTTATCCTTATCATAGAATCCCAAGACAGGCGCACTCCCTCTGATCCTCTTCGGCTTCGAGCTTGACTCCTCGGCCTAGGAGTGTGACACTGCCATCACCCTGGTAGGACAGGAACCGGTCCTGCCAGGTGCAGCGAAGATGACGTTAATCGTTCCCAAGGGCGGCCGAGACAAGTTGTTCTTCTGATTATTTGAACCTGACTGACTGACTGCCTTGCCCGTTTGGTTGATACAGGTGCTGCTTCAATTTTCTCTCGCTAACAAGCTGCTCCAAATTGTTCTAGAGGGTCCGAAAATTCTCGGTGGTATGACCAACATCTTGATGGTACTGGCAAAAAAGATTCTGATTCCGTTTCGTAGGGTCCCTTGACATCTTGTTGGACCATTTGGAGTAGGGTTCCTTACGGACTTTCTCTAGCAGTTGGTGTACTGGTTCTCAGAATACAGTATTAACTGCTTGAGGAGTGGCTAAGCCAGCCTACCCAGAGTAATCTCTCCTCTGCTTACTGTTATGGTACCTGTCCGACCTGAAATCCCTTCTCTCTCTGCGGGATAACCTTCGCCTTTCCCTTACCCTGTTGTTGATCTTCCTCAACCCTTTTGTACTTGTCAATACGATCCATGAGGCGACGTACACTCCGTACGGGCTTTTTGGTCAGGGATTTCCTTAAATCGTGATCAGTGGGAAGACCCACTTTAAAAGTATTAATCGCCACCTCATCGAAATCTCCATCTATCTCATTGAACATCTCCCAATACCTGTCGGAGTATGCTTTCAACGTCTCATCCTCCCTCATGGCCATAGATAATAGCGAGTTCAACGGTCGAGGAACTCTGCTGCATGTAATAAACTGAGACGTGAATACCCTAATAAGTTCCCTGAACGAACCGACAGACCTCGACTTTAGTCCATTGAACCATCTCATAGTCACAGGTCCTAGGCTAGAAGGAAAGACTTTGCACATCAAGGTTTCATTCTGAGAGTGCACCGCCATCCTTTGATTAAAGTGGCTCATATGTACCACAGGGTCTGTTCGGCCATTATAAATGGTGAAGGTGGGCTGGGTGAACCGTCTAGGGAGTCTTCCCTTCTCAATCCTGCATGAGAAGGGTGATTTGGAGAGTTGGTGTAACGCTCGGCTCATAGCATCATTCCCCAAGCCCCTGGAGGAGAGCTTCCTACTCTTATGACCTGGTGGGTCATCCCCTTCGCAAGAGAAGGTTTCGCTAAAGGGAATCCTGGACCTTGAACTATAACTACTTCCTCGGGATTCCCCTGAAGAAGGATTGAAGGGGGGTGAAGCTCGCCTTCATCTGACACGGCGCAGCTTCTTCTTGAGGTGGTCAATCTCTCTCTGCATGACCTTGGCATCATCCTCATGGGTGGCACTGCCTCCGCCACGCGTATGACTAGCGCTAAGATATACGGTATGAACACTTCTCTTTCGATCCCTCCGGCATTCCAGACGCTCAAAAAGATCTTCGGGCTGCGATCCTTGAGATTCTGCATGATGCGAACCTAAGCCTGCCATGACGTTCTAATTCCTTCAACGCTAGATTTCCCACAGACGGCGCCAATTGTAAGCGCACAATTGTACCCGGACCCAAAAGCAGGTGATGAGCTTAGGCCCAATGAGCCTTATACAATGAAATTTGTAGAGTATAGATTTGAAACCTAAGTTTGGGATGTTGGAAATTTGATTAACAGGCTAAAATGCCTCAATCTATGCAAATGATAAGCAAATATAACAAAGAAACCTCATCGGACGTAAGCCGAGGACAAGTTGTATATTCCTTCTCTTTCTATGCCAAATATCACAATTCTTAGTTCTCTTTCTAGCTAAGAAGCTCGTTTTTTTTTCTCTTTCCTCTCTCGTCACCTTATATACTTCTTCTTCTCTACTGGTTTTCTCCACCTGTCATGCAAGTCTTCGCCCCTTAGATACTTGTCCCATCTACCACCTTCTTGAAGTCTTCAAATAATAGCAGGAAGGCTGAATTCTACTGTTCAGAGGTCATTTTCCCCATTAATGCAGCCAAGGAGATAGATGCAAGGCCTTTAATGTGGTGGTAGCAGCTTTTTTCTTAGATATTTCTCAAATGTTCCTGCTTCTAAAGGGTGCTTGGATCACCCTCTTACCCATCAGTTCTTCCAGAATTCTGCCTCTAACCCATTTAGCAAGTCCTAGGGTCATTGCTGGGCCTGTCCGATGAGACATTCCTCCTCGGACAACTCCTCGGACCTCTATAGTGTAGACTGACTTGTGGACCTAGAGGCTCTGATCAAAACAAACTGGTACAAGTTAATCAAGCCCATAGCCCAGACGTTTATTCAAGAGTTTTTTTACCCCCATAGTTATTTATTCCTTTTTTTACAAAATAATATATATATATATATATATATATATATATATATATAAAAATAGATTATTGACTTTACATATTCATCTTTGTCGGTTTTAACATTTATATATATTTCTTTTTTATTTCCAATTTTATTATAATTTTTTTTACATTCACTTATTTTTTTTAAATATTTACACTTTCTTCTTCCCTTACCTTTTCATCTCCCCACTACCCTCTACTTTAATATTGCTATTCATCTTTTCCTTCATCTTCCTTTATTTGTCTCTTCTTATCCCTTCCCTCTTACTATAAATTTATCACTCTTGTCCATTCTTTGCATAGTTTTCTCTCACAAAATGGTTATCTCTCTCTCTCTCTCTCTCTCTCTCTCTCTCTCAATGTTTTGGTGGATTTTTATTTTTTATTGCATCCTCGCTTTAGGTTGATAATTTTTTGTGTTTTTAAGAACTCTAATTTAGGTTGATACAATTTAGTTTTGTGTTTTAAGTTATTATTATTATTATTATTATTATTATTATTAATTTTCTCTTTGATTGTTAAATTTTATCCGATTACATTATAAAAAATTAAATATAGTAGATAAAAAAATAGTATTCCATTACATACCACAATTTGGATAATTCAGTGTTTATTGTTATATCTTTTAATTTTTCTTATTTTTTTCTTCTCTACTATTTTAATCAATATTAAAATTCAACCACATCCTCCTTATCATTAAATTATTTATATTTTCTCTCTCTTTTTGTTTTAAAAAATAAAAAATGTAATTTTTATTGTGTTCATCAAATTGTACTCATTTCTTTTAACATTTATACTTTCTCCAACCTTTCTCCTTCTTTTTACCTTTTCATCTTCCCAAACATTCTACCTTGATATCACTCTTACTCTTTCCTTTTATCTTCCTTTATTTTGTTTCTTTTTATTATCATCCTCTTAGTATAAATTTGTTATTCACTCTTCCATTCTTTACATAATTTCCTCTAAAAAAAAGTGGTAATTTCCCATTCTTTCTCCCTCAATTTTTTGGTGGATTTTTATTTTTATTTTTATTTTTCTTGCATCTCTATTTTAGCTTGATAAAGTTTTGTATTCTTTAGAACTCTATTTTAGTTGATGGGATTTAGTTTTGTGTTTTAAGTTTTTTTAATTTTTTTTATGACTTTGATTGTTAAATATTATCATATTGCATTATAAATAATTAAAAATAGTATATAAGAATGTACTATTATTATATTACATAGAATTATTTGGATAAGTTAGTGTTTATTGTTATGTATTTTTTTTTTTATCTCATATCATTTTATTTAATAAATAAATTCAGCCACATCCCCAATAAAAAAATAAAAAAAACCTTTAACATACAACTAACATAACTACATCTATAACTATTTAAGCCATCCATGATATCTATTTCTTATTAATAACCATAAAATTTACAACTAGCAAGGGAATATACAAAGTAATAAAGAATACATAAAGGAAGAAAAAAAGAAATGAAATCAAACGTCAATTAATAACTGTTATTTGGAAAATAAAAAGGTGGTAAAGAAGAGTAAGAAATAAAATAGAGATGACTATACAGAGGACATTGAAAACTTTATAGTGCAATAAAATCAACAATTAAATATAATAATACAAAATTTAAACTTAAAACTAATCAAACTCTAATTAGGGAAATTATATATATATAATCATAATCTTCATACACCATGACTTAAAAAAAATTATTGAATAGTTCTACCTCTCATTTAATGTATATTTTATACAAATCATCAGCCAATAAATATATAATAATGGTAAAAAATGTTATAGATAAGATTATGAAAATATGATAAAACTATTAAAAAAAAAAAAAAAAAAACTCTTTATAAAGTCTAGGGACTAAAATAGTATTTTATCTAAAAAATTATCACGTGCAACGCGCGGGTCTGCAACTAGTTAGTTTAAAACCTAAAAGTGCCATTTGAATGTAGAGAAGAAACCTTTGAGGATTGCTAATAAAATTTGAGTGCTAAAGCCTGAAAGTTCAATCCAAAACATAGAGGAGAGTCCTAGTTTAGATTGTGCTAAAGTCTGGAGTATATATGTTTAGATTGTGCTATTATTTTTTATTTATTAAACAAATTAACACTTGAACAACATGGACTTTTAAAAAGGAAAAAAGTGAGAGACCAACCACAACAAACTAATAGCTTTCTTGATATTTAGTTTTCTAAAAGTTGGCAATATCCTGCAAGGGTTTGCATTTTAAATTTCTCAACTCCAAATATTTTCCTTGTTCATGGCCTTTAGTTGTTTTTGTATATAATACAACAATCACGCTCATTACTTAAAATTAGGACTCAGATTCTTTAACATAAAATTAGAATCAAAATGGATACTCATGGCAGTCTCAATTTTCAATCAATCTTGTATTCCCAAAATAAGGCTACATTGAACAGAGTGAAATCTAACAAAGGGGCAAATAAATTGCAACTTGCACTTCAATTTTCTTTGATTGGACAAAGACATAGGAAATTAAAAGATGGAAAAAAATGACATCAACAAAGAGAGATGTAAGCAAGAATCTACCTAAAAAACCTTATCTCTATAACTAAAATTTAGCAACCAACATTAGGAAATAATTATAGTTGGATTCAAAATTGGAACCACATATATTACAGCACTTGCAATTCATGTTGATATAAGAGTCTTAGGGTGCTCTAACTATCCTATGACAAAACTTAAAATTGAATGAAAAAGATGGCATAAAGAAACTAAAACAAATCCTCCAACAATGACAAAACCATAACCTAAATAAAGAAAACTTTAAAATCTCACAATTTGAAATAAAACAGAAAATTAACTAAATAAGAAAAGGGTACGAAGAAATGAACTTGATGGATAATTTTAAATTGTTTTTTTATGTTAGAATTAAATGATTTCAAATTTAAGGGGCAAACGAAAAAATAAAGAAAATCTTACAAAAATCTACCAAATTAGGAAAAATATTCTAACCAAAAAAAAATAATCGACAAAACAGAACCCAAGAAATTGGAAAAATAAAATGGGAAATCAAGTTACCTTTAACCTTGATTCAATTATTTTTTTGGCATGATACCCAATGTCTGGCACAAAAACACGGTAAGAAAAAGAATGGAAATACAAAATAAGAAATTAATTAGGAAGATGGAATCTTAACAATAGTGAACAGTATAAAAGTAATAAGGCATAAATAATGTAAGAATGGAACCTTTGTTGCTGCAGGGAAGGAACGACACAAAAGCAAGAGAAGAAACTATATAGCATGAAGAAAGAAAAAAAAAAATATATATATATATATATACAAACACACACACACACACAATAGGAAAAACTAATCTGAACCACAAATTTAAAACTATCTTAACATCAAGACAGAGTTTTGATTGAAATTAACAAAACCCACTACAGGCTCCAAACCCATCAATCTAAAAGAGAAACCACTCCCAAACAAAACCCTAAATCATATTTAACAGGAAAACTTATAAAACAAAATTAAAAAACTTACTGGTAATAGTGTCTGAGAAAGACGTCTTTAATGGTGGTGAAGTCCCTCATATTTTTCTCCCAATCTCTGTTGTAATAAAAATAATCATAGAGTGGGGGTAATTTCCTTACGCTAATTTTTGAGATTTTCTCTACAGCCAACGACAACAACTAAAAATGCAAAATATTGCAAACCATAAACTCAATACCCAAACAGAAAAACATAGAAGAATTAACCCTGAAATTTTTTAAAATTGAACTATACCTCAACTTGATATACAAACCTTGTAGCCGATGTAGATATCAATGGCACGGCATCTAACAACTCTTCACCATTAAAGTTGACAGTGGCCTTGAACCTGGGTTTGTGGTTGGACCAACTTGCCTTTCCAACTCCTCCTTCAAACCTAGTCTTCATAGAAATAGAGATTGATAGCGCTTGGGGACTCAGAAATTTCATCTTCATAATGGAAGTGAAGTGGGATAGAAGAGGCTGCATTAGAGTTTGGATAAAGAGTAACAAAATAGAGCCAAGAAAGAAGCGATTTTTGTGTGGTTTTTTGCGGTAAAAAGTGATGAGGACATTTGGAGAATTGTATCAAAGTTGTTGACAAGAAATAAACGAAGGAGTTGTGCTAGAACCACATAAATGGCCACAATATTGTGCCGTGACTAGCCATATGGCGAGTTGTGATTAGCAAAGGTGTGTCCCCACATGGCCCACTGACACACCTTTGCCAATCACAACTCGCCATGTGGCGAGTTGTGGCACAATGTTCTTTAATCTTTTGTAACCGCCTACTTAAGACAAAACAACGTGTCAGTAATTTATATAGGCAATTGAACACAAACGTATGGTCTATTTGGATATAACTTTTTTTGCTGAAAACTGAAAACATTGTAGCAAAATAATTTTTAAATGTGTGAATAGTACCGTGGGACCTATTTATAAAGAAAAATTTGCTAAGAAAAGAAGTTTATGAGTCCCGTGAACAGTGCACAGGATCCACTAGCGTGCACTGTCCACCGCTTATTCTCTGGTCAAATGTTTGTCACTGTCCCGTGAACAGTGATAGGCAACATCTTCACGTGCTTCTCAATTAAAAAAAGAAGAAGAAGGAAAACGCTAAACGCCAGATGCTGGCCTTTTTTATCCATATCCAAATAAATATATAGTAAAAATTTCATTGAAATGGTTTGCTTAATTGGTCAATCCAATAGATATCATTTTTGGAGTTTTTAAAGTTACACATGTCAATAATTTTTTGTAACCACGTGACACAATGAGAAGTGGTTAACAAAAAGTCGAAAGTTTCGACTATTAGTTATTATATATATATATATATATATATATATATATATATATATAGATAGATAGATAGATTGATTGATTGATAGATAGATTATATTAAATATTCAACTTTATAACCAATTGCTAAGGAATCAATAACCACCTATGAAATGTGAAATGTAGCTGTGAAAAAATAACTAATAAAATTACAAAAGCATGTTTAGTTAAATAGGCTAATGTGTTGCCTAAAGGTGAGTTAAGTAGGGAATAGACTTTGACAAATAGACTCACGTGGGGCGGTTGGGAGAAAGCAAGTAATAAGCAGTGATATGATAGTATCTAACAAAGATTTTTAAAAGATTAATGGGGGATAGCTGTAGGTGCAGTTTGGATTCAACGTTTACTGTGTTTTGCGTTTTCAACTCTTTTTTTTTTTTTCTTTTAGCCAATTTTGTTGACTTTTTATGTGAACAGTGCATTCGTGCACTATTCACAAGATTCACAAATATCACTTTTCAACAACTTTTTTATTAAAAATAAGTTCTACGGTACTATTTACACATTTAAAAATTATTTTGCTACAGTATTTTCAATTTTAGTAAGGGTTTACTAAAAAAAAGTCAAGTGAAATATATATATATATATATATATATATATTTTTTTTTGTTTTTTAAAAGGACAAATAAAATAAGAATAAAGAAGAAAGAGAGAAAGAGAGATTGGGGCTTAGAAGTTCAGCCCAATCCACTCCCTCAACCACTTTCAGATTGTCGAACTTAGACAGTACTGGTGAGTGATGAATGGTTTTTTTTTTTGGTTTGAAATTATTGAGATAAATTTGGAGTGGTTATTTTGAATGTGTTCTTCACTTCTTCTCCACTTTGGTGCCTTTTGTGGTTTGAAAAGGAAATTGGGGTAGCATTAGCAATTTGCAGGATGTGAAAGAGTCCGAGGAAAAACTTTAAATAACTTCTTAATCTGTTAGTAAACTAATAAAATTAATTATCAACTTCAATTCAAGCTTAGTGCTTGTTTTGGGAAAAAAGTTTAGATACTTTAGAATTAGTTATGTTTATGCGTTAATCATATGCATTAATCAAGCAATAGCAAATGAAGAAGACATTTGATTAACAAATAAAACATGAGAGAAGGGAAACATTTGGGGTAACTAACCTTCGAACTTCTTTGGTGACTTTTCTTGTAGCAATCGTAATATGTGCTTCTTGAATAATTCTTATTCCAAATAAGCCAAAACTTGTTTCTATAATTTTTTTTGGAGTTTTATTTGCAGGAAATAAGTTACATAAAGAGGATTCCCTTTTATCAAAAAAAGGTTACAGAAAGATGTAAAAGAATGAGAAGAAACAGCAGTTTTTGTAACTGCCCATGTAAACACGAAACAATGCAACTCAAGTTTGGCAAAATTTGTAGATTGCCAGAAATAAATGTTTGATTGATATTTTGTAACTACTATTCTGGAGACAGAATATTGTGTCTCTAATTTACTAAAGGTGATTGAACACAACGGTTTTGAAAAGTGAAACTATCACTGTCCTATGGTGGTTGCCAAAAATAGAAGAGCTAGCCTAGACTACATAAAAGATAGTGTGGGGCAAATTATAAGGGTGGAAGGAAAAGCTCCTATCCCAAGCGGGAAAGGAGGTGCTTTCGAAGGCTGTAGTCCAGGCTATTCCTACCTTTGCTATGGGATGTTTTAAACTCCCGTTGGGTCTTTGTAGGGGATATTGAGATGTTAATTCAAGGGGATAGTGTGAAGAAAGAATATATCAAAGGTGAGGAAGGTAATTTCGATGGGGGCGAAATGGAGAGTTGGGCATGGATACCTGTGTAGCAAATCTGATTGATGACAGCTTGGGATGGTGGTATCCAAGGATTATAGATGAACAATTTTCTCCTTTTGAAGCCCAAATCATTAAATCTAGTCCTCTGTGTATATCCCCTTAATCAGATTATTTGCATTGGCCCTTGGAGAGGAATGGAAATTACTCTATGAAGTCGATTTATAAATTGTTATGTGAGGAATCATCAAGGGATTAGGCATTGAGCTCAAATCAAGCAGCTGCCTAAGGATTTTGGTCTGGTATTTGGAAGCTAAAAGTGCTTGGAAAGGTGAAGCACTTTTTGTGGAGGGCAAGTACAAATAGCTTGCCAACTAAAGTCAATCTAATGAAGTGAAAAATCTTAGCTGATTCATCATGTTACCGCTATGGGAGACAACCCGAGGACACCATGCATGCTTTGTGGGGGTGTGAAGCCGTGAAACATGTCTTGTGCAATGATTTTGAGGTAATTTGCAGGCTAGCATAGTGAGGGGAAACAATATAATAAGTTAACATGTATTTGAAAGAATTTTGCAAATTAGCATGTCGAGTTTTATAAGCTTGATTTCCATATAAAACTTGAGGCTTAAAGACTCGATTCCCACTTGCTGAGTTAGAAGTATTATGCCACATAGATCTCGAGTCTTATAGACTCGAGTTCTAAAATGTAAAACCGAGTCTTTAAGACTCAATTTTTGTCGGCGAAATTCCATTAAATACATAGATCTCAAGTCTTATAGACTCGATTTTTGTTGGGCAAAATTTCATAAACACAGATACTCTCCTTAGTAACTCACTGCACACTCTCTCTCACCCATAACACTCCTAGCCTCTAACACTCCTTACACTCCTCAGTAACTCACTGCCTTAGTCACCCATAACACTCACACTTCTCACACCACATTGCCTCTCTCTGTCACTGCTCCTCCCTCTCAACAAATTTACATCTCAAGTAAGGGTTTGGATTTTATTGTCATTGCAGTTGGGTATTATTTGTTGTTGGGTGTGGGATAAAGATTTTAACTATTTATTTGGTAGATACTTAACATAACTTAGTTAAGATACCATGGTATTGTGAATATATACAACTTTGTTTTGTTAGTGCAAATTTTTTGACTATTTATTTGCATGGTTTTTGTTAGCAAAATTTATTCATCATTTCTAGGCTCTTATCAAGAATATGTTTTTATCATGATCTTACAAAGATTTTGGCTTTTTTTTTTTTTAATTTTTTAATTTATATTGGGTACGAAATGGGTAGTGAAATTCATGCTCTTCGAATGAATTGTAATGAAATGGGTATGTAATTCATGCCCTTTTAATGTGTAATGAAATGGCTTTTTTTGTATTGGGTATGAAATGGGTATGTAACTAGATAAAATGTTGTATACTTTTACAAGGATTTTGGTTTTTTTTTTTTTTTTTTTTTTTTTTTTTTTTTTTTTTTTTGTATTGGGTATGAAATGGGTAGTCTTAGCATGACCGAAAAGGGATTTGGGTATGAAATGTGTAATGAAATTCATGCCCTTTGAATGAATTGGAATTTGTACTTTGTGTAGAGAAAATGTTGTATAGTTTGACTAGATAAAATGTTTTCTGACTAACATAGTACACTTGACTATAACAAGTTCACAATGACTATAATTGATATTATCCTATACTACGGTGGGCCGCTTAACAATGCCAATGCGAACAAGAGATTGCCATTTGAAGGGCTGGGTATAAAGTGCTATTATACTCAAATTGATCGTAGGTTGAAGACCCTTGATGAATTAAAGATGATAGTTATGGAAGAATTGTGTGTAAATACTACTGTGCACAACATACACATTACTTATTGTTCTTCACATGAAGTTCTCAAGCACCGGATTAATTACAAGTATATGGCAATAGAAGCATACAAACATGTAAAGATCATGTTTGACAAGTTTGAGAGAATACCCGAAGTTAGTGGTGTTGTACATAAAGTTGGAGCCGCGTGCAAAAGTTGGTGTCGAGGAAATCCAACAAACAACCACAAGTTTACAGGTTACAATTCCAAATGCTCAATATGAGTATTTTACACATGAAAAGAAATCCACCCTTCCAAGAAAAGAAATCCAATAATATAAAGAATCCATCAATGATTCTACACCCTCCAACTTCCAATCATGGAAATTACAAATGAATCTAAGAAAACAAATTCCAATATGTTTTCATGTGCCAAACAACCTCTAATGAAATGTTAATAAAAAAAGCAACTTTCAATAACTTTCCTTTTCTCATTCCCGACAACCAAACAAACTAAAAGAACACTACGAACAAGCTTAAATAGAAAAATGTGATTTTGCTCTTTACCATTAGTTGGGTCAATGAGCCTAATACAAAATGTGGCAGTGAAATCAACACCAACCCAATACAGACCACCACACATAAACCCCTGTTCATGCAACCCATTGGCTCAGCATAACCCACCTCAAAAATCCCAGCTTTCTTTTTAAGCAGAGAATACATAGCACTCTCTAAGAACCTAATATCTGAATAATTTTCTTTTTGTTTCCCACAATATTTCATCAACCAAAACCTTTATTTAATTAAAAAAATATAAAGAATATGAAAATTTAAAAGCTAACTCAATACTATACCCTCAAAAACTCTAATACCCAACTCAAAATCATTTCTTTCTGATAGGCCAAGAATGTATTGACCTCTTGTGATGAATTAACCAATTAATTAGCTAAGTTGATTAATTAATTAGATTAACATACAATATGCGTGGCAGTACAAACAAATTACCAACTAATTAAATATGCAGCGGAAATTAAAGTTGACACAGTGATTTATTTACGAATGGGGAAAACCTTCAAGGCAAAAACCCCACCCGGTGATTTTAAGGTCACCACTCTCGAGAATTCACTATTATCACAACAAGCGATTACAAGTAAAAGAATTCCAGCACCTTATACCAACCTACAATTGAACCCTTATGCCAATACCCAATTGGACTTCCTCTGTAGTGGCAATCTCTCATTTTAATACACGGCTCCCAGTACACGACTAACCAATAGATGCGCGGATCCCAGTACGTGACTTAATCACCAACTTGAGAAAGATATTGGCTACAAAGTTCTTCAATTCATCAACACGATGAAGATCACGAAGTTGCTTGGTCACAAAACCCAACGGTGTACAAACGCAGTAGCTTCTTCAAAAGAAAGAAGAACTAGGGCAAATTAGGTTTCCGGTTACAATTTGCACGAACACAACTTTGCTTCACACTCATGCAATTGTGCAACCTTTTACAGCCCTTAAAATAATTCTTATATATGTTTAGCGTTGTGAGAAAAGAAAACCTAAACATGTATTCACAGATTGGATGAAAATCAGAACTGAAAATCTATTTTTCATAAATCTCGATAGATAGCTTATCTATTGAGAAGCTGTCGAGCTTCGAGCTGAAACAGTTTTTAAACCTCGATAGATACTAGCCGTTGAGCTTTAAAATCTAGCACTTCATCACTTGATTCTTGGATAGACTTGCATGGCTTTAACACTTGAACTTGAAACCTTGTTCCTTGAAATATTAAACACATTTTAAATCTATCTAATTACAAGTAAAGTGTGTCCTAACATAAATCACATATGTCCTAACATTTTTCAGCATTTTTTTCATCAATCAAACACACCAATTAACAACAGCCAAACAAAAAATGGGTACAAACCAAATAAAATCCATCAAAGGAATAAAGAAATTGGTTCCAACTATAAATGAACATAGAAAGGAAAAAACATACCTTAAGAGGGTTTTAGTGAGTGTCTCCGGTGTTTGGCTGTCTGAATGTGTGGCCCCTAGTGAGGGTTTCGGTGTTTGAGGGTGAGATTGTTTCAGTATGAGAGTGAGTGATTTAGGTGGGTTTTGGTGTCTGAAGAAGGAGAGTGTTTGAGGGTGAAAATGTTTGAGTGTGAGAGTGACTGATTTGAGTGTCAAAGTGAGTGATTTTGAAAGTTTGAGAGTGAGTGATTTTGAGAGTGATGAGTGAGTTTGAAAGTTTGAGAGTGATTTTGAGAGGGATGAGTGAGTTTGAAAGTTTGAGAGTGACGAGCGAGGTGGTGTTTTAATTGGTCAGAAATTGAGTTTCTGTAACTCGAGTATTAATAGCTCGAGTATTTATAGCTCGAGTTCTGCATTGATCTCGAGTTTTAAAAACTAGAGATGCTAGTGTCCCAGAAAGTTTTGAAACGTGATAACTAACGAAATTGTTAGGAATTTAAGGTTAATTGGAAAAATAATTCCAATGATTTTAGTTGGATTAATGATTTCAAAGCTTCACAAGGCTCCTTCTCTAATCTGGTGAGCCAAATTCTGTAGAAACCATGAGCCCTTGACATTTTTGTATCTAATAAGTCACTTGGTTCAAAAATTAAAAAAGAAAAAGAAATTAGACACATGGTGCAAAATTGAATTTTAGCTGTGTGTGTATGGAGTGGTTGGTTACTTCTTTTTCTTTTGAGAGAGTTTGAATCTATGAGATTAGCTCCTAATGATAGCTTTTTTACTTTATTATGAGATCAAGATAAAAATTGAACTCTAAATTTCTTAATCAAAGGGCTTACCAATTGAGTTAAGGTAACTGGAAATTATAAGAGCATGTTTGGTCAATGTGTTTAAACACACGTACCAAACAAGTTCTAAAGCATTATATTGTAGGGTCATTCTCCTGTACCCTTTTTTTTTAGGGGTACAGTACCCACTTGAAGTTTAGCCATTAGATTTTTTTTTTAATTTTAACCGTTTGTATAATTTTAATACGACGTCAGTTACCGGTCAGTCAAGTTAACCTATAAAAGCAAAAATAGCAAAAAAAAAAAAAAAAAAAAAAAATACGGTTCTTCTTCTCTCTCGCATCGCATCTGATCTGATCTGAAGTTGGTCCTTCTCTTTCGCCGTCTTTTCTTTCTAACCTTCATCGCTGATGTTCTTGGGCAAATCACCGAATCTAGTTGTTGGCATCTTGTTTGGATCCTTTGGACTTGGATTTGAGGGGCCGAAATCCAAATCCTTTGTTTGGATATCTTAAAAAAAAGAATGATTTGGGTTTGATCCAAATCCATCTAGGATTTGAGGCATCCAAATCCCTTGATTTCAAATCCTCTCACGTTCTTCTTCAAGGAAACGCTCTCTTCTACGTTCTTCTTCTTCAAGCTGAAATAGAAGCCACCATTGATCCCAGTACTTGGGTTTGTCTCTCTCAATTCATCTTGTCCTCTTAAACATCTCTATTTGTCTCTTCCTTCAACTGTAAATCTGAATCACAAAATATTGATAGGATTGTCTAGGTTTATCTGTGCCTCTGTGGGTTCCGTTTGATTTGTTTATGGGTTTTGTTTGATTTGCTTCTTATTTTTTGTGGGCTTGTATCTACTGGTAAGAATGGGAACTGGGTTAGTTTAGTTTTGTTAAGAAATTGTTGATATTTTTAAATTTTTTTAAATGTTTTTTGGAGTTCAAGGTTAGACTAGTGGAAATGCAAAATTTTGATGAAATGTTTCTATGAGCTGGAATTTCCAGGAGATACTTGTATGAGTCAATGATACAAATTTTAAGAGTTGTAGCTATAAAAATATTAAAAATACAGACTTTAACATCTTTTTTTTTCTTTTATTTGACCAAGAAATTATCAAAATCTTAAATTTTATTATCAATAGTTAATTTAATGTCCAGGTTACATATTCAAAGCATCAATCTAACCTTGCCATTCAAACTGCATTGAAGATTTTTCAAACTGAATTTATGCGGAGTAAATGATATAGTCCAGATTGCTACCCCTTTCTCTGACTATAATTTGTATCCATCCAATTGCTCTGTAGTCATAATTTATCACGTTCTTAGTTGTTTATAATCTTCATGATGATAATGTAAAGGTGGTACACTGGGATGCACGGATGCGGCACCGGAGGTGCCGCACCCGCGTCCGACGCGGCGGGACTCGCCGACGCGCGAGGGACGCCGCTGCTCGCGCGTCGGTGCGGCGTCCGGCCGAGTCGGCCACATGGCATCTTCTTTTTCCCGCCGACTCGCGCCGACGCGGCTTGAATCGCGCCGACGCGGCGCCGATTCGAGCAGATTCGGGCCGATTCGGCCAGAATCGGGCTGTTTCGGCCGTATCGGTCCGTATCGGCCGGCGACCGAAACGGCCGAAATGGCCGAAACATGCCCGAAACGGCCGAAACAGGCCGAAACAGGCCTCGAAACAGGCTGCAACAGCCGAAATTGGCTCTAAATGAGACCCAAAAACCCTAAATCTATCATTCCTTAATTTTATTTTGAATATTTGTTGCTTCTTTTGTGTTTTCTTTTTGGTTTTGTGTTGTGTTTTGTGTTTCTTGCTTTTTTCTTTCTTTGTTTTGTGAATCCAGGCATAGTAAATTAGTAATATGTTTTTTAAGAATATTTTAATAGTAAAAATATATAGAAAATATAAATAAAAATATTTTTAATAATTTTTTAATTGCCGAGTCCCGCCGCACCCGCACCCACTTTTTTCAAAAATTGCCGAGTCCCGCACCCGTACCCGCACCCGTACCCGTACCCGCACCCGCACCTGTGCTTCATAGGTGGTACACCATTGTGATTGAATCTTAATCTTGACCGAAGGCAGATATCAGGTAATTTTGTTACTAGCCTGGTCACAAACTGACAATGGGGGATATTCAGAATAAGCTTGTGACAATTAACTCAGCCCAAACACGCAAATACTAAAACAATAAAGAGAACTTACCACTACAAAATATAAATAGTTTTCCCATTTAGCTTGCTAAAGTTGAAAGTGGTACTGAATTTCTGTTTTTTCATTTTTCAATGTTTTTGCTTTTTGTGTGTGTGTTGGTTGTTTCTTAGATTTGGTTGGTTTTTGTATTGAATTTTACACGTTCTGGGTATGCTAGGTCATAGGCTTGGACCCTGGTTAGCTTCAAACTCCTTTGGTTTGTTGTAGAACACTGTAGGGTCATATAGGCAAGTTATACACATATACATGTACATATATTCTTTGTGTTTGTGTTTGACTGTTTTGGTTAGGTTGTATCAGTTGTATAATTGTATTGCTAGAAATGGTGATTAAATTACTAGAATGAGTTGTCACTCAAAAAAAATAAATAAATACTAGAATGAGTTAGAAATGGTTTACTGTACTTTGCACCTTCAATTTTGAAGTATCAATTTTATCCCTTGGTCAATCAACGGGTAGTCATCCCTATTATTAGTGGATTGGATTGTTGTCACTCTTCTAAAGGTACTGAGATATTCCAAGGAAAATAAAATGCAATCTTGATTGTAGAGTGGCTTGAGTGAAAATTATTTCTTGGATTTTCTAGTAGTGGAAATTCTGTAATTCAAAGCTGTAGAAAAAAAAAATTTCTCATTTTTCCAAGAAATAATTTCTGTAACCATTTTGGGCATATCTTTTAACGAGACATCTTTGTGTAATATACCTTGGATTTAGGAATCTTTCTCTTTTGATAAGTAAAATGTAATAGCCACTCCTTGGCATTTAAAATTTATGAAACATTGAGATGGTACAGTGACTACTCTATTGGCAAGACATTGTAGATTTACAAAGCACGTTGCCATGCATTTACAAATATTATCTTATTTTAGTTGATTAAGCCAGATATTTTTATGTACAGATTAATATTTGCTAATTAGGATTTTTAGTTGTCCCTGTTATTATTGGGTTGAAGTGACATTAGTTTATGAGATTGCTATAGTGACATTACATGCATGAGTTTTTTTTATTAGCTATATTCTTATAGTTTGTATTTAAAAAAATAAACAGAGACAAAAATGAGATGGAAGAGATATGTACACTCAATGAAAATGTAGTAGAGAGGAGATGGAAGTATATGAGAAAGAGGTACTGAGGTGAATTCTCCGAATGCACACCAACCATGTCAACATTTAGTATAACAACTTATGTAGCTGAGTCTCGTCAAAGAAAAAGGAGTAGGAAAGATTCATGTCAACATTCCCTATATATGCTTCCTCCTGTCTATATAGTTAGTTGTTCGGCTACAATAATTTTTCTTTTTTCCTTAATGTGCAGAGTTCAAGTACCCAACTATCAAATTTGGTTCATTCCTTGTCATATCAGCATCCGCTGTATTACCATTGGCAAGCACCCTTCCTCAATCCACAAATGGAGGTATGGTAGAAAGGATTTAGTCCCATTATGATTATTTTAAATTATATCCTAAAGTCACTTGCTTTGTTTCTATCTTGACATAGTGTTTGCAAAGTTCTCAAGAGAATACTAAATTACTAATGCTGGCTGTTCATTAGTACCTGGCCGAATTATAGGTCCAAAACAATTTTCCATGCCGAAACAATCATCAAGCTTTTGTATGAGCAACAAATCCAAACAATTGTTTTTTCTTTTAGGTTTGCATTATTAGTTGACTCTGTTCGTATTCACATTATTTGGAAAATTTTTAATCTTTTTTCCTTTGCTTTATCAATTTACAAGAGCTAAATTTGGTAATGGAGAGCTTCCTTTAAACTGAATCTCGGTGCATTATAAGTTTCTATAGCTTCTGAGCAACTATTTGAGCTAATTGACTACAACTATGATCTTTATTTGTAAAATTACCAAGTAGTTGATGAGAAAATTGTTGTAGAAATATTGAATGTAATTGTTAACTATTGATAACATTTCATTTTGGCAGACTTTAAAATCTAAAATTATTTTGAAATGTATTCATAGCTTGCGGCCAGTTTGGTGTGTTTTTATTTTTGCTTGGTTGCTTCATTTGGTTATGTCCTGACAAGAATATCATTAGCTATTTTCATTAGAACGCAATTTTACACTCTCTTTCCCTTCATATTTGGGATATCAAGTTCTTCAAGAACACGCTCTGAGGCCTAAATTTGTTTTAGGTTTCAATTTCAAGAAAACACACTAAGGCCTACAGTTATAGCATTGTATGGTCTAAATATATAGCTTCTTTGGAATCATTTAGAGGAGCAAAGGTTTCCTAACAAATAATGTTTGCTTTGGGACACCTTTTTTTTTTTTCATTGAGAAAATTTAACACCATAAAGGCACCAAAAAAGCTGAGATGTGTTTGATTAAAATACCAATGAGATGTCAAAAATCACCAAGTTGTCTTGAAAACCTCAAACATGACCGAAATATCTTTACAATCGCTATAAAAAAAATCCTAGATATCACTCTAGCATGGCCAAATTGAGTGGTTTTGATGCTATTATGGTAATTTTCAAGATGTTTAGTATTTTAATCATTCTAGGTATTTTTAGTACTACTTTGTTCATTTTTAGTGTTTTTTATTATTAATTTTGAAAGTTAAAAAATGTATTTTAGTCATTTTATAGGTTAATGAAGGTATTTTGGTAATATTTGAGGCTTGGGGTATTTTAGTAATTTTATATATTTTTAGGACTATTTTTTGAAATCCTTAATTTCCAAGATATTTTTGTTAATTTTCAAGTTTAAAACTATTTCGGAAAAATTCATTTTTAACATTTTAATTATTACCAAGATTGTTATGAATCGACAAAAGTACAGTTATATGTGATGTTGGTACTACTTAATGTGACTAAAAAATAATAGAACTATTGAATATAACAAACGTATGATCATATGTGATTTGGTACTGCCCAATGTAACGTTAGAACCACCAAATGTGTGGAAAAAAAATAATGGTACCACCAAATATGACAAAAGTACAATCAAATTTGATGTTGGTACTGCCTAATGTGACGATGGAACTGTCAAATTTTAAAAAAAAATTAGGGTACATGTGACAAAAGTATAGTCAGATGTGATATTGATATTGCCTAATGTGACGATGGAACTGTCAAATGAGAAAAAAATTTTGAATATGACAAAAGTATGGTCAAATGTGATGTTGAATCTGCTAAATGTGATGTTGAATCTGCTCAATGTGACGATAGAACTATCAAATGTAAAAAATAATAATGCTCTCATGGAATGTGACAAAAGTATGGTCAAATGCGATGTTAGTACTACCCATTGTGATGATGAAGCTATCAAATGTGAGAAAACAATTATGGAAAATTAGGGTACTACCGAATGCGTGACAAAAGTACAGTTATATGTGAAACTAATTCAATGAGTTTCTAGGTTTCGGGGGCATTACGGCCATTTTTTAGGTTCTAAGCATTTTTAAGTAATTTTTTAAGTTACAAAGTCATTTCAGTCATTTTATAGGTTTCAGTGTCATTTAGTTATTTTTTAGGTTCTAATTGTCTTCTCGTAATTTTAAATGGTTTCAAAGGTGTTTTGGTTATTTTCAAGTGCTACGGGGTATTTTTGGTCATTTTTTAAAGGTTTTTTTTGGGTTATTTAGATTATTTTTTTTATGTTTTAGGGCAATTTTGGTCATTTTTTAGGTTTTAAGGCCATTCAATCATTTTTTAGGTTCTAAGGGTATTTTGATCATTTTTTAGGTTCTAAGGGTATTTCGATAATTGTTGAGGATTTCAAAGGTATTTTGGTCATTTTCAAATTTTATGAGGTATTTTGGTTATTTTATAGGTTTGAAGGGTATTTCAAACAATTCTAAGGTTTCAGGGTCATTTCGGTAATTTTTAACACTACTTCATTGGCAATGCACGCCACATTAACATATTATTGATTTTTTTGGTAAATCTCCTTAAAGCTTAAAATAAGCTCATATCTCATTCAACTACATGGATTGGGCTCACACAGCTCAAGAGATCCTTACTTTAAGAGGCGGATTCATGGTTCACATTTCCTCTTCATCAATTGAGATCATTGCCCCACAAAATCATTAACATCAGCATATGAATTGAGCTCAAGTAATGAATCAAAGCTCACGACCCATATTACCTCTCTCATATTCATGGAAAGCAGTTTCTCCAACAAAAGTCATATTTACACAAATTGACAACGAAGCTTAAGGTATGTCATCTCATCTTCGGCTTATGATCCAAACTTATGAGTCTTTTTGGGGAAATTTTGGGAGTCGTGGTTTGGAGGGCCAAGAGGTATGCTCAATAAAGCTCCAATGGTTTAAAATTGATAAAAGAAACGTGTTGTTTGGCATGTTTTCTTCAACTCTCTATACTCTGACGAGTCAGTGTGTAACGGGTAACATATGGTAAGCCTCTCTTATCACATAACACTTAAAATGATAAAACTCTCCATTGCTTTTTTCTTAAAACTTAATATTCATCATATGACAAACACTCAAAAACTCCATCCATCTAAATGCTGAACAAATAAATATTCATTCAATCTCCAGTTGTTTCAGTTATATTATTCTACATAAACTATATTACCACTTTCAGCTAAAATCCAACTCAAACACATGACTAAATCTGATTGGCTATCTTTAATTTCCAAATATATAAAATATTAATGATATCTTTAGTGCCCAGCTGCCATCTACCACAATCAGACCAAATATTCCTCTGCCAACTGTTAAAGCAGAGCATTAAATGCTCTTCTTGCTCACTAAGATTAAGTCACAACATAATGAGACCTTTATTAGATCTCTAAAGTTTCATTAACTATCAATCAATCATTTTATTACTTACTAAAAATGTATCATAATAGAATCTTGGACCAAAAATATAAATAACCAACATTTTCAATAGAACAACAGCAGTGTGTTCAGCACTTGACACCTAGTTGAAAGTGACATCACCAACCATTTAATACTCAAATCCCAATAGCTAGCTGCTATACCCAAAATAGCAAGATACCCTTAAAAGAGATCTTTCCATTTTCAGCCAAACCCATGAAATAAATGCTGAATATTCTCTCTAGCAATCAGACATCATCCAGCTGACTTTATCTACTTTTTCCTGAAGCAACATCTGTCTTATGACAGTTGTGACAACTTTTCTAATAGTTGGGACAACTTTTTTAGAACAACTGGGAAAGCTGACATAATAGCCTTAACATTACTTAATTTCCTCATTTGCCTAAAAACCAAAACCAACTAAAGAAACTATCTTTTTCTTGCTAAAATCCTTTCCTCTTCTACTGGTCTTTTCTCCAGCAGCTATTACCTAAAACATCAAGAACACCTTAAAGCTAAACATATCATTCTCAGCCAAATCTTAGGATGGATTTTTCTGAAGATTCATTGTTGATTGAGATAGATTTTGGCTGGATTCTTTGCTGAATACCCCCTTTAACTCAGCCATAAATAGAACCCTTTATCAACACACTAAAACACACCAACAAAGAAGAACAAATTTCTCATAAACTTCTCTATTATCTCTCCTTCTAATTATCTTCTTAAACTCTTAATGAAGTTCTGAGCTTCTGAGTTTTTAGTTTCTAAATTAGGAACTAAACTCTTAAGCCCTTAGCTCATAACTGCCCTTCATAAGCCCTCATCCATTCTCTAGCTAAAAAATCCCAACAACATTGCTAAACACACTATAACACCATTACTCTTCTCATACTCATTCTCTTACTCTCCATATTCAGAAACACATCTATCTTGTTGCTCCTATCTCCAAATACCTAAACACATCTCTATACTCTTCTTTTACAAAATCTTTATTCTTGAAAAGCAATCTCTACAACTTCTCTAGTAGTTACAATCTCAAATCTTCACTATCTTTAACCCCCATATTTCTCATACTTCTATGTATCACACATATTACAAATACTACATCTCACAAAACATCTATATATTTTACCATCTCCTTCTCAAGAGATATCAAACACCAATACTAAAAGTCCTTCTCATGAAAGGCATAAACTTTCAATACTAAAGCCCTTCTCCTAGAAGGCACAAATACTTCTTACAAAAGCCTTCCCATGGAAGACAATATTATTCACAACTTTACAATATCTAAAAGAGCATTATCAAATGGGAGATTTATTTTAAGTGCATGATAAATGGGACAAACTTGACCAGCCTCTACACACAGCTGTACATACTCTCTCTCCCTCTAGTTGCACCCATTTTTCTCCTTTAATCTTAAAGTTATCATGGCATACTGCCTCTCCACCACTGGAGTCATTTTGCTAGAATATTATTAAATCACTGATGCTATACAGCTAGAGCTATAAATCATTCAAAGATAAGTCACTACGTTTTCATATCTCTAAATCTACATTATTGAATACATGATTACTTCACCTTTAAAATTCATATTACTTTATTTCAACTACTATTACAACAATTAATCAAAGCTATTATATCAAACACATATTATTTATTTATTCAACCATTATCATGATTCTTAGACTTTGGGCTTTACCCATTTTATAGGCTTAAAAATACGCCGGTAGCCATTGGACCACGTGGCCCAATGTTGAGTTTCGATGCAACTCCCCAAATATATTTAAGTCTAGCAAGGTCACCCCTCAAATGGAAAACACATGGCCGAGCAACGAAAAAAGGCCCACGAACAGTATTTAAGGGTATTTCAATTATTTTTTATCTTTAAAGGGCATTTCAGTCATTTTTTATGTTTTAGGGTCATTTCAGTCATTTTTTAGTTTTAAGGATATCCCAATAATTTTTTAGAGTTTCGGGGTTACTTTGGTAATTTTAAGTGTTAGGATGCATTTTGGTAATTTTAGTTTATTTAAGGGTATTTTAGAAATTTTAGAAGTATTTTTGTTATATATATTCGTCGATTATTAGGTAATTCGGTGGGGTTGGATTGGGTTGGCTACACCCATATGTAATATTGGTATTGCTTAATGTGACGACGGAACTATCAAATGTAAGTAAAATAAAAAACATTAAATGTGACAAAAGTACAGTCACATGTGATGTTGGTACTGCACAATATGAGGATAGTACTATTAAATGTGAGAAAAAATATAAGGAAACCACCGAATGTGACAAAAGGATGGTCACAAGTGCTATTAGTATTGAACAATGTAAAAATAGTACCATCAAATGTGAGAAAAAATAAGGGAATCTCTGAATGTGACAAATGTACAGTCACATGTGATGTTGGTATTGCATAATAGTACCATCAAATGTGAAAGAAAAATAAGGAAACTACTAAATATGACAAAAGTACAATTATATGCATGTGATGCTAGTACTACCCAATGTGAGGTTGGTACCATCAAATGTGAGAAAAAAAATAAGGGAACCATTGAATGTGACAAAGTACTGTCACATGTGATTTTGGTACTACACAGTGTGAGGATGATACTATCAAATGTGAAAAAAAAAAAAGGGAACCACCGAATGTGATAAAAGTATAGTAAAATGTGATATTGGTACTATATAATGTGAGGATGGTACCTGTGAGAGACCTCGAAAGTGCCTCTCAAAAAAGAGATTTGAAGTGTCCCTAGTGGAGTCGCCACTGTGAGAGACCTCACTTGAGAGTGCCCCTCAAAAGAGAGAGAGAGAGAGAGAGAGAGAGAGAGGGAGAGAGAGTTTTGTGGTGTGTTTTTTAGGACACCTTTCTTATTGGGTAAATAGTGTGGAGTCGCCACTTATTTTTTTATGTACAAAAAATAAGAAAAACTAAATAAAAATACATGACTGAATTGTTTCGTTTCATTGATTGAATAAAAAAAAAATACAAATTTGAAATTTTGAACTTTACATAACTTTAGGTCCTAGTACAATCTACCAAAAATACATGATTTTTTGTCCTAGTTACAATCTACCCAAAATAAAAAGTAAATCTAAAACTAGATCTACTTAGCCAAAGACCTAAATCTGGAGGTTAGGTTATGGAATGGGAAGGTGTTAGACACCCATTCCGCCTAGATAGGGTTTGGTCTTCTAAACTCTTGTGACCAATGTACCATTTTATACATGTCATGAATGATATGTTGAACATGTGAAATAAACTAAACAACACAAAACCATTTATGAATGCATCATCTTTTGTTTTAAAAATTCAGATCTGTTTTAATGATTTAAAAAAAAATGATTTTGATTTATAAAAAATCAAATCTGTTTTGTATGTGTAAAAAACTGGTTTTTTGGAGATAGAAAATTCAGATCTGTTTTTTAAGAGATAAAAAAAAAAGTTTTGAGTTTTGTAAAAGATCATATTTGTTTTTATATTTGAAAAAGATATGTTTTTATTTTTTATTTTTACGTAGATGATCTCATTCACAAAATAATTTCATGTTACATGACTCAAACAAAACAAACAACGATTCATGATCTCTTTCTTTATTTCAGAAATCTGCATGCATTAAAAAAATCATATCTGTATCTAAAAAGATACAAAATTCGTTTTTATCTTAAGAAAAATTCAGATCTACATCTAAGGAAGATGTAGATCTATTTTATTTTGGAGAAAAATTAGTTTAG
Organism: Castanea sativa; assembly: GCF_040712315.1. Lineage (NCBI taxonomy): Eukaryota > Viridiplantae > Streptophyta > Magnoliopsida > Fagales > Fagaceae > Castanea > Castanea sativa. The sequence goes on from NC_134018.1 coordinate 28,081,742, forward strand.
TACATGCAGATCTCTAAAACTGAGAAACAAATTATAGTAATAATAAAAGAATCAAGAACATATTTTGATAATGTAAATTAACAAATCAAAATATGAATATTTAAAATAAGAAAGTATGCATCATCATGTTAAGAGAAGTATAACAAGAAGGGTTAGAAAGCAACCTCTTGCATGAACACTCTTTTACTTGAGATGATGTTTTAGGGTTCATAGAAACCTATTCAGTTTTCTTTGAAACCTAAAAACCCTAATTCTTGTAGCAAATCTCAGAGAGAATCAACTAATATAAAAAATTTGTAAGTCCCAAAACGTATGCCTCTTAGAGCTTAAAAAAAAGGTGCTGAATTATAAGACCTAGACACTATTTATAAAGGCAAAAATCTCTAAAAAATAGGCGTGGATTGTTGGTTAAATACATGTTTGTATTGCATACAAAATATACGCAGCGAAAAATTAACGGGTCTATTTCATTTGCAATTGTTAACATGTACTATGCAAATTTTAGAATTCAAGAACAAGAGAGTGTACCTTGGTGAGGTGAAATTCAAAACAAAATATCAGAAGTACTTGGGAAAACTTTTAATCTTCACTCTAATTCCATTTTACGCCTAAGAAGTGTGATCTCTCAATCAGCTTTCAAAGGGAGAGTAAGAAAGTGTCTCATACACACATACACACTATCTGACAATGATGTCACACTCTTTCTACAAAATTATAAATTATATCTCAAGACTTTATTATACATGCAACACCTTCATAAAATATTCGTAGTAATACAAAGTCATGAATGTAGAATGCCACTTTGTAAATTATTATATCTTAATCCTTGAGTATCTGGTTTAATCCTCTATGTTATTCATCATATATTTATGAAATTCAATTTCATAAATATATACTTTAGTAACTCCTTACTAAAGTGGTTAGGCCTAACACTCTGAATAAACAAATCCATTAAATTTATCTCAAGGGAATATTTTGTATCTCCGTTAAGAAACTTGAATTCCATCTTGACAATATATGTTCCATCAACATTAAATGTGGCTGTCCAACATACTGAGATTTTGATCGTGTCTTTAGATCTCACTCTTGATATATCAAAGTAACCTACATTTCATGATCAGGTTCATTATCTTCTCAGGATTAAAAGTTCATGTAAATAGAAGTCATGAGATTTATTATTTAATTGACAGTCGTTAGGAGAATAATAAATCTCACAACGGTCCAGGTCAATATGTCTTAACTCTTAAAATATATCAATATACCAACTAGAAGTCTCCACTTCCATGATCAAGACAAATTATTTTAGTTGATATATTTTAGTTTTTGCAGATGAAATGCTCAATTTCATTACCGACTATGATCTATAATTATGAGTTTATAATGAACTTGTGATTTATATTTTCTGTGACTTTTCACATAAATTACATACTATGCATCTCATGGACTATATGATAATGTCTGAATATTTATGTTACCATTATTTTAGATAATAATAAAATAACTTTATCAATCACAATATTAAGTCATACATAATGTCATACTTAATATCATACATAACATCTTACAATAGGATTTAAGGGCACTAATCCTAACAATCTCCTACTTGCCTTAAAGACTATTATGCACTAATCTAACTCCCATTCCAAATGTGACTCAAAAGTCTTTTGGAGCAAGACTTTCGTAAAGGGATCCGCTAGAATACTTGCACTATCAATCTTTGCTACTACTACACCTCCTCGAGCAACAATGTCTCGAATAATGTATTACTTTCTCTCAATGTGCTTTCCTTTCTTATGATTCCTTGGATCTTTGGATTGTGCAACCGCTCCACTATTATTGCAAAACAATGTGATGAGAACTTGCTCCATTCCCACAACACGAAGATCAGAAAGGAATTTCTTGAGCGAAATAGCTTCCTTTGTCGTTTCATAAGCAGCAACATATTCAGCTTCCATGGTGGAGTCCGCAATACAAGATTGCTTAACACTCCTCCAACTTATGGCTCCACCTCCCAAGGTGAACACAACCTGAAATGGACTTTCTGAAATCAAGATCTGATTGAAAATCTGAATCTGTATAGCCAATGGGAATCAAATCCTTACTATGGTAAACAAGCATATAATTTCTCGTTCTCCGTAGATACTTGAGAATATGCTTTACAGCTTGCCAATATTTTGGTCATAGATTTTATTGATATCGGTTGACCATGCCAACTGAATAACAGATATCCGGCCCAGTACATAGCATAGCATACATGAGACTTCCCACTGTAGAAGCATAAGGAATTTGTCTCATTATATTTTCTTCCTTAAGAGTCTTAGGCCTTTGGTCATCAGATAGGGAACTCCATGTCTAAAAGGAAGTAATCATTTCTTGGAGTTTTGCATGCTAGAAATTTATCTATATATCCAACTTGTGATAAACTTAACATCTTATTCTTGCGATCTCACCAAAGCTTGATCCCTAGAATAAAGTTAGTTTCACCCAAGTCCCTCATATCAAATTGGCTTGACAACCAAACCTTTACTGATGACATTACCCCTACATCATTTCCAATGAGTAGAATATCATCAACATAAAGTACTAGGAACATTACTATTTTGTCTTGATGTCTTTTGTACACACATGGTTCATCAAGATTTTGTTCAAAACCAAATGACTTGATTGCTTGATCAAATCTGATATTCCATGACCTAGATTCTTACTTAAGTTCATAAATTAACCTTTTAAACTTGCTGTGGGGAGTAAAAGGACCCAAGCGGGCATTTGGGCCTTTGGGCTCTAGCAAGGAGGGCCGATCTGTTCTTGAGCTAAGAATTTGTTAGCACTGCGAATCGGCCCATACGCCGAGGGTGATTTTCTCCTCGGACAGACACAAGAGAACTCGTAGATTCACTACGAAGGTCAAGGCAGAATACTGGAAAGACTGTTGGTTAAAAGGGGGAAACCCTGAACCTTCTAGATACACCAGTGTTAGAAAAATATCAAGAGTAAAGGCTGCCACCTCCGCATTAAAGACTCTGCACCTACCTCCCTGGCCGCATTAATGGGGAAGTGACCCCTGAACAGTAGAACTGAAACTTCTGGTCACTATTCAAAGGCACTAAGAGAAGAAATATCTAGAGGGGAGGGGGTTTGAGTAACACGTGGATAAAGCATCAGGAAAATAAGTATTTAAGGGGGGTGAAGGCCAAAGAAAAGGGGGGATCAGTCAGTAACCAAGAAAGAAATTAAGAATTGTAATCTTTAAGAAAGAAAGAAAAATAATACAGAAGTAGTCCTCGGCTCACGTCCAAGGAGGTCCATTTACAATTATCATTCATTATTTACAAGTGTTTGCACACCATAACCTGTTATCAAGTTCTCAGTACTTCTAATCTAGATCTCTAGCCCACATTCTACAAATTTCAATGTTTAAGGCTCATTGGGCCTGAGCCCATAATAGTCTTTGGGTCTAGGTGCAATTGTGCACTTACACTTGCATACCATATGCTCTTGGTTCTTTGCTATAAAATCTTCCGGTTGCATCATATAGATTTCTTCTTCAAGATTGCCATTAAGAAATGCGGTCTTGACATCTATTTGTCAAATCTCATAATTATAATGAGCAGCAATGGATAAGAGAATTCTGATAAATTTAAGCATGGCTACTAGCGAAAAAGTTTCATCATAATCAATACCTTCTTTTTATGTATACCATTTTGCCACTAGCCTTGTTATAAAGGTTTCAACCTTTCCACTTATCCCTCTCTTCTTCCTATAAACCTATTTGCAACCAACAGGTTTAAAATCGTTAGGCGCCTTTACAAGATTTCATAGCTTAGACCTGATGATGTGCATCTATATCATTCATTGTCTCCTCATAAGTGTAGGGATCCGATTCAGTCTCTTCTGAGATAACTTTATAAGTTTCTCCCAAATCTATAAATCTTATAGGAGGCCGAACAATTCTCCCACTACGATGAGGCACCTGTGTACTAGACATCTCATGAGTAATATCTTGTAGTGTATCTAATACAGCCACATCATCCCTAGTTTCATCCATTGGTTGTTCAACTACAGGTTCATTCATTTCAGCCAAAACAACTCTACT